>NC_072852.1:26535671-26873373 GCF_028858705.1 Grus americana | reverse complement strand
CAACATCTTGGTTTGCTATAATCCATCTTTTAATTTTCAACTAGACAGTGGAATGAAACGGACGGTAAAATCCACTATATAGGGTCCATTTTACTTAGTAAAAATTGTAGTCAGTTGAAAGAGCAGCTGGTGACATTGTAGTCAATGCTCTCCAAAAGCTAATTGAGAATGATAGGAAAAAAAAATCTGATGTAATATATAGCTGAACAGATTTCTATCTCACCCCAGACACTCATTACACACATCTGTTCTTCATTCCCAATGAACAACACAATTCCTCTGAGTTTCTTCCAAAGAAACTCATCAACAACCCAGAAGACAAAGAGGCATACGTGAAACACATGTTGAATTTTATCAATCCTGGATTAACAGTTACTCTAATCACTATCAACTTCCAATGTAATTTGAAGTATATCATCAATGTACATTTTTTCATTAAATTTAGAAATATTTTTATGACTTACATTATTGCATTGCCCATAACATGAAAAATGTTGTTCATAAATACAGGGAATTTATTGCAATGAAATAGCTTGCAATCTAAAAGGTACAGCAAATGGAAATGTTGATTCGAATCTATGTTTTGAAATAATAAAATCCATTTTGACAAGCTGGTGTGGTTCTAAAGGTTGATGCCATTTTCCTGAATATTTTCAGGTGTTTAAATTCTCACAGAGTATTTTATATTAGTTGGGATATTAAATCAAGCAGTATGTAAAAAATTAAGAAAAAAATACTTTTACTTCTCACATTTTCTCAAAGGTCATAGGTACTGAGTATTAATCTATCACTTGGTTGTTAATCTAGTAGACAGTTTTGAGTATTCAAGTTGTGTTCTACTAATAACATCGTTCTCAATGTACCATTAATTGTATTTTTTGTCATCTGATATTAAAAGTCAGGTTTTCTGCTTGTAGAGAATCATGGAGTCCTATCCGGATTGATTTGACACCATTTTATGCATGCTAAGAATCTGGTCCGCAGACAGTGAAAACTTCTTTTTCTTTTACGTAGGATTCCACTTTTTTGTGGTGTAATGGGAAGAACCACAGCATTCTTTTCTAGATTCATACCTCTTTACAACTAAGCATGTCAGCTTAAATGGAGTCCAGAAATTGAAGGAGTCTTGTTTTTCTGCCATCAGACTGTCAGTAGTTGGGATTAATTGTGATGGAAACGTTTTACTGGATGTGGTTGTTGGAGGCACTAGAGCTCAAAGATGCAGAGCCTTCCTGTTTCTCATACTGAACATGACCTAGAATTGTCTCACATCTCTTTCTCTTTCACAGCTGGGCCTGTATCATAACTGTTTGCACTGCTGTATCATCTCCCCATGATTCTGCAGCCTCGCAAGTCTGGCATAGCTTAATTAGACCTATTCTGCAATTTGCCATTCATTTTGGGAACTCTGTTAGTCACGGATACAGAGTAGAGGCTTGCAGATATGGGGCAGAGGTGCTGTTCTGCAGAGTGTGTGTGCTTACTGAGTAGGCTTCACATTCAAATGAGCGCTGTTATAATTCACGCTTCTAGTTTGTGTTTAGTGCCATGGCCTTTTCCCAGTCAAATGAACTGTCTGTAACAACTTGATTCTTTTATTCTTTGCACAAAATGACATAATGCATGGGTTCTTGTCTTTTGGGAGGAAAGAAACTTGAGAAGTCTACAGAAGAGTTGTAGTGGATATACTGTATGACATTAACAAGACAGTACTTAAACTCCTTCAGGCATGAGTAGAGGAGCATATGCCCACTATTGGTTATTTAACATCACCGCTGCACCATAACAAGAAATAATGCTCTGAAAAGGAGGCCCAGAGGAGTAATGCCATGTCAAAAAGTGATGAGAACTCTTATTCCAAATACCAGAAACACCTCTGAGACTTAATTTTTCCTCCAGTGCAATGTGAGAGGGTAGTTAAGGTGTTATATTTACCATTGCAACCGTGTGTTTTTATACTGCCTTACACAGAAAATCTTCGAACAAACTCCTTGGAGGGATAAAAGTCACCAGAATTAGTAAATTATAGATTGTTTCACTGGGAAATACAGATGTGAGCAGTGCTTCCACAGCATACAGACAGTGACAAGGGTGTTCTATACATCAAAGAAAGCATTTTGTGTCACTGTTCCTACATACATGCTAAATCTGTAGAAAAGTCCAGAATCAAAATGTTTATCTCTGCAGTCATACAGTAAGAGTCACAAGAATAGACCAAAACTCTATGTGGTTTTAAGGATTTTCAGTCATTTAGAGATGAGTTAATTATCCCATCTAATTCAGTAGGGCTCTAAAATTCTGAAGAGTCTGCAGTACTTACAGTGAATGCTCATTTGCTAATACAACTACAGACACTTCTAATCCAGTCTACCACTGGTAAGTATGTTGGACTGAAAAGACAGAGCAACGTTGTCCATTTTGTCTGGTAAATGTATAGAGGAACACAGATGTTTAAAGGAAGGCAGCTCTGTTTCATCCTTGGGTAACTAGCATCATCAACGAGCAATCTCACAATGTCCCTGCAAAGCATAAAACTTAATGCCCTCATTTTACAACGATAATATCATTCTGTCCTATTGATAGGAACATTGAAAATGTTACCTCACTGTTTGACATAGCATCTTTGTTCTGTTGTATTCTTCAATGTATTCTACCTCACTGTTTGACATAGCATCTTTGTTCTGTTGTATTCTTCAATGTATTCTACCAAGAGGTAGAATGATAAACTCCTAATGTGAAAATCGCTAAGCCTCATAAGGCTATAATTTTTTATTTAAAGCTTCCACCACATGTCATCAAGTGTCGTTGTTTCTTAGTAATCTTGGTTTTCTCATTCTGTTGTCTTTTTGATAATTTCCATGTTACTTGAGGAATGGTAAGAAAAAGGAATCCTGAACTTTTCCTTATTCTGAATCACCAGCTGTCTCCCACAGACCACCAGCACTCCTCGCTTCATGCAGAGTAGAAGAAGGATCTTCTTCTTTGTCTCATATATTTTTGTATTAGATCTTTGATCACAGAGTTGTGAGGTCCATGAGGAAAATTAGGCAAAGATTTTAGCAGGAGCACTGAACATAAGAGAAACTTTGGCTACATCACTAGGTTTACAAACCTGCAGAAATAACAGGACAGGCTCTGCCTGTGCCAGTTATCTAACCGAGAAAACTTTATTACGTGGCTGACAAGGGCAGACAATTCAGACTAGGGACCTTCCTAGCAGGGTCCCAAACTCAAATACCACAACGGCAGCTAAAGCTTGAAATGCTGCTAATAATCTGCTAATAAAGCCCACTGCATGTCTTACAGGCAGCAATATGGGCGTATGGTGATGGGCTTGGGAGGCTGCCAAGCCTTAATTACAGCTTGGACTGTGGGATCTCTGTAACAAATAAATTACCAAAGCATCTCACTGACTTTCTGTTCTCTGGCCATTCATAATCTCCCTACAACATATTATTAGAATAATGAATATAACATCTTTCTCAGTGGAGACATCCGCAAGTGGCCTTTCTTGTTTGGAACTTGTCTAATGCTTGAAACAGGTTGCAATTCTCTCACTTTTAGGAGCAACCTTGTTCTTCAAATGGCAAGTTTACAGCAGAACGTTAAGGTGATAAACACTTAGGGTAGGATTCAGTTCCCAAAACATGGGTTTCTTAAACCACTGTACGTGGCTCAAGGATCTGTATGGGGCTGGAAAATATAACACAAGGACCTTTAGCAGACTCTTGATTTTCTGGAGCAAAAGCTGGTGGCCAGATGAGAAACCACAGAGCATCTCAAATTGTAGCAACACCTATGTTCAGACAACTGCATCCCTCCTCTAACGTCTGATTCCTGCTTCTGAATCCATGGAAATTGATAAAAGACAATCCTTCATATACTCCCAATTTGAGATAGCATCAGGAACACACTTCCATTATAATCTGTTTCCCTCTTTCCCTCTGCTAATTTTAGAGATAGCACTTCCTCAGACAGATGGGAAGCCTCTTGCTCTGGCCAATCCTGTTTTGGAAAATATTCTGTGACTGTAACCAGCTGGGTCATAAAGATGTTTGAATCATAAGCTTTCTGGAGAACTTTCCAATAAATTATCTCAAGTTTTTGGCTTTTACTGGCCTAATGTGTGCATATTCTGCTTGAAAACAAAATCAACAGCCTAGCTGACGAAAACGAAGGCTAATACACTTTCAGATACAGTTGGGAAAATTCCATTCTTAAGCACTGGTTTCATCATCTATCCAGTTTATGAAAGAAAATATCTATATTGGATAGTTTATCCTTTTCCCAAGATACTGCTAGGACGTGTGCCAAATGGAGCCCGATTTAACCATGAGGTCCTTCTGGACATCTTTCTTTAGGTCTCTGGCTGAAATGTCAAATTAGAAAGTCCTCTTGCTTCCCACTAACTTCTGCAATTGTATTATTCTGCAGTTCTAATGGGACTGCATCAGTATAGCTGACAGTGAGTTATGTTCTTTATTTCTGGACTTTCAGATGCAAAACATTACTTTTTTTTTTTTTTACTTCCCCCCCCCACCTAATAGAAATAAAGACTAACTCCTCTTTGTGAAGGAAATAAAGATTTTTGGATTTGAAAGTTCATGATGAGTGTGTGTGCTGTGAATTGTCCCTAGGTCTGAAAGCTCAGTTGAACACAAAGTTGGTGTAGATTTTGTTACAAATGAATCATTCTCTGTAACTTTACAGTCTACTTACCAAAGATGCACATACTACCAAATTTCTATTTAAAGGAGTACCCTCCCTCCTCAGAACTAGATTTAACTAAATGAGTTTCAACACAATAGATCACCTAAATGAATAACTCTCTAGAGAGACACCAGCAACATTAATATAAGTTGAAAACCATCCTAGATCTCCTTTACGCTAAGAAGAAATAAAAGAAATTGGAAAAAATGTGTAACAGCCCAGAAATAAAGACTGTTCAAATGTTAAAATTGCCAGGTACAGTATATTTTCTTCTTAGATATAAAAGAGAGATCAGAGAGCAGATGTTGTTTCGAGCTTGCTTCTCAAATAGGTCAGCTACTTATGGTCTTAACTTTGAATAGACTGTGGTAAAACATTTGTTCATTCTAATCAAGGACAAATGTCCTATTGTTTATTTCCTTTCCATAAAGTAAAATGGGACCTTAAGATAATAATATTATATTTCTAGATTAGGAAATGCTGGTCCAGGTTTTTGCTAAATTGATATGATGGGGTTTAAACAATGTGAAATAATTTTCTGTATTGAACACATTCTCAGAACATTTGACAATACAAATTTGCTAGTTCTTGAAAATTAGGTATACTGCTGTGAATGAGTAATTAGATATAATTGGATAGCAAATTAATGAGCTGAAGAGCTTAAAAGTAATGAAGAAAAAATATGGCCCAAATGAATTACAGTAAAACAGACAGATGACAAAATGAGGTATGCAGTGCTTAATCATTTGCAAATATTTTAAAACATAATTACCAATATTTTATTCCTATAGAATGTTCTTTTATTTACTTAGTTGGCAACACATGATTTTTGAAGTGCTATTGTATTCATTGGAGGCATTTCAGCTGAAAGTAGTAGTCCGCTCTATCTCTTTGTGTGACATGCATGAAAAATGCAGGATATTTCTTGCAAATGCTAGAGCACACGTGTGTCTCTGTGGCGTTGCACATCCATGTGCCCATATGCATATGCAATCACTTGGATTTGTGTTGCGTCTCTTCTAGCCCCCATAGATGTGCTCCAAGCTCTACCTTCCTAAATAATGTCTGTATCGCTCTAACATGATTACTATGCATCTATTGCTATTTTGCTTGGTGAAGATTGCTCATATGTACTGCATACTAATTCAGGAAGCATTTGCCATTGGTGGTGAATAAGTAATCTATTTCAAGCTTTTTTACTCTCACTGTAAATGCAAAAATGTTTTACTAATGTTTTCTGCTAGATAAGAAGACTTTTTTCCAAATAAATTTCTCTTCCATTTTGCTTTTTTTACCACATTATTTCAAATGGCAATAGATAGAGCGATAATGCCTTGAGATACTGCAAAATTTCAAGGAAGATTAATGTTGTACCTTTCACAATAGAGTGTTTATTAATAGAAAATAAAAAATAAATAGTACAAAATGCTGAGATACAGGGAGATGTACAGCATCCAAAATCAATGCGTACAGATATGGGTTATGAGGCTGATCCAAGTCAGAACAGCCTTTTCACTTAACTGAACAGTACCAATACTCTAACACCAATTTGGCCATAGTATTTGGAAGTGCAGAATAAACATGATATCCAGAAGGGACATTCACGTACATTCACACACATATATTCGGGTTCATGCATGAATAGAGAAGAATATATTTTTTGTTTTCATAGTCCCTGGATATCCTTCCACTAAGTCACATTTTATTGTCTTCCTCACAGGATGGGTTGGTGTTTCTCAGAAGCTTCACCTCTGCATCTCCTTTCTAGATAGTACTTTATTCATCTGCATGCAGCTGATTACTAGAGCCACGGTTGCCATTACTCCTGGACACACTGAAAAAAAAATGAACAAGGGAGAAAATAAATTCATTTTGGACAATATCTCCCTGTGTTAACTAGCACCCTTTCTTTGGAAAGAAGCTCATCAATTTTGTAGATGTGATAGAGGACGTCCTCTTATCTTATCCTTTTATACTGTTATCTCTTACCTTTATTTTGTACAAACATATTGCCTCCCCTACCATGCAGTCTGCCTTCTTTTGACTTTTTACATCACCAGTAGCTAACTAGTTGCAGGCTTTAGAGTATAAAAAATTAACTGGCATACCTCTTCCTTGTAATCTGCTAAAAAGGAAGGGAGACCATAAGTGCAGTTGTCATGTATGTATATTGCTTCTGTTTTCTTGCTTATTGCAGCCAGAAGTATTTAAATCTGAGCTGTTTTCCCATGAAAGACCCATCAGGTCATCAGACCTGATCATTAAGGGTGGAGGCAGATACAGGTTGGCATTGTGTGTGCACTTCTGAATGTGTGCCATAGAGTTTCGTGGATCAATCTGTAAACTGACATTTATGTAATTCTTCTCATTGGATAGAAGATTTATGGGCCATTTCTTCTTGAGATAAATGAGGGAGAAATGTTAACTTGAATAAAGGTTTTTTAAAAGTGGATTAATATTTTGTGCAGTATGATTGTATAAGGTAATTCACTAAATCAAGGTGTGTATCTTCAAGCATTAGATGTTCTCATCAGAACCTGAATCTCAAAATGGCAATGTAGCTGCCATGTTTATGCTTTTGGGTTTGTGGATTAGTTAGGAGGGTCTAAAGCTATTTTAATTTGACATCACACTCATTCATATCACCTTTTAATGAACGCAACTGGCAAATACATAATTTAAAGCAGGTAAAGGGAATAAGATGACTGGAATAATAAAACAACACGTTACACAGGTAGGGCGCAGTTTCCGGATGGATATTTCAAAAAGCAGAAGTCACTAACTGAAGTTGAAGACAAATACTCTCAACTTGCCATTTTTTGGCAGATAATGGCTCATCACAATGTGCTCTGTAGGGAAGATGTACAAAGGCATCAGGTGGAGACTGCTATTCTCCACAGGCAAATACTCCCTTAAAATCTCATCTGGCCCAACCATGGAAGTGTGTCAGGCTCTGATAGGTTTCCCCAAGCTACATGAAATTATTTTCCTCTGTCATCATAGTGGGTAAGTCCAGTGGGTGAGATCTGTAGGAGATGTGAAAGGTAAGAATGAAGAGTTTGAGGCTGAGAGCAAATGACTCTTTGGACATTTAGATACTGATAATAATAGCCTACCACTTGGCATCCTTGAAGGCTGAGCTATTACATGAATGAACTATTACACTGATGTTTGCAATTTATAAATAAAGCTTCTCACCATATGTGAAAATAGTTTGACTCTATTAAAGAGTTCTGCCAGAAAGGTTATTGTGAAAGATAAATTGTTCTTAAATTTTGCATGTCTGCCTAGCTGTATGGCAAGAATATTTTCCATTTATATACCACAAATTATTCTCATTCAGTATTTTCTTAAAAGACAGCAACAACAACTCCCCTTTGGGGGAATTTTCTAAAACATAATCATGAGGTATAAAAATGAGATTTGATTTATATAGGGACATATAGGAAAGGCTTAGTGTACCATTCCAGAATTCTGAATTCTGGGGCTATGTCTAGAACAGAAAGTCTACAGTTCGACTAATTTCGAAAACAAAATAAACTAAAAAATCACTATGACTGTGGATTACATAATTGATCTTCAAATAGGAAAGAAACATTAGGATTTCAAAGTGTAACTATTTTTTTTTTCTCGAGGGAAAAATTATTAAATTATGTAAGATGCTCTTTCATAATATATTATTCATTAGAACATATTTGTAGTTCTTATTATTGCCCTCAGATATTGAAACTGAAATAACATTCGTAGGAAATGTTTTGCATTTTTTGTTAAGGTCTAATTACCTGGCAAGATAGCAATAACAATACACATACACATACTTCTGAATGGCCCACCCCAGATTATTCTGGGTTCATGGCCATTTTTCACTATTGCAGTGGGGCAAGACATTTAAACCCTAGTTTAAGAAAGCAAACAACTTAGGGCAGTTTAATGCTTAAATGCTTTCCATCACAAGTTTAAACTGCCCAAAGATACTTCACTAATTTGGAGACCTGTGGTCCACTAATGAAAGTACTCAAAATTACTTTGGGGTAATATTGTTCTGTCAAAGCACAGCTCATTAATGAGGTGAGAGAAGGCCTTTTGCTACAAAACTGAGAGGATGATGTGATCGTTGCTAGTTATTTCTAAGGTAGCCAGCCTGTTAAGCTCTCTGAGTGCTCTGATATTGGGTAACTCTAGCACTGGGATTGTCGCCTCTAATTCTTCATCCAGCTAACAAGCAACTTACATCCAAAGTCAGATAAGATTGGTTTCAAAAGAGGACTTAAATTGGCATAATATATTTTTTTCCTTATTGTGAGTCATCTGGATTCTAAAATGTTTAAATCATATTCTAAAATGGTGATGGGACTTATATTTTCAATGTAGATAAAATCTAGGAGGAAAAAAGTCTTCTGTAGATGTGACAAGTTATCAAATCTTGGGATGTTTTTGTTTGAGTTCCTGCAGAAATGACATTTTAGGGATTTCCATTATGCATGTGTGTGTATTTGTAGGCATTACTTGTATGTTTCTGAATCTGCTTAGATACTGTTTCTGAGTTTCCAAAAATATGGACAAATTCAATTAATTTGATGGACATGCAGCACGATGAATTCAGGTAAGAAGCTGACAAAGAAATGGAGAAACAGATAGGAAGCCCTATAAGTTTAATGAAAAAGATTATGTAAGTATGAATATGAAATGTTTATAAAGGTCAATTCATTCAGATACCAGTAGCATCATGCAGCAATACAGGATGCATGAAGGACTCAGTTTCAGCAGGATTGAAGCAAACTAGATCTTTCTGTAGAAGTCCTAACTGCCCTCTACAGTCAATGGAAAAGACAAGCTTCTCCCAGGAGCAATTCAGATTGGAGGAACTTAAGTTGCTGTGGAGGTAAGTCTTTCTACACTGGCTAAATATGGAGTCAGGGGCAACTAAATTCCTAAGTGTTCAAGTTTAAAGGCATCTAGTTCATTAGAATGGATTCAGAGTCACTATTTGAACTCTCAGAAGAATATCTTCTTTCAAAAAAAAACCCCAAACCATTATTTTGATTGTCTAATAGAAATATTGTTCTAGATTATAAAGTAATTTTGTTTATTACAATATATTGACAATAGTAAATTGACAAAGATCGAAGCAAAAAGATTAAAACTGCATGTAAAATTGCATCCTTTCAAAAATCTAGAAGAAGGAAAACTTATTAAATCCTATCAGATGATCTCCAACTGCTTATAGAAATCATCTTGAATGTTACTACTTAACTGACTGAAGTGAATGTTTTCATCATTACCTGCTATATGTTAAACTGGCCTCTGCTCAAAATGGGAAATTTCTCTGTTGTCCCAAAATACTGAGGAAGTATTTGGTTTCTGTTGCACAATGGATTGGAAGGTATTTCAGAGTCAGTGAAGATCTGGTGAAATATGATTAGGGTTTTATCCTTTAAAAATATTCTGCCTCAGCCAGACATTGGACTTTACAGGAGTAAAATAGAAAAACAGATTGACTTTCTTCGCTTCCACAAATCCATCAAACTGTCAACCTATCAGACTACCACATTTCTTTTCCTTCAGCCCCAAATGGAAATTCAGGTAGGTGGTTTCTTTATTACAGCAGTATCTACAGATGTCATTGGTGGATTAGAACAGGTTGCCTTTGACTTTCTGATTTAGTTTCACCATCCATCTTCGTGTTCCATAGAATCACACTGAAGAAGGACGTTTGTGGATGGTTGGTGAAATGAGTTTAAGGATATATTGCAAACTGAAATACTGTCATGAACATGTTAAGTTTTACACTAGTGATGCAGAAGGTGAGCTAAGCACCTGCTTAAGACATTTAAGCATTTTGTTAAATGATTGTATACAAGTCCAAGGAGAGATCTTTGCATTTTATTTGCTTCATGGTGCTATGTGGTTCAATTTTTTAAATTCTGAGTACAAAATTTTCTCTGTTGCAGATACAATCCCCTCCATTTCAAGTACATTTAGTGTTACACACTTTATCATTGTCCATCTCTGTTACTCCCCACCTTACCCCACTCCAGATCCAGACACTGACACATTGTCGATCCTCTGCTAAGACAGTTCGAATAGCTCAGAAAAATGCCAGTCTTTCTCTAAATAATATGGGGATTAAACTGAAAATTAAGGAGAAGCAATATACCTCTTGCTTGTTTTGCTTGTTTGTTTCCCCTCTCCTCTTATGAAGAGAGTTCTACTTGTAGATGGGTCTTTCCAAGGAAAATGCAAATATGAAAGAAAAAAAATCTTCCACTGTTCTGCCAGAAGGCTCATCTGAGCTCATCAGAAACCTTGATCACCTTTCCAGATATATACAGTCTTCCCTGGCAAAGTTACAGGATTGCTAAAATCACCTACAAGCCTATCATGTATGCGGCACAAAGTGATGAATTAACCTATAGGCTGGACCGAGACCAGGTCACTAGCACATAATGGGGAATGATAATCAGCTGTCAAGAAATAAAATTATTTTCTCTCAGATACTTTCCTTTTTTTTTTTTAAATTTTTATTTAATTCCATCACATTTTATGAACTGTTCACTACTTACTTGGGCCCCTAGCAAACTTTAGATAGCTTTTGTAAACTTGAACCTATATGGCAACACACAGCTATACTGCTTGTGTCTAAAGAACCTAATCTTTCATAACTCACATCTGCTAGCTAGAAGATGCAAAAGATAAAAATGTAAAAGCACTTTCTAAGTCAGTGAGACATATTTTTTCCCCCTGTTTCTCAGTAAGTAATGTCAAATGTAACTCTTGCAGAGAAGAGCAATTTGGTGTAAACAATAACACAGGAAGTCAGCTTGCCCATCACCTCTAAATTAGGTCTTTATTGGTGAGTTTAGGGAAATCAAAACGAGATAGGAAAGATTAAACTGGAGACAGTCTGAAGAGTTATAACCTGTATAGTAAGTGGCATGTAAAAAACATGTAAATATACCAATTTGTATTTTTCAGTTTCACTTAGAACTGTTTGAGTTCATTTATAACTTCATCTATGAATTTGATCACTACTGCTAGTGCATTAGTTCTCATTTCATGCTCGAAATTTTGCTTCTTTATAACAATCGATGCTAATGGAAGAAGGGTCATTTTTCTTGTTCTTTTTCTACTGAATAAAATGAAGGATCGGTTCAGGGGAAAGCATTGCAAATTTTAATCTCAGAATAGCCTTAAAGGGATAGCAGTGCGGATTAGCATGTATATGAGTATGGTAATTTGTCACAATGCTTCTGAATCGGTCTTTCATTTAGTGGGGATTATATATCTGGTTAGCAAACATGAGCTCCTAACACTTTCTCTTCTGATAGATTCTACAGTAATGGGGTCGCTCAGATTACACTACGAATTAGGATCAGAGTGGCATGTTAGTGAATTCTTTAGTTTGAATAATAGCCTTCACTTGTCAACAAATTGCTGAATCCAGCTAGCATACAACAGGTTTTAATGAAGTGCTTCTTTTTGCTGGAGTGTTGTACATGTCCCTTTCTACAGGAGCAATTCAGAAACTCCTGAAAATGATCTTAAAAAAAACCCAAACCAAAACAAAAAAACCTCATTCTTTCCCTCTGTAAGGTAGAACTATGCAATGTTTATGGGCCTGTGTGCTGGTTTTAGCTTGAGTAGTTATTTTCTTCATAGTAGCTAGTATGGGGCTGTATTTTGGATTGTGCTGAAAACAGTGCTGATGATTGATAACACAGGGATGTTTTCGTTCCTGCTGAGCAGTGCTTACACAGAGCCAAGGCCTCTTCTGCTTCTCACACGACCTCGCCAGTGAGTGGGCTGGGGGTGCACAAGGACTTGGGAGGGGACACAGCCGGGACAGCTGACCCCAAGTGACCCAAGGGATATTCCATACCATATGACACCATGCTCAGCATATAACACTAGGGAAGAAGAAGGAAGGGAGGGACGTTCAGAGTGATGGCGTTTTTCTTCCCAAGTCACCGTTATGCATGATGGAGCCCTACTTTCCTGGAGATGGCTGAACACCTGCCTGCCCATGGGAAGTGGGGAATGAATTCCTTGTCTTGCTTTGCTTGTGCACATGACTTTTTCTTTACCTATTAAACTGTCTTTATCTCAACCCTTTTCTCACTTTTACTCTTCTGATTCTCTCCCCCATCTCACTGAGGGGGAGTGAGCAAGCAGCTGTGTGGTGTTTAGTTGCCAGCTGGGGTTAAGCCATGACAGTCTGTCTCCACCAAGTTCATCAAAGTTTTTACGCTTTGGCACAAATAAGCAAAAATTGATTCTACTTACCAGTGTTTTCATTTAAAACATTAGAGTGACCATATTAACAAAATGTAGTTCAACTGAGTAGTCAAATGCTGACAAAAGTTCAATAGTTAAGTTTCCTGGGATATTGGCTCTGATGTTTTGTGTCATTAGGTCTGAAAATATTTTAAAAAGAATAATGCTGAGATCTAATGGAACAAAAACTGTATATAATTACAAAACAACTCTTAAGTCTAATTCTTAAACTGTAGTAGTTGATTCTACAGTGAGATTTATTCTGTAATCATGGAAAGCAATGGCATTTACAACTAGAATAAATTAAAGTAAATGAAGAGGAAAATTGTATTCTGTGTAACATTTAGTTCATTATAGGCTTAAACAACTATGCCAATCCATGTTCATCAATATAAGTTATGATGCTCACAGACATAATTAAATAAAAATGCTATCACCAAGAAACAGTTCATGTTACACAAGCGTAGAAATTGTTACATTGTAAGAGATTTGCTTTTTTTAAGGTTTATTGGAAGTGCTCAAGAATATGAGTAGTAGACAATAGTATAGAATTTTTTTGTGTGGTCTGGTTGTTGTGTTGTGGTTTTGGTTTTGGTTTTGTTTTTATTTTTTTTTCCCCCTAGAGGTCATAATGTATAAAATTATAGCCTTTTCTGCACTCTCTGCTGCTAGGTCTTACTCCCTACTGTGTTGATACTTGATTCCATACCTCATTAAGTGCCCCTGTGGCTCTTTATTTGTTCAGTCAGGGTCTCACTGGAGTTCATTAAAACACGTTAGACATTACTGACATTCCTGAGGGAATTGCAGCATAAGATATACAAGAGTCTAAAAGGCAACTCTGTAATTTTGCATGGTACATATAAGCAAGGAAGTCCATAAAGTGTGGGGCAAACTGTGCATCAGGTTGTCTCTATATCAGGCTGTTGTATTATCTTCCCAGGATCTTGAATCAAGCAAACTATGCAAGCTTAAAAAAATATTTTCTGGGACATCATAAATGTTCAATTGAATTTTTCATTTAGTGCAATTCTCAGATACAAAGATGGAACTTTAAATAATTTCTCAATGTCTGCATGTATTAAGTGGAATGAGGCTCAAATAAAATAAGCAAACAACTTAAACATTTTCCTGTAGATAAGAAATGGGATAAGATTCTTTTCTAGTAGTCCTAGTGGTATTGAGTATGTGTAGCATATTCTGAGATTTGGTTAAGATGCAGAAAAAAAGTCCTAAGTTTGGTGATGTTGACATCTTTCTGTGCAGTGGAACAGAGAACAATTATTTATACCAACAACATTTTCAAATGAAAGGAATAGTAAATGACAGTAATCAACTATCTACTTAACTGAATCTTAAAATATTGTCCAGTCAAGTGGTTTGAACATCCTTGTGGGAGAGATGAGCTCAAAAGCCCCTCAGGTAGAGACAAGAATTGAAGTACAGTTCTATTCATCCTTGATGAATATCCCTAGACACTGTGCTTCAGAATAAAAGGAAAATTACTCCTATGGCTCTTTGGCAACACTAATGATATCTTTCATTTGTTTCTTTTAGAAGTACTCAGTATCATATTTTTGTTTCAAATGAAAATGACTTGCTTTATGTTGAAGTAAATAGTCATTCTTTTACAATTATTTACTTTGAAAAAGAAAAAAAGGACAACAAAATGAAATTTTGGTTAATTTTAGCGTTGGTTCCTCCTCCAGGTGTTTTTTTGGTGGTTTTTTTTTTGTTTTGTGGGTTTTTTTGTTGTTGATGATGATGATGAATTACAGCAAAAACAACAGTTATTCCACAGCTCCTAGAGAGGCCATGAATGATATCTAATGATTGGCTTTACAGGGATTAGAAGAATTCACAGCAGTGCAGTATAACACCAAAGATTTTATCAGTTTGCTAATGCTGATGATAATAAAATAACAAAACCTCTTGTGATATAGGCAGGTTGACCTATAGAAAAGACAAAGAAAGCTCTGTATAACACCAAAGAGTCATGCCACATGTTTCACAGACAAACTATTTCAGAACTGCGTGAAGGAATTGTACCTGCATGAGTTCAGCCTCAACCAGCCTACAGAAGTTTTCCGAGGTAAAGTTTTTACATATTTTCTTTCAAATTTCTGGGATCTGACTCCCAGTTCTGATTTAATGTCTCTTTAGGTATAATTAGCTTATAGGGTCAGCTGAAATAATACTGGTTTTGATTGATATTTTGCTACTTACACAGCTCTTAAAAAGCAATCATTCTCAGAGAGATATATTGAGTAGTAATAACAATAAAAACAAAGATTAAAGAGAACACCAAATGTAAGAGCATTAATAAGAAAAAAAAGTTAGACAAATATATTAATGATTAGATAACAGCTTAAATTCCTTTCCTTCACTGAGCTTAAAAATACATAATTACTTCTTTTTCTGTATGAGTACTTTAATAGTGTTTTCATGTAAGTACTTTTGTACATAGATACAAATACAGAGACATGTTCTAGAGAGTACCCATCATTCTGACTTTGCTGTTTTGATGATTAAAATAGAATGGTTTAAAAATAGGTAATTTCATGAATTTATTCCAAGTAAATATAGATTTAGTCTTAAAAGCAGAAACAGAAAAAAAAAAAAAAGAACCTAAAAATACAACCTCATTCCACTTTCTTTTTGCAACACAAAAATGAGGGATATTCAATGAAACTGAAAGTTAGCAATTTTAAAAAATCATAATTAATGTGAGGTACACACTGCAACAAGAATTGGCACTAAAATGAATAATGACAACATTTGTATTGGGATAAAAATATATGAAGAAATCTTTATACTTCACGACACAAATAACTACTAACAAAAGGAGTTTTGAATAAACTTCCCCTCTTGGTAGATGTATAAAACTAATGAAACTCACATAAGTATCCCCTGAAGTCAGCAAAACTATGCCTATCCACACCAGCTGCAATATAGAGACATTGTTGAAATGACAAAAAAAAAAAAAAAAAATTTTATTGAATGCAACAGCTCAGAGAAGAATCATACTACTACGAGAAAGTAATTGACAAAATGAAACCATGCATGACAAGAGACTTAATGGATGCCAAGTTCAGAGATGGACAAAATTGGGCCCTGGGGGAATCTGTGTACACTGGATACTCACATCAAAGAAATTATTAGAAATACACATAGAAGAAGAGGTCCAACTCACCATCAGTTTCATTGATTTTCTCAAACCATGTGTTTGTTCAGGCATACAATGTGGTCCACACTTATCATCAGCCTGCTAAGTGAGCACCAGGCAGCATCTATCTATGAGGACATCATCTATGACAATGCTCAGGAGACACATAACAAACTTTAGTTGGTGCTGGAAGGTAGAATTTCCAGATTGTACCGAGTTTCCCTTTAAATTTAAATTTAGGCATTCTGGATCTTGTCCCATGAATTTACTGAAAATAGAAAAATAGTCCACATGGCTGTTTTATATTAGTAATGGTGAAGAAAGTTCCTAGGTGTCTGGGTTTTTTCCAATTTGTTTTTGTCAGAGTTTAACAAACAAGTTGTTTCAGAATAAGTAACGCAGATACTTACTTAGAGAATTTCAGATAACTCTTGAAGAGTCTTTCATCTACCCAGTGATTTTAAACATTGCACGTCTCAAAAATACATGTTTTTGCCTATTCATTCCATTTGCTCTGTTCTTACAGATTTGAACAGGATAATTAAAACCCAGAGGATATAACTGAACTTTGGGTAAGTGCAGTTTGCTAGATTGCATTACACTGTTAGAACTGAAAAAGGTAACTTTTTACATTCATGAGTCTCATTTCATTTTAATTTAAAATATTGAGAAATGCTAAACTTGTAAACTTCAGAGGAGCAGCAATTAGAAAACTACCTCACTGAGAGATACACAGAATCTTCTAACCTGTGTAGTATCAGAGCTAGACATCAGAGAGATGAGTATCATAGAAGTTCACCATTCAGAAATGTAGCTGGTGCATGAAAAATACCTTAGAACAACCCTACCAAAAATAGCATTTTGGATCTCTATACCTAAGCAGCGAGCATGAGCCATTTTTTTAATAAGTTACGATGACTCATTTAAAAAAAAATCCCCAAAAAACAAAACAGGGATAGTAGTTTAAACTCTATAGAAGAAAAAAAAAAGTTTCCTTGAACAGTTTAAGATGTTGGAGTTGTACATTCTCAAAGCCAAATTAGGCATGACAACTAAACATAAGGAACACCACTTGAAGACTTTTCTTGACTGGAACTCATCCAAAATTTTTTCAAGTCCATGACTGAGCAGCAGATAAATATATGTTAATTATAAAAGCACAAACATCACAAAATCTAGCCATTCAGACATGTCTGCCTCTGAGTTACAAAGGCTCAACCTCTTAATGGCAACCAGGAAAAGATCATAGATTTATTGTGAGGGTCGCACCCAGAGGGTACCTCATGGTAACAGGGTCTCCCTTCTTATGAGTCCTGAGCCAGTGATCCAATGGATTTCAGTTTGACCCAGCTTGGAGTCATGTGTTGGGGTTATACTAAAAGTAACAGAAGCAGTAAGTCTTGCTTGCATTCACTGCCAGGTTTATAAATTTATATTAAAAGAAAAAAAAATTTGTATACTTAATAAGCATTCTATAGAAAACCTCCAAAATCAGAAGTTGGTGACAAAATTATGATATTGAAATTTATGTTGTAATTGGAAAGAGATGAAATTTATCAACAGCATAAACAATTTAGTGTTTAGCCTTTGTTCTTCTGTGTAAGCTTGCAATCTAAGTACACCTTTTTTTACACTTTCATTTTAATCACGTGCGGTATTTATAAACTATTTGGAAAAAATGCATCCATAATATGAATTGCACAATATCTTTTTATTGAAAAATGAGATCATTTTCCAGAAATCTGTCAAATCAATGTGAATCTAAACCTGAAAGGGCTAAAATTTTGATTGAGTTCAAGATTTTTATGTCATATGTTAAGTACGGTAATTAACATATGAAATAAAATTTTGTTTAAACAATAATAATAAATAATAATAATAATAATAGTAAAACATTGCTAAGATTCTGACTGGATTTTCATTATGCAAATGATGGATTTGAGTAAAATTTTGGTCTACTGAATTCCTTTTTTTTTTTAAGTTTGATTTAGGTATCCCTCAAAACACCACTTTGAATAATTTCAGAAATTGAAATACCACGTATTTTGGTGGCTACCATAATTTTCTTTGTATTTGTAATTTTTGCTTAAATAACAAAATTTTGTGACTATGAACACTTTTTTTTTCAAATAACTCAATTTATTCAAAATTGAACCTAATATATTGATTTTCTATTAGTATAGCAGTGCTTTAAATTGACATACTTCATAATTACACCTAGAAAAATATTCTCAAAGTGCACTAACAGCAAAAAAAAAAAGTTCAGGAACTGAGAGAAAATAAGAATTATACAAAGAGTTCAAAGCAAATATTTTCATCATGGCTCCACTGTCACTTCACAGCTTTCAATGTTGGAACCTTACTAAGATCCTCAAGAAAACAATTTTTAGTGAAACTAAAACTGTATATGCATGAATACTAAAAGGTTACTGTGATAATCTAATCTGATCTCTTGCATAAAAAGGGCTAAATGATTTTAGGCTATTAAGACCATAATTTCTATTTGAAACTTGTTTTCAGAAGGGTATCTCATCTTGATATAAATACTTCAAGTGATGCAAAGTCCAGTAAGCCTCTCCCTCAGTAGCTCCAGAGGGTCATGATTATTAAAAAAACTCAACAAACCCAAAAAAACCCCACTATGCCTTATTTTTATTCTTAGTTGACCTGCCTAAACTTTGCTTTGTCTCCCTATACCATTTACTGCCCGTTTGAAGAGCAGTGTCAGAAATCTCTTTCCAGTGTGCATGTGAACAATACTAGCTAGCCACTACACTTTTATAAGGTAAATTATGCAGGCTGAGCATAATGTTACATAAATTAATTTATGATATGATGCAGTTTCCAGGACCTGGTCACTACTGTTAATGCTCTTTTCTGAATTCATTCCAGTTTTTCAAAAATCGCAAAATAGCTCCATTAAACTTCTGAACACTATTAATACCACCTCTGTGTCGTGCAGCATCACAATACTTCCAACATCTGCCACCTGGGAGCATCACCAAAGGTTGCAGAGCCTTATGGGATCAAAAAGACTCCCTTCCCACTCCCTCCCCTCTCCTCCCTTTCCCTTGGATATTTTTTGTTTTCTTGAACATGAAATGAATATTTTTTTCTACAATAAATATCGTATTATATATGCCCATTCACAGCACACAAAACATTGAAATTTCAGTTTTTCTCTTATTTTTCTTAATACTGTAGCTTACAGCAGTGGCTGCTTTCATTATTTGGAGAAAATAATTTAATCTTTGAATAAATCCTATGAAATATTCCTTAAAACCAGAAAGTAATATCCAACTTAACAGATTTCAATGTATGTCACATAGTGGTAAAGACACTATAAAATCATTGTGTTCATATTGTCCTATTTTGTGACTGAGTCATGAGTTTTCCTCAACAAGCATCAGTTGTTTTTATATTTTTTTTTGAGATTGATATTGCAGATTTCAGTTACTAACTTTGCCCAGTTCTCTTTGCTGCAGATTGTAATAAATTTTGGCTGACCTACAACATCTCTGAGCTCGAATGCTTTTTTCACTTCTCCCATTTCTGTAGTTTGAGACTTCTTGTGTAAAGTTCAGCTGTCCGCTTCTTAAATGAACGTAGTAAGGTGCGGATGCCTAAATATTTAAAATTCTCCAGTGTAGGTGGTCACCAGATATCAATTTAATTCTTTTTAAGAAACTGTTATACAACAGACTAAGAGGACCCAGCACCCTTGTCTCCCCATTCTTATGATGTCACTTCTTATGATGCATTTTATTCTAACAATGACTGCTCAAATCCCTTAAAAAATATTAATTCAAAAGATTCCTGTGGAACTAGTGCAGTATAAGCAATACATTATTTTAATATGATGGTATTAAGACTACAATTCTTCAAGGTTCATGTAGATTTAACGCTGAATTTCTATGGCTTGGTTGTAATAATTATAATGTCTGGATTTCCTCAACTCGTTTTGTACAACTGACTTCAAAACTCCCAAAGCAGATGAGATACCATTTGAAATAATATAGTGTGCTTCCTTTAAATTTCAGCATATTAAACTAATGAGAAAAGTCTCTTTGGAAGTGTGAGGGGAGATGTCACTCAGCTGTGGAGACTGCCATTCCTCCCCTGTTCATGATTATCTCTCTGTAATTTGCTGTCTTGAACTGAGACAATGTTCGTTTTCAGGTTCAAGGTAAATTTTATGTAATGGCAATGATAAACCAAGGGGTGTGGAGTGCCATGATTAGATTACCACTGAGCTCCTTGTTATTCTACCCTTTCACCTGTGGCCTATCTTTGATTATTTTCTTTTCTTGTCCTCTATCTTTAAAACTGCTACTTCCCTCACAAGTGAATCTCTTTTCTGTATCTCAGTTCCTTACCTAGACACTCAACATTTCTTCATTGGTCAGATCAGTTTCATTTTCACTCCTGATTTCAACACTCTCAAAATATTTGGGAAGGGGAGAAGGATTACCAGCAAGGAAATTGTACAACCCAGTAAACCACAGAGACACCTCGGTAAGTGCAGAGATCAGCTTGGGAATCCAGGGACCATATGTGACATGGACATGGGACCAAGCTCATCAGACCAGATGAGAAGCAAAGTGTATAAGCCTATCAAGCACTGTATCAATGTGGCTATGCTGTTGTAAAATCCCAAACTACCTTGACCACTAGCACCTCAGATACCTCTATAAGGACCTGAAGTTCCCAGATGTCATGGAGAGGTTAGTATCTTGCCCAGCTCTCTCCCCTAAACTCTCTCCTGGTTCCTTCCTTGTTACAGCGTGAGCAAAACCTCTGTGTTTTTTCAAAACTGTCACCTCTTACAGTTGGCTTCTTTCTAACAGTGGTAGTCTTCTGCTTCAAGGTACAAATTTCTTCCTGTTTCTGCCATAAATGTTCATACAAACAGAACATCATGATGCTCACAGCCCTGAGGCTGCCTGAAAAAACTATAAGCTCTTTAAATTCCTCCTCAGGACCTAAATTCTGTCCTTCCTACAGGAAACAAATTTCTTAAGTATCCTACGTAATTATTTTATTTAATTACCTGACTAAATATTGTTTTTCTTTTTCAGAGAATAAGGAGTACAGGTAATGACAGATGATTTCAAAGAACAGAAACCAGAGATTCATGGAACAAGACTAGAGTGACTATATTTCAGAACACCCAGGTAGTGAATTATTTGAAAAGCAGTTATGTTGGTCTTACTGAGAGCAGAAAATATTTCTAGAAGGTTCTAGGAGGACTTTGTTACTTCATTACATTTACAGTTGTGCAAAATAGGGGTAATTTCAGCAGATATTATTTTCTATTTCTTTATTTTCTCTCTCAATATTTCTTGGTTTACTCACATTTCCCTTTTCAGTTCAAAGAAATCCCAAAAGGCTTTGACATCCAACTACATTGAAATCAAATGCAACCAAATCAGCTGAAATGTGGAAAAAAGTTATTCTGTGTAGACATTGTAGAAACCTAAGAGAAAGGTCATTGAAGGACATGCTGACCCTACTGCACCTGGCCTAATCTGTACTATAGCTCCACGATCAGGTGAACTTTACTTGTTTCAGGGTTCCGCCATTGAAAATTGAAACATTTCTAATTAGAGAAATGATCTGTTTCTCTGGTGTCTATGTACCAGCTGGCTCATGCAAGTGCAGTGTATGTGTAACCTTATTAAAAATAGGATCTGCAGTATCTTCTTTTTAGAGATAAATAAATCTGCTGCTTAAAGTCTTTCAACATGGAAGAAGACAAGAAGTTCTTATTTGAAGGCTTATGGCTAATTGCTTACAATTTCTTAAAATTGTGTCTCTGGAGTAAGTCAGGCAAGCATCTAAACTCTGTGAAAAGACCTTTCTGGTTTTGGATTGCAATGTCTAATAGTATGGTTTAATAAATTTAAATAAGCCTTTTAGGAACAAATTGCAACCAGGTTGACATCTTGTAAGCTGAGTTCCATTCCAGTGGGAATTAAATTCACTGAGTCATAAACTCTTGAAAAACATGGATTATAATAGAACTGTGCTAGCAGGCATAGCTATAATTACTCTTTAAATAATGACAATGACAAAGTAAAATAACAGGTTTCACACAGTTATCCAGTAAAAAGGGAAACCCAGCTTCTCTGTGCCTAGTGGTGATGAGCAAATTAAACATTGAAAAAGGACTGAATGTAAATTTTTTTCAGAACCTAGATATGGCAGCACCTTGTTGATTATTCTTTACTTCCAGGTGCCAGCGATGCTGGGTAGCTCACCATTGGACAAAAAGATAATACTAGCATTATCCAGAGCATAAAAGCTCTTGTCTTTTTTAAAGATTTGTGTTTCACAGTTCCTGGTTCCTTTTCTTGCTATTATATATATTACATTTGTTCTTCATTGAGATGACCAGCATGAGGGATCCCATTGCAGTGCTAGTCAATATTTGATGACCTGCTGCTGTTTCCCTTAGTTTTTCAGTAAAGATGTGGGAAAGCGACAATATCAATGTTGGAAAAGACATCAGATAAAGACATGACTAATTCATCTTTTATGGGAAAGCTACTTTATTTATTACACAAAAAAGAGTCTTCACAGAATAACTGAATGGCTGAGGTTGGAAGGCACCTCTGGAGATCATCTGGTCCAACATCCCTGCTCAAGCAGGGCCACCTACAACCAGTTGCCCAATACCATGTCCAGACTGCTTTTGAATACCTCCAAAGATGGAGATTCCATAACCGTTCTGGGCAACTTGTTCAGTTCTCGGTCACTCTCACAGTAAAAAAAAATGTTTCCTGATGTTTAGACGGATACTCCCATGTTTCAGTGTGTGCCCACTGACTCTTATCCTGTCACTGGGCTCCACTGCAGAGTCTAGCTCTGTCGTCTTTTCACCCTCCCTTCAGATATTTGTACATATTGAAGAGATCACCCCTGAGCCTCCTCTTCTCCAGGCTGAACAGTCCCAGCTCACTCAGCATTTCCTCATATGAGAGATGTTCCAGTTCCTTAATCATCTCAGTGGCCCTTAGTTGAATTCTCTCTCCAGTAGCTCCACATGTCTCTTGTACCAGGGAACCCAGAACTGGACACAGTTCTCCATGTATAGCCTCACCAGTGCTGAGCAAAGGGGAAGCATCACCTCCCGCTGACAACATTCATCTTAATGCCACCCAGGATACCACTCACCTCTGCCACAAGGGCACATTGCTGGTTCATGTTCAACTTGGTCCACCTGGACACCTTGGTCCTTTTCTGTAAAGATGCTTTTCCAGACAGTTGGGTCCCAGCATATGCTAGTGCATGGGATTGTTCTTCCCAATATGCAGGATTTTGTACTTCCCCTTGTTGAACTTCATGAGGTTCCCGTCAGCCCATTTCTCCAGCCTGTCAAGGTCCCTCTGGATGGCAGCACAACCCTCTGGCATATGAGCCACTCCTCCCTGGTTTGGGTCATCAGCAAACTTGCTATGGATACACTCCACCCCATCATCCAGATCATTAATGAAGATGATAATGATCGGACCCAGTATTGACCCTTGGGATATACCACTATTTACTGGCCTCCAACTACTGATCACCACCCTCTGGATCTGGCTGTTCAGATTTTAATCATCTTCACCGTCTGCTCATCTAGCCCATACTTCCTCAACTTCTCTGTGAGGATCTTATGGGAAACAGTGTTGAAAGCTTTACTATGTAGTCTAGGTAGACAATATCCACCGCTCTCCCTTCATCTACCAACCTTCTATCCTCTGTTCAACTTCTTCTATCCTATGGGAAGCGCTTTAAAAGTTTCACTACACTTTCTCCTGTGAATGCAGCCTATAAATGTCTTTCATTGTTAGTGTTTGACAACACCCAAAACAAAAGAGTGTCTGACTAACTGGAATTAGTCGTTTGCCTTGTTAGGACTGGAAACCACCAATACTGTACACATAAATTACACCTGACACCAGTATACTGAACGTGGCTAATAGAGGAAGGACATCATTTACCAATGTAAACAGTAACACATTTTTCGCCAGTAAGAATTTGCTTTAAATTTGAAAGAAAGTCCATTTTTTCTTTGGTTTGGGATTGTTTTCTTTGTAAGTCCTTGGTTAAATGGAAAAGTAAAACAATCTCCCTTTTTCTTAATATTGAAAACTAGGGGATTTTCAAAATACATATTAAGTTATTCTTATTGCAGAAATATGGAAAAGAGCATGTCAGAAGACTTTGGTATTTGTCATAGCATTAAAAAAATGGATTTTCATGGATCCTGCCAACTGATTTTCTATATATGGTCTATAAAAGTCAATATAAGGTTTCGGATTTAAAATTTTGTCCCTTTTTTTTTTTTTGATGACTAGTTTTGGTCATATCAAAATAATCTGCATAGTTTGTTTAGCTGTTTGACTATGATACATACATCAAAGTTAGGGGAGGACATGGCTAGCTTCATGATTGTCAGTAGAACAGCAAACAAAGTTAATGGTCCCTTTCCACTATAGCTTTGGTTCAGTGAAACCTAATTAAACAATAATTACAGTCAATGTTTCCAAATGTTCAAAAATACGTCAGTTGCAGTATTGAAGATTTTTTTTCTGTCACACATATTTAGAATTACCTATTAATTTTGGATTTCCTTTTTATATAGAGTCACATTAAATCTCACCAAAAAAAGGAGCCTGATTCTTCAAGGCCTTCTTTTGAATTCCACCAGATTATTTGGTATACAAGGAATCACTATCAGGTATATAATGCTAAAATGATAATTCAAGTCAGTACAAGTTTTAAGAAAGATGTCTACCTGCATTTGGAGTTATACTTGGCACATGTCATATCATGCTAGGTGGTGGCTTTGGAAGGACAGCAGTTACTGTCCTTCTTTCTAAACAGATCAAAGATTAAGTTAACATCTGAGATGCAAAATTAATTTCTATTATTAATCTTGCTGGTGTTTGCCAGATTTGGTTTTTGTTCCTTCTTCCAAAGATTGGAATCTCCTATTGCACAACCTAGCAGAGTGGGAGAGGTGGCAGAATGGTTGAGGTGTCTCACGATGACTTCTGATGTGCCAGTTTCAGCCTTGTTTTTCATTTATATGAAGACAGTCTACACTTAACATCTCCGCAGCAGATGATGCCCATCACACCAAGTCAATGTGATTACATAGCATGTAATGCTTTGCCGGTTTGATTATGAAAAGAAGGTTCCATACAGGGTTTTATTTCTGGGAAGGCATGGATTTTCTCCTTCTGACAGATATGCGTAGGAAAAGTAGGCCAGAATCTGATTTGCTTCTAAGTATTTTAGGCTTAAAACTCTATTGGGTTTAGCTAAGCATCCAAGCGTTCAGGTTTATTTAGACCTTTGATCTGTTGAATCTCAGTGTTTCTTAGTTCTGAGAAAGCAAAAGGGAAAAGCGGTACATTGCTTCTATCCCTCTATATCACACTTAGATAAGTGATGATAATTGATAGAATTTGTTCTGAAAAATACCCATGTAATGGCTAAAAAAAGCTGATTAATTCAGCTAAGTACCACCTGTTAAATTAATATATAAACTCCTCAAAACTTTTATCTTTTTTATCCCTACAAATATCCACCAACTTCTTTATGTGGATTCATGTAGGTGAGAACAAATAGTTGCATTACACTTGCTATTTTACCTAAATTTATTTGGCATGAAAACAAATATCTATTTCAATGGACAGGTTCTTTTTCCTTTCAAAAGCAGGGGAAGAGTTACCATCCATTTTTATTTTGCCTATTCTAAGCTGTTGAAAATGTAATGTCATTACCACAGCGTGAGTAATTATTTTGGAAGTATTTGTAAGGAATTATATTGGGCTGCCAAGACTGAAACCAAACATTTATATCAGTACGCCATGCATATAACCTATATTTGATCCAACTTTGTTTAATGATAGATCTCTTGAAGAATTATTAAATATAAGAAATTAGTATTGTCTGCTCTGCTTGTTCCCTGCAGAAGATCAACACTGAAAATTCTTACTGTTTTCTGTAATATAATGACATGAAAAAAGTTGCAGCAAGTGAAAGAAACCTTAGACCAGAATTAATTGTCAAGTAATACCAAAACCTCTGGTTTTAGTGATAAAATATTGCTGTTTTGGATAGAGAGTCAAACATTGGTGATAATTCTTAGGTACATCTTTTAAAATAAAATGGTGAACCTGAAAGAGAGCAATGCTCTTTTGAATGTTGAATAGATTCTTTGAAGAAGAATAACTCTGGCACCAGAATATTTTTTAACTTTAACTTTGGTCTGTTTTACATTAGGTGAGAAATCCTTTCTGACAAATGAGGGAAAATTGAACTCTTTTGGTTACACTCTAAAAATAATGAATATAGTATAAAAATAGCTTTTAATAGAGAAAGTGAATAGTCATGAAAAGGTTGATTAATGCTTAACACAAATATACAGATTTCAGTCCCCTGTAAGTATCTTTTCTGAGAAGCTATGTCAGTGGTGAACTTACCAAACTTACATGGGGAGTTGTTAAATTATTTGAGCTCTTCTGATAATGACCAATTTCAACAATACTTCTGTGGGTCTTCAAGATGCTGTCACAAAATGCAGGTAAAACTTTAAGGATTTACAAGAGCAGAATCCTAGATGCTCTCAGCTTGACTTTTAAGAAACAAACTAGACATAGGACCTTATTACTAACTTCATCCAAATAAGATACCAGTACTGGTAGTGGGCTACAAATGCTTTGCTTTGCAAGCCATAGGAGACATTGAAGAGAACAAGACTCGCACAAAGGGACTTACAAATTCTAAAAAGAATGTCATGCATAGTGACTTAAAGTAAAACTACGCAAAAACATATGTAAAATTTTAATTTACAAGAAATACTACTTTGTATAAAATTAGCCAGACAGAAGTCATGGTAAAACAGATGCCAAAAGAAAGCAATAGTTCATGCATTTGCCAAGTGATAGGGTAATAAAAGAAGGTAGCAAGATTCAGGGCTTTCTAAATGTAGTCATCACACAGAGTAGTCAAGTTAGGGATGCTTATTCTTTAAAGTATCAGTGAACCGTCGCTTTTATATATCCTCCTGTTCAAGATTTATCACTATCAATAGGACACTGACAAATTGGGGACATAGCAGAATTTATGTAGGAAAGCAGCAGAATTGTTCTCAGTCAAAGACTATAAAAATTTCTTCTTTCAGTTTGCCAGTCTTACAGTCGTTTTTCTAAATTAAAATACAGGACCAACGAATGCTTCATAGCCTTGTGGATGCTTTATAAGATAACACCTTCAAACCTTTGATAGGCATTTGTCTGTCTTCCTGCTTCTCTTAATGGCATTATCCCATGATATGCCAACAATTTACCATTACATTGAACAGCCTCACATTAACCCTTGATGTATTTCCAACATCAAGTATTCCTGGAATGTAGAATTTCACCACAACTGACAATAACATCTCCTATGACAGGTAGTAGACATTACTATAAATGGCCATACCATGAAGAAAACAAAGCTGGCATTTATTTTCAGACTGTAGTTAAAGGAACTTAATCAAGGTTAGTCAAGTTTTTATTTCCTAAATGAGCACTTATAAATGTTATGCTGTAAAATCATGTAAATTTTTTCTAACTATGGTAAAAATTCCTTTACTTTCCACTGAACATAATAGTGTCTAGCAGCTGGTGACAGCTGATCTATGCATGAGTCATATTGGATAGAAAGCACAATTCAAGTTAAGAATGAATTATGGAATTAAGCACGCCATGCTTCTTTAAGAGTAAGCTGAATGAGCTTCAAGGTGACTTTTCCAGTCAACATTAACTCTAAGCACAGATAGCACAGGTGACATTGCAAAGGAGGATGTTTATTTGTGGTGTTATGTTGAAAAAGTGATACATGACCTGAAGTTCAATTTTCAGTGAATTCAGTAGCCATTTCCTGGTAATGCTGGTACAAAACGCCAGGAAGATTTGAGAAACCCCAAAAGAAATGACAGTGCTGTAAGAAATAAGGTCTATAACCATGGAGAGGGCAAGTAAATTTAAAAATAGAGGTCTATTTTTTTTTTCATAGTATTGGGCTTCAAAATATTGTTGTGCTACTGGAGTAGGTAACCTGGTGAATAATATTTATGTATAATATATATGCAATTATATACAATTTGTATACAGTATAGATACAATTTGTATGTGATACATATACTAATACAGATACCTACTATATTGACAAAAAAAACCCAAAACCAAAAAAAACCCAAAAAAACAAACCACAAAACCAAAAGAAAGGGAAATCACAATACTCTTTTTGACATTGCTATTGCAGAATGTTTTTTCTGCAAGACGTGTAGGAAAGCCTGCAAGATATAAGGGGATACAGATTGTTAAGGCATTCAACAGGGAGAATGAAATGTTTGCCCAGGCTTACTAAATGCTTGCCAAGAACTCATTAAATTATTCCATATAAATAACTAAAGAAAAATATCTCTGTGCTTTCTCATTCACCATTGTTCACAAAGTAAGACAAATTTCTCAGCTTCAACGTGTGTTGATAGCCTTGATTAAATAGCCTAGTAGAAGGAAATCCCAGATTTTGAATGCTCATTTTGACTCTGCTACATGTCATTTGCCATTGATGTGTGAGTGACAGGTGAACCTAGTCAAATAGCCCTATCTTCTGTTCCCTGATTGTATGACTGAAATGTTTAAGAGAAAAAAATAGGGAAGTTACTTGGTGAATAGAAAATAGGGGATATTATATCCATGAGACAAATTTCCTGCAAAATGGCTGTATGTTCTGAAGTCCATAGAGTCACATATTTCACCCATATGTTAGACTCATAACTAATGAAATATAAAGTCTGATAGTCAGGAGGGAGGTGAAGCTGCCTTATCATTCTTAGATGTATTCACAGGATCTGAGATTGGTAGAAGAGGGTCATTTCTCCCACATTCCTTACAAGGAATGACCAACTAAACCAGGACTCTCCAGGCTGAGAAAAAGGCAACTGAACAACAGTATGATAAAAAGCAAGAATGACAGAAAGAAAATTAGTAGAAAGTTATTCTTGCTCTCCATCTAATAAAATGTCTAGAAGTGATCACACCAAAATGGCAGCTGACATTTAAAACAAGCAAAAGGAGATATTTCTTCACTCATTAATTTATGTTTTAGGACTCCTTGCTATAGGGAGCAAATAATTTACACACATTTTAAAAAAAAAAAAAAGGACAGAAAGGGAAAATAAAGATCACTGAGATTAATAAATACAAGCACTGAACCAGGAAGTTCTTGAGACAGCAATGGCAGGGAGCTGGGAGAGGTTTCTGCAAAGTACCACAAAGTCCTACTGACTCCACCCCATCCCTCTTCCAAAGGCATCCTCTACTCCCTGCTTCTGGAGGTGGTGTGCTGGAGATGGTGATCTCTTGGTATGACCTGAAATAACTGTTCTTTTTAAGATGCAGCAGAGTCTTGTCTTTCTTCAACAAGCTTCAACATTTCCCCTTTCATCTATTCTCCAAATGCTTGTATAATTCCATTTCTTCATTCATTTCAAATTGAGGAACTGATTTCAAAATTATAAATCCAAAAAGCCTATTTCTGTCTGGGTTTTCTTTATCTATTACCTCATCTCTTTAATTACAGTACATGATCTATTGCAATTGGAGCTACATTAGGGACACCAAATGTTTCAAACTATTAAAGTGATGTGATACTGTGGGTTTTATGTCATTATTTCTCACAGCACTTTTATGTTCCAATATTTTTATTTTTAACATTTTAAAAGTATCCTCAACATAAATTGAACCATGTGGACATTTTGCTAAATGAACAACATATTCGCTGTGACAATTCAAATAATATTTAATGTGAATTTTTTCCCCACAATTGAGAATGATAGAATACATCCCTCGTAATCTCATTACTTCATTATGCACAATGTCTAGATAGATAAAATCCTGTATGAGTTGCTTTGAGTTAGCTTAGCAAACTTCTTCCTTCCCACTTGTGTAGGCGTTGTTCTCAGAGGCACAAGCCTTCCAGCAATTCTTTTAAAGTTTGTGATTTTACAGAGAAATTTGGCTCATGCAAGACATAGATTTCATATATTCCTAGCGTCCAGAGAACAACACAAATGATTAAAGAGCTCAGTGATAACAAATAGAAAAAAACACCTAAGTTCCATTCTTATAGCAGTGAACAAGTAAAGCAGGAATATCTACAAGATATTTTTTACTCTCTACCTGATTCACTGTGCTTCTACTTACAGTCTTTCTTACCCCCCTCATTTTGGTTTCTGGATTTATTTTTAAAGAGAAAAGAAACATGTTAGTAGAGAGACTTGTGTTAAAAGAAATACAAAAATTTAAAGTCATATGCAGTTGGAAAAAATTATCATAGTAATCTGACAGCTTGGAACAAATAATTAATTTGATGGATTTCACCTTTTATTCTGTTTAGGCATGGTTCTTGAACATATCACATTTTTCTAAACTCTTTTTCATTATTTGAAATTACAGAGCCAGCACTGTTACTAATCTATTCTTGGGCTGCTGTTAATTCATGAACAATTTATTTTATATATCTGACACTGTAGGTAGGCACATTTACTGACCTCCAACACCCCAAAATTTCCCAGACCAATGTAGGTCTGCCTGTGCTCATCAATGCTGTCATGATTTTTCCCCAGGCTGCTGTCCCTGAAAGGTGTTCACTCAAGATGGCTGCAGAGCACACTGGGAATTTGTTATTATTATTGATTTATTTATACAGCATCATGTTGAGAACGGTGATGAGTGGCGCCCCTCAAGAGTCGGTACTGGGACCAGCACTGTTCAACATCTTTGTTAGCGACATGGACAGTGGGATCGAGTGCACCCTCAGCAAGTTTGCCGATGACACCAAGCTGTGTGGTGGGGTCGACACGCTGGAGGGAAGGGATGCCATCCAGAGGGACCTTGACAGGCTGGAGAGGTGGGCCTGTGCGAACTGCATGAAGTGCAACAAGGCCAAGTGCAAGGTCCTGAATGTGGGTCGGTGCAATCCCAAGCACAGCTATAGGCTGGGCGAGGGATGGATTGAAAGCAGCCCTGAGGAGAAGGACTTGGGGGTATTGATTGATGAGAAGCTCAACATGAGCCAGCAGTGTGCGCTTGCAGCCCAGAAAGCCAACCATGTCCTGGGCTGCATCAAAAGAGGTGTGACCAGCAGGTCGAGGGAGGTGATCCTGCCCCTCTACTCCACTCTGGTGAGACCCCACCTGGAGTACTGCATCCAGCTCTGGGGGCCCCAGTACAGGAGAGACATGGAGCTGTTGGAGCGAGTCCAGAGGAGGGCCATGAAGCTGATCAGAGGGATGGAGCACCTCTCCTTTGAGGACAGGCTGAGAGAGTTGGGATTGTTCAGCCTGGAGAAGAGAAGGCTCCAGGGAGATCTAATTGTGGTCTTCCAGTACCTGAAGGGGCCTACAGGAAAGATGGTGAGGGACTGTTTATCAGGGAGTGTGGTGACAGGACAAGGGGTAATGGGTTTAAGCTGAAGGAGGGTCGATTTAGATTAGATGTTAGAAAGAAATTCTTTCCTGTGAGGGTGGTGAGGCACTGGAACAGGTTGCCCAGAGAGGTTGTGGATGCCCCATCCCTGGAAGTGTTTAAGACCAGGTTGGATGAGGCTTTGGGCAACGTGGTCTAGTGGAGGGTGTCCCTGCCTATGGCAAGGGGGTTGGAACTAGATGATCTTTCAGGTCCCTTTCAACCCAAAGCATTCTATGATTCTATGATTCTATGATTCCTCAGGATGATAAGGCATTTATAGCCTCTCAATCTTTGATGAATCTTCCAAAGTGTGGATGTCTGATCTCATAAAGCTCCTTGTGATCAGGCATCATACAGGCAACTGAACCTCAGAGCCAGAGTCATGCATGTAAGCACACTTAACTCCTGGAGAGTACAGGCGTAAGTGGAATCCGTATGCATGAGTGTTTCAGAGGGATACTTTAGCTCAAAGTTGTAAGCGGATAATTTGTAGTAACAAGCATTTCAATGACCCAAGGTAATCCTCTGCTTACTTCCATACTCATTGCAGATAGGACACCTCATGTGCAGATGGAATTTAAGTGGTAAGTGAAGGGCATTTATATTGTATTCCCAGAACTCTTATTGAAGAGCCTTGAGATTAAGCCTGGGATTATAAGAGAAGGGGATAAGAATATGTTGCCTTTTCCAGATGCGTCGGCCAGTCATTTCCTAGCAAAGGCTGGAAGAAATTACTGCTTATACTGGCATCAACAGCAAATGAGGGTTTCGGTTCAGGTTCAGACAAGACATGAACCTATTTAGATGCAACTTGGATTCAAACCTGGAATTTGCCTTTTTTGCTTTATCCCTTTCTTTGTCTTTATTCAGTTAGACTGAAAGCCCTCTTGTTCTTTGCATGCTTTCTTAGATTAGTTGTCTTGATGACTATGAGTCCTCTCAGCAAAGGAATTGTTAATATGACATTAAAGTGGTGGAATGGTTGTTTTTTTCCTTTTTGACTTAACTCATCTGCTCACACACAGGAGAGAGTCCAGTATAACTGTGTTGCTTTGATTTAATTTAGCTTTATTACATAATAATCTTATATATTAAATTAATATTGGCTCAAGTTCTGCTTCAGATTTGTAGATATAGATCTTAGTGGGTTTAGTAGACAGTTTAGTTACATGTCTTTGCACATAATTTTGCACTGAGTAATGAGTCATTACACACATCATTAAATATAAATGGTGGAATAAAATAACTCTTACATTTCATGCTTTTGTATTCTAGGTATTTCTACATCCTGATAAATTGCAATTCTGAGTAGCCCAGTATAAATCTTCTCAGTGTCAATCATGTAAATAGATAATGAACCTCAAGCCTTTTTCGATATTGGAAGAACTCTGAAGTTTAGGTATGCCTATATATGTTTAGACATCTTTGCAACTGAATCTCTTAAGATTTATTTTTGGAGGAGATATTGTACTTTTAAAACCCTGTTAGCACCAGTACCCTAGAAAACAAAGACAAGCTTAAAACTCAGGAGTAAACACTAGTTACAGTCTGAGATCAAATTACATTCCCAAAGCGGAACGCTAGAACCTTACTCATTGACAAAATGTTTCTATGCGAAAACTATCCTACCTCTTATCAATGTATGCAAAGCCCCATGACATCAGAATACTTTTTTTCACTGATTTTCATAGGCAAAAGTACAATTTCACTGTATTAAGTTCTTGTTTAAATCCTGTGTGTTTATAACAATTTGGCAGTGTAATATGTTCTTTGTTTTTTAAGAAATATTTTTATGCTTAGACAATTCTAATAAAAGTGTAACCATTTGTGCACAGGCACATGTGGAAATACATATTTAATAGAGATTTATTGTTTCTTTTCAGCATTAATTCTACATTGTTTCACTGTTTTTATGATAATGTAATTTTCCTTGATATGTGATGATAATCATGATTTTCTTTCCCACACATGTCAGATCACATGCCATATATAGAAATATTAAGTAAAATTTTACATGGGTATCACAGACACATCTTGAAAAGGTGAAGAAAAGAAAACTAATTTAAACGCTTCATCTTCTGGTGTCTGAGATACCCTAAATGCATTTATAGATGCCTCAGGGGAAGGGAAAATGAATAAAAAAATTTCTCCCTATTAAAAAAAAAGAGCTTTCTTTTGTAAAATATCAAACCAAAAGCATACAGAGGGTTAAAATCATTCAAGTAAAAATTCCATTTGGTGTACTTATTTTAAAGTACTACAAGATTGAAGACAATCCACCTAAAGAGTAGTTAGAGTGTTCACTAACATGGATATAATTTGTAATATTCAATAGACCTCATAAAACTTTTGTCTATCTTAACTTTCTTACTTTCAGGAGCAATCAACATTTTTGGCAAAAATGGAGACAAAGGAGTTCAACCATATCAAGGATGTAATGGAGAATTGCAGGTGATTAATGCATTGCTTGTAGACACTTAAGAAACAAAAGGAGACCAAAATTTAAATAGATCCTGGAAGGTACTGCAGTTCTACAGGGGTTTCCAAATGGTATGAGAAATTGAGAGAAAAACAGAGCAAAAATATTTTTTGATATCTGTAATAATGTCATGGATGAAAGTTATTCATTACAAGAAACTGAAAAGAATTACCATTTTCTCTTAGAATTACTTATGGGAAAAAATTACCTCTTATTAAAATATTAATTATATTATCATTATAATATATATTTGCAAACCTTGTAATGCACTGTTTATAACTGTGTAGACATAATTTCAGAAATAATAAAGAAAACCATAATTTACTGGAAATACTCTGCTCCACTATGAATCAGCTGCAGGGGAAAATCACAAAGCTGCCTTCTTCAGACCTTTGTAATAAAACTTGGTCATGTGAATCCAAACAGTTAAGCAACTAATTACATATGAACTTATAAATCATGAAGCTTGAACCTTAAAAAAGTTCTAGAACTCTTGTGAAAGTCCTCAGACAGCTTCTTCAGCATTCTTTTTTACTGTTGTACCAGAAGAATGGCCAGTCTGCACAAACTGTGAGAATTATATTTTACAAAGAACACAAAAAACATATTTGTTGGGGTTTTTTCAGTTCTTTTCCAACCACTTCTCTGGCTGTAAGTACTATTTCCCCCCTTTACATCTCTTTTGGATAGGCATAATCTGTAATATTTCAGGTGAAATCTTAGATCTATTATCTCAATGAAGCAAGAATTTTGCTTCTGCGTTCAAGAAGAAATGCATAAAACATATCTTTAAATGTCAAATGTCCTTACATTACAGTATCTGAAATTCCTATTACTTAGCATGCCTGCAGACTCCCTGTAAGCAAAAAAAACCCCAACAGGTTGCACATACTTCCATCTTTCTGGAAGTTACATACACAATGCAGAGCAATCTCATTCCATGAGAATGAATATGCTTGATATTTTACATTTCTTTTTACAGAGTTTTGACTTGAAGTATTGGACCCAATATTTCTTCAGACACACACATGTCAAGAACAGAATCTATTTTACTTCTTTCTTACACTTTAGTGTATTTCATTACACTATAACATATACATAGAATTTTATTAGTTTATTGTAATTTACAGGTAAATCTTACCATTTGAGATCAGTTGTGGCTTTAGTAAAATTCCTCTTACAGCCAACAGAAATATTACTTAAATGACACCTCTAGAATTGGAATCTCTATTTTTTTTAGTGAAGAATTTAGCTTTCTGATTTACATAGGGAAACATATGTCCCTGAAACATGTTCTAGAATATTCATTTTACTAAAACACTGGTTTAGACTGACATTATTTTTTGTTGAGTAAATATAGAAATATGCATACATGTTTACATAAAACAAAGTGGATATCTGTTGAATGTTCTTAAAAATCCAGGAAATTTAGCACTTCTGGTAAATTAATGAGTTGCATGATATTTCCATAGGGATCTCTGGGAAGCACTAAGACTCCTAGTCTAACTTAGGTGTCTAATGCCCACCTGGCTACCCTCCATGCACTTTCAAGCCAGTGGAGAGAAATAGACACCTGGAGGAGTGATGATCCAATTCCTGCTAAGATAGGTCCCTATAAAAAAAATAACTCACCTTCAAGGGTGGTCTGTTTTTCTTAATTTACCATAAAAGGAGCCTGAAGTGTCTTGCTTGGATGGGACAAATCCCATGCTACCTATACATATAAGACATCAGTGATCTATGGCAGACCTGGCTGACACTGACTTTTTTTTTTTTTTTTTTTTAAGGAGGAAAAAAATGGCTAGATTGTTATCTAGGCAGTCCATTTAATATTGTTTAAAGATTTCTGGTACAGAAATTTTTTTCATTGAATTCTGAGATCTGATAAAGAGTAAGGTTCTTTGTACATCATCTAGTAAATGAAAGTTGAAGAAGGCAGCTGAAGGAATACACCTAAGTAAACTAGTTGCCTAAGCTGTGCAGTGCATGAGCAGCTAATTGTTTAGCAACCGCCCTGAGTGTGCTGGACCCATTTCCTTTCTTAATAGCATAATTTTACCAAAAATAAATCTCTGATGAAAACCAGAGATAGGAGATAGAATAGGTGTATGTTAACACAGTGCTTTGAAAACCCAAATCTCAGTTTCCTCTTTCACCCATCCTTTAGATGTGTACTCTGTGAAATAAGCCTTGTTTTCTGAATATTTAATGATGCCTGATGAGTCTCTTGCAAAGATTACCTTTTAACCCTCCAAACTAGCACATGGATTTTTAATTTAAGATACCACAGTTCAACTCACTGCCTTCAGAAAGAGCTGGGAGATAAAACTGATCTCTCGTGCTGTTTCCTTTCTCACATTCACATTCCAAACACATGAAAATTCCATTCAAATAACTCATTAACTATTTCACTGAAATTTTTGCCCTTTGGATGGACCCTAGTAATTTTTCAGTTTTTTTCTTGCTATTTCCTTCCTCACTCCTACCCACCCTAACCTTGCACAAATAAAAAAGTAAGTGTCCAATGAATTAAAACCTTTTAATATATATAATGAATTCGTGTAGAAGACCAGAAAATGGAGAACAAAATTCAAAGCATTTCTGGAAATAATATTTTATCTAGCCAGGGGCTCACTGGTTAAAATATTCACTCAGGATGTGCAAAGCTACTACAAAATAGTGTTTAAAGAAATACATGATTTGTCTCTGAATGTCACAGTTTCTAATTCTAGGTAATTGCCAAATTATCAAGAATGTGTATAATTCCATAAAGATGCAAAGATTATCTAGATTTTCTTCTGATCAATGAACAAATGTGTGATTGTGGGAACTTCCACATTTCTTAGAAAACTGAATTCTTGTTCTCCAGTATCAAATATCAGATAATATCACTGATTTATAACACAGTGATAGAGGTGGATTTTCCCATGTTTTCTATTTAGAAAGTGGTTTCAAGCAAAAGAAAATCAATGATAATGCTCTCTAATAAATGTTCAGTTTAGCTGTTGTTTTAAAATCTAAAATGAACAAATATTTGTTTTGTGCCTATATTTTAATTTCTTTCATAAAAAGTATTTGATAGAGGCATTTGTTTAGTCGCTATTCTCGAAGTATTCATATCAAACTCAGGATTAGATACAACTGTGATGAGAGCAGGTTTATTTTACAGCTCAATTGTTGACCACTCACTATAACATCTAGAGCCCTTCCTTTCCATTTCAACTACATCCTTCCAAAATAAAAAACAAACCAAAACAACAACAACCCCCCCACTCCTAAACCTATTATTAGAAAGACAGCTGAATCAGAGGCTCTAGACATCTCCACAGTCATCTTCATCCATAACTACGTTCTTTGACAGCTCTGGATGCATTTTACTACTAAAACCAGTTCCAAATCAATCAGCTACTTAAACCCCCAGTTGGGCAAGTAAATTAAGGGAACCTGAATCTTTGAACATACTCCAAATAGCTCATGCAAAAAAGCACTTTGGCAAATAAAGGTCAATTAGTTTTTCTTTAAATATCTTGGTACACCTTTGTAATTAAAATACCAGTTCTTTAGCTTAATATCTTAATTCTTATTATATTTTTATCTAAGGAATTAGGCTACTAGCCCTCAAAATCCTTCAGCACAATCCGTTTTGAATAAGTTTGAATCATATGATCGGCATTCGTAGAATCTTATGATCTCATTTGCTGCTTTGAATTAGGTCATGATCAGAGCTGGAATTTGTGAATATAGTCGTGATCATCTTACGCTGCCAGGAAATTAATGTCTCCAAGTTCTTTTCTCCATAAAGGATTTTCCATTCTGTTTAGTTATTCTTAAATCATTGTTCATGGCTTGTAACTCACATCTGTACCTATAGAAGCAAACCTGGCAGGGCAGAAACAATAATATATTTTAGAAGTTAGACCTGGACTTAAATTAACCTCTTTCTTTATTCCTCCCAGCTTTCTAAATCGGTAACAGACAGATGATACAAAATAACAGATTGTTTTAAATTGGTGGAGTCACTTCAGATTACATCGCTTACATTTTATGATGCTGCTAGTTATTATCACATGATGTAACATAATTTGTCAAAATGACATATCAGTAACATGGCAGAAACACCAGATGTCCTAGGAATGTAAGAATTGCCAGCTCAATTTAGTTAATTTGTCCTTTTCGGCCAACCCATTTCTAATAGTGGCCAGTACCAGATGCCTCAGAAGAAGCAAAAAGCCTTGTATAGTGAAAAAGATTTGAAAAATCAGTGTACGGGAGCATTTTCTTTCTTTCTAAATCCTACTTAGCAAATGGTTGGCTTATTTCCTGCAATATAAGGATATAAATTTATTCTGCTTTTGTAAACAGAGCTACCTTTATTAATGAAACTGTTCTCTTTAAAATGTCACTCCTGGAATTCCCTGTCATGGGTATGACAGTGAATTTGTACACTTGATTCCTCTCAACTTCTACTTCCTTCCTATTGATTAGAATATGTACCCCTTCAATTTCATTGACTTTTTTTTTTCATTAAGAGAGAATGAAAAGAAACAATAGCTTTACCTTTTCTATAAACCAGTGCTAAATTAATTAAAAACAGGCACTGAAAATCATAATCATAATCACTAAGTCATAAAAGGTTCTCTTTATTCAGCTGAGTTAAACTGCCATATACATGAATGCTTCTCTGAAACACTGGAGTGCTAACTCTTACATTCCTCAAGTCCCCTAAATGTCTTCAGTTCCCTCTGATTTTTATTATATTTTATATATAATATAATAAATATATATTTTATTTTATTTCTTCATTCTCACTTTCATGTCATTCTCAGCTTCTTTACTCCATGTCTCGGCTGGTTTACTCCATGTCATTTAGGATGTGATACAGCAAACCAAACTGAAGAAACATGTGCAGGTAACCACATATGCATTCATTATTTGTGTATATAAAGAAATGAACTATATGAATCTGTTCTCTGAAAAGGTAGCACTTTATGTGAAAAAAAGGGAAACATTTAAAAAAAAAAAGTTTTTTTTTTTTTAAAAATTATTTTAAGAGAATCAAAATTATGTTTTCTTCCAGACTGCACTCAGCTGGGGAGTCTTACATCATCTGCCACCTATATAGATGATGAACAGCAATCTGATCTGCTTGATTATGTTTTCCGAAAGTTCAGATGACTGTTGCATAAGGAAATTTTTGACCAACTTGACACAGACAAAGGAATGTAGTCAAAGTGCCTTTTCCCACAAAGTTAGACAAGCTTCAGGAATATGTTTGTTAGCAAGAACATATACTTCCCATTGTTTCTTATCTGAACCAGTTTCCTAATTCCTAGTTTTCAGCATCTACTTAATAAGCAGAAGGCAGTCATAGTATAGAAAACTGTTATTTGTCTGTGAAAATTAATGGTATACTGACATTCTGTTAAGTAAGATAGCAAAGATCAATTTCCAGACTTCTGGTATGGACTAAGTGATCTTCATTTTACATCTTGGATTCCTGGGACAGTATCCAGTTCAAGGAGACTGTTACTCAGTGCTTGATGCCCACACAGAAGCAGAACTCATCATTTTTTTAAAGCAGCTTTTCCCATTTGCTAATTCGTGTGTGCACTACCTGTACTTCTACAAGGGACCTACTAGTGGTCTTACTTCAAATTCTCAGAAGCTGCAGAAAAAAAGTTTATTTCCTGTTGACAAGTGCTACCAGGCAATGACATGCCTAGATAATTGAGAAACAGTGTGTGTTCAAAGCACCACGGAGGAGTTACATGGATGAAATAGGTGAAAGGAGGTAAAATTTCACTGAGAACGTAGCTGGCTTATATCCTCTCCCAACAAGAACTTAATTTCAAAGAAGAAATGAGATTAAAAACAGCTTTTTGTCCCTAAAAATTGTATTAGTTGCAGGATGATTCCCAGACAAAACAATTTACCGAAGCAGCACAGCTAGACAGTGAATGACTGACAGTCTGAGCAGCCAACCTCCTCAGGGGCATCTAAACATAGTGCTTCGTAGCAATCCAAATCCAGTAATGAACCTCGAAGCTATAAACTATCTACTTTGCTGCATTTTGTTAGGCTTCAGTCCCAGAACCCCAGACTATTTAGGGGAAAAAGAAGGGCAATATCATATACTGCAGTTCAGTCACGCTTGATCACATCTTTCTAATAACTAGATGAAGCTTGACTTTGATGTCTATAGGGTAAAGAAAAGGTACAACACAAAGCTGAACAGGAGCAAGCAGGCAGGCAAAGATAGATATTACTTTTTTTCTTTATAAACACAGAATATTTTATTTAGGTTTTAAAATTTCTCTTATTTTCTGTTCTGACAGGTATATAGGAGGATTTAGATATCTATTTCTCCATAAGCTCAAATCAAGCATACTGGCCTGAGAGCTAACATTGGCCTGTAGCACTTCTATTGTTAAATTTATAGGAACAGGAAAGATTTATTTTTAGCACTAATTATTTTTTCTCATTAATGACTTTGTGATACACTATTAGGCTATAAGCGGAGACACAGGAAATGATGCACACCATGTAATTTTTCTCTTTCTGCTCCTCATAAATATATTTTTAATCAGCCTTTAGCTTTAGACTAAGTTGGAATGTAAACTCCCATTTTTTCCTGCAGAGGTAGATCTAAAGTCAGGCCCATTCATTCTGGTACAGATTTTGTGCTCAAGAATGGAGTTCTGCTAGTAGAGATAAGATTGTGTGTACATACATGGACTTGCAGAGGCATAAGTAGGAAACTGCAGGGACATATGATGTTATTATTGAGTTGATGAGGTGGGTTAACCTGAGTCAGCAGCTAAGCCCCCACACAGCCTCTTGATTACCCTGCCCCAACCCAGAAGAACGGGAGAGAATAGGAAGAGGAAAAGCAAGAAGTCTCATGGGTTGAGACAAAGACAGTTTAATAAGTGAAGGAAAGATAAAAACCCAACAGTTGCAAGTTCCTTAGGGATTTCTGAAGAAGCTTTAAAGACGAATACTGTTGAGAAAATGAGATGAACAAAAGTCATCCTTATCAAACTGGTTGGCAACTCCTGTTTCCACAGTGTCATAAACCTGTCAGACCCTACTGGTTATCTCAGTCCAAGAACTCTTCTACTCCCATAAGTGGTCTCATTCTGACTTCAACCACACTACTTAAATTCTAGAAACACTTGAGTTGGATGGCCAGAAAAATGTGTTCTTAGAAGCCACCATAAACGCACCTTGCACTATTATTTTGAATATCAAGACATAGAATATGAAAATTTTTGACACTGTGTTCACCCGATTAGGAAGCCCCTGTTCTCTCAGAGAAAGAGACTGAATTAAGTACTATAGCTTTATTGCTCCTAGACAATATCATTAGCAAAAGTCTTCAGGTTTCTTACCCAAGATAATTGGTAAAGGACTATGTAGAAAGCCTCAAGCTTGTCTACTAGATAACTATTAAATTGCCTTACCGCTACAAAAGGTCCTGTAGAGGAAAAAGCACTTCTCTGAATGACTTTCTGTGAATACAGACACGGACAGGACTTTTGTGATTTTAGCACACTTTGGTTTTTGTGGAGGAGATATATTTTGGTATATCATAATTACTTATAAATAGAAAAGTTACAAAAATAATGCAGGTCTGTGTACAGTATGACTGGTTTTTTCAGTAAGAGGACTATTAACATACCAAAAATGACCACTGAACATGACAGCTGGATAATTTTAATTTCAGTCTAATCAAAACCTTAGGGAAAGCAGAAAAATATAAAGGATTCTATAGGAAACAGGTCTTTGTACTACACACATAGCTTTTTACTTCAAGAAGTTTTTAAGTGCTGGTTTGAGTACTGAGGTTATGAAGCTAAGTTATAAATTACTCTGTAGACAATTAAATAATCCTTCTGGGAATTGAATAGGAACAATGGGGAAAAAAACACTATAAGACATTTTTCTAAGGAAACCAAAATGAATTAATGGGTCTTCAACATTTTGAAATTAAGCCCAAGTGAATTGCTATTGTTGGAGCTGGTATGAGGAGTTATGTAGTATTTTCTCATTTTATTAGAACTAAATGAAAGATGCCAAGCCCTAATGAATTTAAATACTGATGTAATGCAGTTTCTGTGAGAAAGAAGGCACTCATTGAACAATTCCCTTGTTTACTTTAGCTGAAAAGTCCAGTGCCTAATGCAATGAAGGAAACGTCCATATGTTATTTACAATACTGTAATGGTGAAGATGGCACTGTAAAGTACCAAAATCTTGCAACTCTGTAAACAAACTGATTAAAAAGCATAACATTGTGTATAATAAGGAAAGTAAGTATATAATATGTTCTTAGATACAGTAGCATGTTGACTTCTAAGCAATAATGGGCTATTATGCCTGATTCATCAAAGGAAAATGGGTAGATTTTTTTTTTAAATGTCAATGAATAAATGTCATGTACTTATCCATTTATTCACTGCTGAATTTTATCATATTGTTGTAGAGATAATAATCTCAGTCATGATTATTAACCTATCAAGGGAGTCAACTGTTTCTGTGAACTGAAAAAAAGAAGAGAGAGGCTAGTTCCTTGCATCCCCAATATCTCCACATGCCTTCTCCTTTCATCCACGTATTGGTTTCATAGGGCCAGAACATCACCTGGTGACTCTTCTGCTGTGCAGAACCTCACCGGGCAGTCAACAGCCACAGACTTTATAGGTAATACACCACTATCAATGTTAATTTACAAAGGGATCTCTATTGATTGGGAGAAAAGCTGGGTTCAATCTAGTGTTCTCCATAAACTTAATTTATCTTTATTACTATGATGTTAATTGCCATCTTCTTAGAATTTCCATGATACAGTCTGAAGATTAAGCGTATTCCTAGTTCTGTGCTTGCTTTGTCTGGATTTTCGTCTTCTTCCCCCAGCCCCCTTCCTAACTCACACTACTGAAATGAACACATTCAGTTCAATTTCAGGAACGTGAATTGCAAAATTCTTATTCAGATGTACAGCCCTGATTCCTTTGTCTAATTTTTATTTTGGTGCTTTTCTTCTTAAGACAGTAAGAGTTTTTGTAATTGAAAATGGAATGAAGGCCTTAAAATGCACCTTCGCATCTCCAGAAAAGAACAAATGCTGTAATGCTGTTATGATTTTCAGTGTGTTTTTTCTCTGGGGCTACAATATGCTATCTAGAAACATATTTGTATTGTATCCTGGTCAATAATCCATCAGCTATTCATCATCCCTTTCTCATGTTCCATCCTTAGGCATCTTTGAATTTTTCATTTTTGTTAAGAGAAACTATGGAAAGTTTTAAAAATGCTATAGTACCTCAGTGAAGTCTGCCCTTCTTTTTCTAGTTTTAATGTTTTCATTTTGAGTTGGAAATTGCCATGGAGCTACTAAAATCTTTCAATACTTCCCATGTTACCATCTCATTTTATATTCTTACAATATGAGAACACCCTTCAATGCTTATCATTATTTATGAAAATAGTGGATATAATTTGTTACATTTGTGACCAACAGCAAGGGTGGTTTTAGGCACTGAGTATTAGAAAATTATTAAAATCTTAATTGGTGTCTTCATCTCCTCAGAAATTTAGAAATGGTATATGACAATGTATACTCAGGAGCTAAGCTTCTTCTTGAAAAGTTAAAGACTGTTCAGGCCTAATAGAAGATATAGCACCAGTCTCCTGTAAGCCTCCACAGATTATAGCTGGTAGAGAAAAGCTGCTACAGAACATATTCCCAAGTAATGATCAGACTTGATCTCCAATAACTGCTAGCTTTAAAGATAGTTACTAAGCAACTCCATGAGAAAGGTACTTCAAGAAAAAAATCTAGATGTTAGTTTCACGATATATGTCAACATTTTTTTCTATCACTGGGAATTTTTCCTGTGCTGTTTTCTCCTTTCAGAGTAGACCAAATGCATCTGCTGGAAATGTGGCATTCATATATTCATAAATCAAACGCTATCTTGCAACTCATTGACTTCAGTAATACAAGAGAAGAAATTATCACAAAATCTTTACCTCAGAAACAATGCTATTAATTCATAATGAAAATCCTCTGTGCTATATTGTGGTGGGATAGCTCCTATGACTGGAGTGTTGGGATGGAAGGGTACAGGCTCTTTAGGAAGGACAGGCAGGGCATACAAGGAGGGGGTGTCGCCCTCTGTGTCAATGACCAGCTGGAGTGCATGGAACTCCACATGGGGATGAACAAGGAGTCAACTGAGAGCTTATGGGTCAGGATTAAAGGGAGTGCTGGGGCAGGGGACATCATAGTGGGGGTCTGCTGCAGGCCACCTGACCAGGGACACCAAGCGGCCCTCTATAGACAGACAGGAGCAGCCTCACATTCACAAGCCCTGGTCCTTATGGGGGACTTCAACCATCTGTTGGAGGGACAACACAGCAGAGCACAAGCAATCCAGGAAGTTCCTGGAATGTGTTGATGACAACTTTCTCTTCCAAGCGACAGAGTAGCCCACGAGGAGAGGTGCCATGATGGACCTTGTTCTCACCAACAAGGAGGGGCTGGTAGGGGATGTGAAGCTCAAGGGCAGCCTTGGCTGCAGTGACCATGAAATGGTGCAGTTCAAGATCCTCAGGGCAGTGAGGAGGGCGCACAGCAAGCTCACTACCCTGGACTTCAGGAGAGCAGACTTTGGCCTCTTCAGGGATCTGCTTGGTGGAGTACCATGGGACAAAGCCCTGGAGAGAAGAGGGGCCCAAGACAGCTGGCTAGTATTCAAGGGTCACCTCCTCCAAGCTCAGGAGCGATGCATCCCAACAAAGAGGAAGTCAAGCAAAAACACCAAGAGGCCCCCATGGATGAACAAGAAGCTCCTGGGCAAACTCAAACAAAAAAAAAAGAAGCCTACAGAGGGTGGAAGCAAGGGCAGGTAGCCTGGGAGGAATACAGAGAAACTGTCCGAGCAGGTTAGGAAAGCCAAAGCCCTGATAGAATTAAATCTGGCCCGGGATGTTAAGGGCAACAAGAAAAGCTTTTATAGGTACATCAGTGATAAAAGCAAGACTAGGGAAAACGTGGGTCCCCTCCAGAATGAAACGGGTGACCTGGTTACCCAGGATATGGAGAAGGCTGACGTACTCAATGACTTCTTGTGGTGGGTTGACCCTGGCTGGGGGCCAGGTGCCCACCAGAGCCGCTCTCTCACTCCCCTCATTCACTAAGCAGGGGAGAAAAAGTACAACGAAAAGCTTGTGGGTCGAGATAAGGACAGGGAGAGACATCACTCACTAATTATCGTCACGAGCAAAACAGACCGAACTTAGAGAGGGAATTCATCTAATTTATTACTAAGCAAAACAGAGTAGAGCAATGAGAAATAAAATCAACTCTTAAAACACCTCCCCCCACCCCTCCCATCTTCCCGGGCTCAACTTCACTCCCGGCTTCAACCTTCCCCCCGCTCAGCAGCACAGGGGGATGGGGAGTGGGGGTTACGGTCAGTTCATCTCACCGTGTTTCTGCCACTTCTTCATCCTCAGGGGGAGGACTCCTCTCATCGTTCCCCTGCTCCAGCATGGAGTCCCTCTCACGCGGTGCAGACCTTCAGGAGCAAACTGCTCCAGCATGGGGTCCCCCACGAGGTCACAAGTCCTGCCAGCAAACCTGCCCTGGCGTGGGCTCCCCTCTTCACCGGTCCACCGGTCCGGCCAGGAACTTGCTCCAGCGTGGGCTTCCCACAGGGCCACAGCCTCCTTCAGGTGCCTCCACCTGCTCCGGCGTGGGGTCCTCCACGGGCTGCAGGTGGAATCTCTACACCCCCTCATCCTTCCTCCATGGGCTGCAGGGGGACAGCCTGCTTCACCATGGTCTTCACCACAGGCTGCAGGGGGATCTCTGCTCCGGCGCCTGGAGCTCCTCCTCCCCCTCCTTCTGCACTGACCTTGGTGTCTGCAGAGTTTCTTACATCTTCTCACTCCTCTCTCCAGCTGCAAAAGCTCTCCCTAACTGTTTTTTTCCCCTTCTTAAATATGTTATCACAGAGGCACTGATTGGCTTGGCCTTGGCCAGCGGCGGGCCCGTCTTAGAGCCGGCTGGCATTGGCTCTATCAGACACAGGGGAAGCTTCTAGCAGCTTCTCACAGAAGCCACCCCTGTAGCCCCCCGGCTACCAAAACCTTGCCACGCAAACCCAACACACTTGTTTGCCTCAGTCTTCACTGGCAGGTGCTTGAGCCACACTGCTGAGGTCACAGACGACAAAACCAGGGACTGGGAGAATGCAGAACCGCCCACTGTAGGACAAGATCAGGTTCGAGAATATCTAAGGAACCTGAAGGTGCACAAGTCCATGGGACCTGATGAGGTGCATCCACGGGTCTTGAGGGAACTGGCGGATGAAGTGGCCAGGCCACTCTCCATCATATTTGAGAAGTCCTGGCAATCTGGTGAAGTTTCCACTGACTGGAAATGGGGACACATAACCCCTATTTTTAAGAAGGGAAAAAAGGAAGACCCAGGGAACTACAGGCCGGTCAGTCTCACCTCCGTGCCTGGCAAGATTATGGAGCAGACCCTCCTGGAGACTATGCTCAGGCACATGGAAAATAAGGAGGTGATTGGTGACAGCCAACACGGCTTCACTAAGGGCAAATCATGCCTGACAAATATTGATAGCCTTCTATGATGGGGTTACAGTGTTGGTGGATAAGGGAAGAGCAAATGACATCATCTACCTGGATCTGCGCAAGGCATTTGACACTGTCCCACATGACATCTTTGTCTCTAAATTGGAGAGACATGGTTCCATGGATGGAGCACTCGGTGGATAAGGAATTGGCTGATGGTCGCACTCAAAGAGTTGCAGTCAACAGCTCAATGTCCAAGTGAAGAACAGTGACGAGTGGTGTTCCTCAGGGGTCGGTACTGGGACCAGCACTGTTCAACATCTTTGTTGGCGACATGGACAGTGGGATCGAGTGCACCCTCAGCAAGTTTGCCAACGACACCAAGCTGTGTGGTCCAGTCGACACGCTGGAGGGAAGGGATGCCATCCAGAGGGACCTTGACAGGCTGGAGAGGTGGGCTGATGCAAACCACATGAAGTTCAACAAAGCCACGTGCTAAGTCCTGAATGTGGATCGGTGCAATCCCAAGCACAGCTGTAGATTGAAAGCAGCCCTGAGGAGAAGGACTTGAGGGTATTGATTGATGAGAAGCTCAACATGAGCCAGCAGTGTGCACTTGCAGCCCAGAAAGCCAACTGTGTCCTGGGCTGCATCAAAAGAGGTGTGACCAGCAGGTCGAGGGAGGTGATCCTGCCCCTCTACTCCGCTCTGGTGAGACCCCACCTGGAGTACTGCGTCCAGCTCTGGGGGTCCCAGTACAGGAGAGACATGGAGCTGTTGGAGCGAGTCCAGAGGAGGGCCATGAAGCTGATCAGAGGGATGGAGCACCTCTCCTATGAGGACAGGCTGAGAGAGTTGGGATTGTTCAGCCTGGAGAAGAGAAGGCTCCAGGGAGATCTAATTGTGGTCTTCCAGTACCTGAAGGGGCCTACAGGAAAGATGGTGAGGGACTGTTTATCAGGGAATGTAGTGACAGGACAAGGGGTAATGGGTTTAAGCTGAAGGAGGGTCGATTTAGATTAGATGTTAGAAAGAAATTCTTTACTGTGAGGGTGGTGAGGCACTGGAACAGGTTGCCCAGAGAGGTTGTGGATGCTCCATCCCCAGAAGTGTTCAAGGCCAGGTTGGATGGGGCTTTGGGCAAACTGGTCTAGTGGAGGGTGTCCCTGCCCACGGCAGGGGGGTTGGAACTAGGTGATCTTTGAGGTCCCTTCCAACCCAAACCATTCTATGATTCTATGATTCCATATGAAAATTTGAATTAACATACTTAATTTTACATAGTAATATATCCATCCCTGTTCCTGCTTTATATTACATATACAGTGATGGGGATTTTTCCAACTGAAAAGGGAATACTAACTAGCACAAAACAAGTGACACAGAGGATCTATATTAATTATAGATTTAAGCAGTAAAATATGAGTCTGTGCTTAGTGAGGCAGATTATTATTATCAGATATTGGTTGTATAGTTGGGTTGAATGGCACAACTAACTCAAATAACATTTTTCATGGCATATAGCAAGAATATTTTAATTTTTTTTTTTAACTAGGATTTTTTTATTAAAAAGGATAAAGTGCTAACTTGAATTCTCTATGAAACTGTAATTCTGTCAGCAGGATTATATCCAGGATGCACATAGTCTTTATTTAAAGTTATTTATTAAATTTATTTAAACAGATCCAGACACCTAAATTTGGACATCTACATGAAAGCTGTGTCAGAGCTTCTGCTGTAGCCAACAGAGACTTGGCTGATTCAGACTACAGAGAGTTTTTCAGCTCACTTGTAATGAAGGTCAGTCTCTGGACTCCACTGACTGTACTGACTAGGTGTTCATTGAACAAACTGTCATTATAGACAGGACAGCATCAAATTTCCTACACATAAAGCTTGAATGCCATTTCATTCATCTTAGAACATCTGAGACTTCTACAAGATCTGTCAGATATCACATAGTTTCCAATGAAGACCCACTTCTCTCAGGGGTGGCAGCTGGAGAACGTACAGGGTATTCTGGAGGATCTAAATGTCACTAGATACTACCTTTCAGGCAATTCAGTAGAGCTTCTAGGTCACATCTAGATCCATTTGTAGCTATACCTAGATGTCTTAATATGCAGTGAATCACACCTGTAATGACACAGTAACTTAGAATCTGTACTGGAGAATGTTAATGAATAATACAGTTTGTTTAAACCTCCCTTCCCCTTCTGCATTTAAAATACATGTTCATGAGCTCTTAAAGAGATTGCCCAATTATTTCATTATTTATTAATGATGCAAAAAAAGTATTTATAGCAATTTAGTCAGGATGAACTCCTTTATAGATAAAAATTACATAGCATAATGGAATTCAAAGAATTCAACAGGAATGGCCTTACCTTATCTAACCCATAAACCTTTTACAGATGCTGTCAATTGGCACATAGCTTGTATAAGAGACAGGACAAGTACACTGTATTTCTTCTATATCTTCTCTGAAGTTGCAAAAGTAGGCTTCTAGACTCTGTGAGAGCTAAAGGCACTGGGCTGGCTTTATTTTCTAATAGGTCTAGGCAGATTTTCTTTCCTCCAATTTGTGTATACATTTTTGTGTGTAAAACTTCAGCTACCCCAATATCATGTGGGAACACATTCCATTAACTGTGTGTTACCTGAAAATACACATTGCTTTATTTTGAGTTTATGCCTGACTTCTTAAATACTGTATCACTAGCTCTCCTACTGACATAAATATTTTAGCATGTGTGTTGTTTCTGCCTCTTTCTGAATGGTCACATTTTCATTGCACTCATCACCTTTCTCAGATGAATCAAGATCAAGTCAGTCAATAGTGGAAGGCAGAAAAGTGGGGTAATTGTCAAGTGTCCAGTTTCACAGATGAATTGGTTAAGCTTTTCCAGATTAGCGATCCTTTCCAAAAAGCCACTGAAATTCAGCCTCCAAAAAGATTCACTTCCAGCTGATGAACTGTGGTGAGTTGACCCTGGCTGGGGGCCAGGTGCCCACCAGAGCTGCTCTCTCACTCCCCTCATTCACTAAGCAGGGGAGAAAAAGTACAACGAAAAGCTTGTGGGTCGAGATAAGGACAGGGAGAGACATCACTCACTAATTATCGTCACGAGCAAAACAGACCGAACTTAGAGAGGAAATTCATCTAATTTATTACTAAGCAAAACAGAGTAGAGCAATGAGAAATAAAATCAACTCTTAAAACACCTCCCCCCACCCCTCCCATCTTCCCGGGCTCAACTTCACTCCCGGCTTCAACCTCCTCCCCGCTCAGCAGCACAGGGGGATGGGGAATGGGGGTTACAGTCAGTTCATCTCATGGTGTTTCTGCTGCTTCTTCATCCTCAGGGGGAGGACTCCTCTCATCGTTCCCCTGCTCCAGCATGGAGTCCCTCTCACGCGGTGCAGACCTTCAGGAGCAAACTGCTCCAGCATGGGGTCCCCCACGAGGTCACAAGTCCTGCCAGCAAACCTGCCCTGGCGTGGGCTCCCCTCTTCACCGGTCCACCGGTCCGGCCAGGAACTTGCTCCAACGTGGGCTTCCCACACTCCTTCAGGTGCCTCCACCTGCTCCAGCGTGGGGTCCTCCACGGGCTGCAGGTGGAATCTCTACACCCCTCATCCTTCCTCCGTGGGCTGCAGGGGGACAGCCTGCTTCACCATGGTCTTCACCATGGGCTGCAGGGGGATCTCTGCTCCGGTGCCTGGAGCACCTCCTGCCCCTCCTTCTGCACTGACCTTGGTGTCTGCAGAGTTTCTTACATCTTCTCACTCCTCTCTCCAGCTGCAAAAGCTCTCCCTAACTGGTTTTTTTCCCTTCTTAAATATGTTATCACAGAGGCACTGATTGGCTTGGCCTTGGCCAGCAGCGGGTCCGTCTTGGAGCCGGCTGGCATTGTCTCTATCAGACACAGGGGAAGCTTCTAGCAGCTTCTCACAGAAGCCACCCCTGTAGCCCCCCCGCTACCAAAACCTTGCCACGCAAACCCAACACATGAACCTACTCCTGCCTCTCCATCCTCCTCACCATGCTGTCATGAGCGAGACACAGTAAATTACAGCTCACAGTGGATTTGAACACTGGGGCTTATTTAAGATCCAACTACATTAGAGCTTTTAACTTGATTATTTCACACGCTCATTCATTCATGTTCTCCCAACCCCCAGTGCTTCCTCTGCCCACAAGGGAATTGCACCTGGCCCAGGAAGACTGAGCAGAAAGTCATGTCAGTTCATGCTGTGCATCTGCTTAAATTTACCAGTCTTGGGCATTAATGATCAAGGTTTCTGGGCATCCTCCAGCATTCATCTCCACTCAGCTCTCTGATGTCCTGGATCTTCTCACAATTCCAGGATCTTCCCTCCACTCAGGACCTTCACTTTCTTCTTTCCAGGCCCCTTTCTTCTTTCTAGTCCCCCTTCTTTTTTTTGGGACCCCTTCTTTAATGCACCAGCTCTTCTTTCTGGATGTCTGACCAGATTGATTTTCTCAATCTAAACCATGTATGTGCAGCAGCACATCACACGGTCAGCCTTCTAACAGGCAGTTCTGTCTTGTGTCTTTTTTTTAATTGGAGGATTCAGGACATGTTACTTTTGCTTAGTCAAGGTGTTACCAAAATTTACAACCACCCAATCAGTACCAGTTGTAGCCAGCAAGTAGCAGGCCTCTACTTGTGACTTAAAAAGTTCAGTTTCGGACTCCCCCTCCATCCCTCCCTCCCCAAACATACACCCAACCGTCTGCTGCCTGTTAGCACTCACAATTTTAACTATTTTTCACCTCAAACACATACATACAGTCGTTGTGTGCATTTGTTAAGTCCCTGCACACCTACCCCTTCATTCAATTAAATTAAATTTTTTGGAAAAATTTATTTGCTATATCTGGTGAATTGCTAAACACCTTACCACCCTCAATGGATATAGGTGCATTAGTGTACTATGAGAACAACCATTCTCTTTTTACTTTTACCATGGCACTTAATGATGGTAGCAGCTGCATCAATGTTACTAAGCAATGTCATTCAATAGGAGCAGAACCATAAAGTGAAACGGTTGGTGCTGAGCGTTAATATTGCAGCCCCGGCATGAGGTTTAGCTATCCGAACAGACCCTGAGAAACTAGAGAACGTGACATGAGAAATTGCTGAACACAACAAATAACACAGTGAGAAGCTGGCAAAAGTTACAGCTAGTGCTGTGAGGAATGGCTGGATTGCACAGATGGCTAAGGGGGGGTTATGTGAGAAATGGCGATTCCCAGATAATTGTGGGGAGTATTGGGGATCTTTGGGGGAGAAACACTTAGGTAACCATATTGGTAATATGAGGTAGGGCTGAGATGACGTAGGTAACACCATCAGAAATACCAGATTTGGATAAGGGTATAGCAGAACTGAGACCACTGGAGAAAAAATTATTACATGTGGGTTGTTTATTCTGGATGAGACAAGGGTGGAGAAAGGAAGGATCAAGGTGGATGAGAGAGATTACAACTATGGGAAAACGAAGAGAAGGGGAGGAGACCTGTTGTATATAAGCAAGTGGCTGGCCAGTACACTTGTGTGACTGAGCCTCACTTCTTTTGCTTTGTTATGTCATTCTCTTTCCTATGTGTGTGCATTGGAAAGTCTAAGTGACAGCAACTAGCAATTGGGTTGTGCATATACCTACCTAGTGAACTTCAGTCCTCTGTGTGCGCGTGTGTGTGTGTGTGCATGTATATGTGCCTCTCTGCAATACAGGTTCTGTCTTGCTACTGGCTGGACCTGCAAACAGGAACAGCAGCAGCTTTGGTGAATGTGGTAAAATGCAGAAAATGGTGATAATTAGGAGTTTCACTTCAAAAGTACACTCTAAATCAGAACTAAGACAACAGTGTGGTCACATACAATGCTACTTCATACATTCAGTTTTCACCTTTCTAAGGCTGACGGGTCATTCCAGGCTGATGGTCATGATGTTTTTCCTTGCGATTCCACACCTTTGGTCATCCACCACAATCCTCTGTAAACTTTCGAGTTCTCTTTATGTCTTTTGGGGGAAGTGTGACAGAGGATGAGTGTCTGCAGAGCATCAAGCTGTGATGGAGAACTGATGAGTATCACCATCATGCTGATGTTTTCCATTTTGTGCTCTATTCCTTATCCTTATGATTTTTTTTTTTATGTCAGCTGAAGAATTTAAAAATAATTTTATGGTGTAAATTATCAAAGACATTAAATTAACAGATATAGCCTGTCCCTGATTGGACATCAAATTGGAAGGTAGCAGAAAAAAAAAAATATTCTGAAGGAGAAACACAGAGTTTGAGATCTGATCTGAGATCAGCTTTCCTGGGTGGTACTTTACAGCTGGAACTTTCAGAAGTAGGCAACCTAGGCATAGAGAGATTTATGCAGACCTTGTTAAACCTGACATATACTACGCTGAGTGCTGGAAATGTTATATATGAATGTATAATCTTTAAGATCTTCTATCTGATAACTCAACCACAGAAGCAGAGACATCCACCACAGCAGCAGAAGGCAGAGCTAGACAATGAATCTTCAAAAAGCAGACCCTATGGAATATTTCTATGATGGAAAAAAAAACCAAACAACTGGAACAAAGGCTTCATTTATTAAGATGTTGTTGTCTCAGGTGAATGATTGCAGAAAATCACATGTCCATGTTAATAGCAACCATTACTGCAATACTAAGTAAGAAGGAAAGAACAGACAGGCTGATACAGATCATTGAAGGAGAGCAAATACTATGCTAGCAATGAAATGCATGTTAGCTCAGCTCTTCATCTTCCTGGGATAAATGAAGCCTTCTCACTCAACTGGAACATGAAACAAACAAACAAACAAACAAACAAACAAATAAATAAATAAATTATGATTTCAGAAATTCAGGAAGCTGCATTTCTTTAGCAAAGAATAAAAGCAGTATTAGAATATCAGCTGGGATCCCTTTCTTTTGGGCAAACTCAATCACTTAGTTTAACTTAGTTCTTAATAATCAGATATATATTCTGTTAAAGTCCTTACCTGCAAGTGAAATACTAGGAGTTTATCTTGGTGAAGATTTGACTAGCTCTGAGTATTTGCCAATGAAAATAAAAATTGCAACACTGCTGCAAATTCTTTCTTCTACAAGTCTGCTTTGTTTGTGTTTATTGACCATTATTAGCATGAAAATATGATAGGAAAGGCCACTATAGAACTATCTACTTGCTATGTATTTTTATCCTTCATCAGTTATTGCTAATTTGCTAAGTTTACATGTCAAAACAAAGTATTTCCAGAGCCTTCTGTTCCACTGATATCAGAAAAAAATCAAACTTTGCCTCTTGGTTCATATATCAACCCACTTGTTACCAAGGATCTTATTTCAGAATGCTAAACTCCATTGCAATTTTACTGCATAAAGAAAGTTAAATTGACCATAGCTTGCTTTCATAAGCTATGAGGTAACAGCTGTGCAACACTGGCAATGATTTTCTTGTATCAGAAATAGGCAAAGTCCACATCTGACCACTTTCTATCTTCTCCAGTACATTGGATTCAGTTCTGAACATTGCAGCAGAACCTACTTTTAGTGGGCTGAAGTAAAAGTGAATTTGGAAATGTTGGCAAAAATACCTATCAGTATGGTAATGTGCACTCAGACTTTTTAAAATCAACTAACATAGACACATAATAACACGGAGAGGGTACTATTTTTCACAGGCTACTTCACAGGACTGTTTCCTGTCTCCTAGCTCCAGGGCTCAATTGGAGATCCTTGCTAAATCCAAACTGCGTGTCAGGCTGAGATAGGTAATATTTCCCCCAAGCTTCGTTGTACCTTGAAATGAAATGGGGCCTGCAGGAAAAGACTGAAGTTCAGCAGGAGGCCCTTGACTATAGAGAATTGGTGGAGCTGATCACAGAGAAAGAATGCCCCTCAGTTCAGAGGCTTCCATAGAGACCTTTCTCCTGATCCCAAGTTCTTTCTGCTTCAAAATTTGCTGACTAGGGTTCACATACTACAGTGAAAAGACTCCGGTTTCCGGTGTATTCCAGTTTCCAATGGAAATTAGTCTTTTTCTGAATAGCACTGGTTTATATATATTCCTCCCAGTGGGGAGTGTGTCATGACTGAATACTAGCAGCCTAAATTCTGACTATAGTCCTGAAGTTCTGAAGGACTGATAGGTTTTGAATTCTTTAGCTTCAGAAGAAAACTAAGCTCCTGTTCTGGAGTTGGAGGAATGTGGAAGGCTAAGGCTTGATTTATAGCTTCAGAGGCAATTTATCCTTTGGTCTTTTTAGAGGTGGTCCGCACAACTTACCAAAATTGAATCTTTTGGGTAAGTTCCAAGAATCCTTGATTACTTCGCTTGATCCACTGTGCTGATGGTGGTTGCATGTAGTTTTTTGTGTGCAAGACAGCAGTGTCTCAATGGCATTTCAAGAAAATGCAGATTGAAATGGACTATACAAATTTCCCATATTAATGTGATAGAGTGAAAGCTGAACATAACATTAAGAATTATGAATTCTGAAATTATGAAACTTTGCTACTTAGTTCAAACACTTCACGTCTCCCCTTGTCTTTTTTTTTTATATTTTCAATTTTGAGCCTATAAACCAGTACATATATAGAAAAAACATATATTTTGAGCACATATATAAAACAAGTGGTAGTGAAATCAGAAACTCTGGTTGCTGATAATTTCTTTATAAATAATTACAAAATGTGTATTTCCAAAGTACATTTCTAGTACTTGACTATGGACTTGATCCTGTAAATGCTTGCAATTAACAGAATCAAGTATTTTCTCCTTGAAGTGTTTCTTGCAAGATTCATTTTCCTAATGCTTTTTACAAAGTGAAAAATCATTACTTTAGACTGCAAAACCTCAACTTGCAAGACACCCCTCCCCTAAATAAAAAATGCAGGACAACATTGTTACTATTCAGGCATTTTCCCAATTTATGTATCTGTACTAAAGCTCAGACAGACTACCTAAATTCACTTGTCATTTGAATGAAAACTGTGTTCTTCGAGCTCTATAGATATGACCTAGCTGAAATAATGACTATAAACACATATATACAGCATATCTTTCTGGAAATTCTCTCATTAATAAATAAAAGATAATTTAGTGGAGTGGCAACATCATTCTCTAACCAAAGCAGCAGCAATGCTGACAGATGTTCATTTGACATGGATGAACGGAGGTACGTTTTCATCAAGTTAAGCTAGGGAAATCTATATGATTCAGATGCCACAGTCAGAAAAACTGACATTAATGTCTTGCTGCAGTGTTTGGAGATATGCAATAGTCTGTGTTTTTACACAAATATGAGGAACAGACATTTATATTCATTTTTCCTTCAGAATATATCTCTAATTCTTCTGATAGTTGAGAATTCTTATCAGCTCAGTTAGCATTGTGTTCATGTCTTTTCTAATTGTTTTTACTGCTTGCTCATACACAGCTCTTCCTTGCAAACTGCATTTCTGTCTTTTGGAAACAAATGGTGCCAAAAGACCATTTTGAAGATACAAAAGTGCAAAAGGATTCTTCCACTGAAAGATAAGACTTTGCATAAAAGGAAAAAAATGTTAAACATGTCTTAATGAAAAATATGAATGTATAATTTGTTTTGAACATGTCCCTCGTTATTCTTTCACAACCTAAAAAAAAAAAAAATCTTGCATCAATATAATAGCTGTTTCTAAAGACACCTTTCATCTTCCTCAGTAAGACATACCAAATCCCAAAGCATTGCTGCAAGATTGCATGATGCAAGAGAAAAGTTATTTTTAATTATTATGTATCTGTAGTCACCTAGCTTAATACTTCTACAATGGCAATATCTCTATGACTCATTCTTAAGATCTCATTTAAACTTCTAGCAAAGGTTTTCTTTCAGTAAGTCTAGTCTCACAAACTTTTAGATTATTTCTTACATAAGGAATGAATGGCTGGTTAATTCTATCAGTAGTCCAGAATTATAATCTATATGCTTCCCTCCTGTGTAAAACTATGTGCATGCAAATTGTTATGGTCGCTCTGAAGCACAGATGACAACTATGCAAATATTTTATTCTCAGTATTTCACAACAGGATTTATGCTTTCTTTTATGGCATATGTAAAGATGTAGTGGCTTTCTTAGACCAAGTCTTGGGATCCACTTGCAGCAACACAGTAAAATCTCACAGATTTTATCAGTAGGCCTGCAGAGAAGAACTGAAAAATATTAGCTGACTGTTATTTTTTTTTGCATTATATTGAAGATGGTACTTCAGGGTTTTCATCCAGAATTTTGGCCAAAGGCAATAAGCAGTATGACCCACAGACCATTCTGTCCTAAAAGAGCTTGCTAACTATATTTGTATTGATTAAAACATTATTTTTGAACCAATAACCAGTGACAAGACAAACATATCTCAGCTATTCTTCCATAAAGGGCTGTGTAAAACTTCAGATTCTGCTCCAGTTGTCAACAAACTGCTGTGTGATTGCTCAGAACAGAAGCTTTTCTGTTTAACAAAAATTACAACTAAGCTGGTATCAAGAGAAAGACAAAGGGAGATCTGACAATGAATGAAGCCTTTACACTTTATTGCAAAATTAATGTAGATTTCCAGATTTAACTAGGGCTTCCTGATTGCAATGTCAAACCCTTATCAAAGAAGTCTAGTGAGACTCCATTGTTTTTCTGTATGAATTCTAAATTATAATGACGATAAACTGCTCCAGGCTTTGTGCATTTCAGGTCCATTATTACACTTCACAGTAGCCTGGAATCACTTGGGTCTTCAGTCTAATGTTTTATTCCACTACCCAAGGTGTACTAAAACTGGCCCAAAATGCACTGCTTTTTATGTCTAATTGTTTAAGGAATTTGATTATTCTCAGTAGGTGCTATTCAAAGCCTGTTTAAAATGTCATATGTATGCTTGTTGGAAATTTATTTTTCTTGTTTATTTACTATCTTATCATAAAACAAAAATTGTTTGTGGAAATCAATGCCCAGCTGCACATTCTCACATGAGAATCTTTGAAATTAGAAACTACATTCATTTTCAGATTTGGAGAATAGATAAAGAGACAGTGACTGGATTTTAAAGAGTTTATTATTTTTTTAAACAATTTAACATTCTCTTTTCCAAGTAATTTTACATTGAAAATCTTTCTTTATGGGCTGCATATGAAAAAAAGATTAAAAATTATTTAGATTATGATGAAGTTTGTTTTTTAATTATTTATTATTTTCATGTGAGATAAAGAATCTAAAAAACCACTGGAGTGAGCAGAGATAAGTCAGTAGCACACTTGTTTTTTCTCTGGAGATATCTTTACCTCAAGATGTCTCAAGAATATGGAATTGAAGTAACAGGTAAATTAGTTATTACACCAGATTGGTAGATACGGTGCTGTTTCTCTTAATCTTATAGAATAAAAAGCAATGTAATCCCAGGTGTGTCACTCCAGGAAGTTCTGTACTCAGAAGTCTGTTTCTTTTTCCTTCCTCTCCCTCATGTCTAAGTTTTATGGGTTTTTTTGTCCCTAAGAATCAAGAGATTTTTTTTTTTCATCAGTACCACTGTTGTCAGAGACTTCTATAAAGCCAGAAACTTTGACTCCTATGGGCCGTCCAGGTGGTGCATGAAGTTGTATGACTATCAGCAGTGCTATTCATAATGAGAGAGAGGAGAAATTCTGCAGGTCCAGAAAGGTTGCACCTCTCCATCCAGGCTTGGGCAAACTGGTACTGCCCCAAGACCTTCCCCCACACCCTCATAACAAGAACCTCCAAAGAATGTGTGTCTGAGGCAGTTCTCTTCCCAATATTTGCATGGGAGGAAATGCCTCAACCTCTGTGATTTAAGTCTGATCAGACATGCTGAATAGACTTGAGTGTCAGACTGTATGACTTGGTGTTTTCTTACGTCTTTTCCATAAAACAGGGTTTTAGATTGCTCTTGAGAGATCATTATGGTTGTTGGTATACTACTGGCATGAATGAAGTTTGCATTTGTCTTTAGAACAGAAATGCCCCAGTAGCAAAATACTGCCTGAAAAAGATGACATATTGACAGTATTATATTACATATCCTTTCCTCATTGTCATTTGATCTTGCAGATTGGTAGTTTAATTGAGAAGATAAAGAAAGCACTCAATACTAATTTTGGTAGCAGCTCTTTTTAATACTTGGTAAAATTAGTCCAAACCAACACACTGTAAGAGGTAGAATGACATACAGTAGGTTATAAAATTATATAACTGAGTGAAAGAGAAGAAGCAACATTTGTTATAACATATAACAAACAAGTAACAAACAATGAGTAATTAATAATTTGAGCCATATTAGTGCATGTCTGACATAATTTTGCAAACTATCATGCCGTGAACCACAGAATGATAGAATCATTTAGGTTGGAAAAGACCTTTAAGATCATTGAGTCCAACCATTAACCTAGTACTGCCAAGTCCACCACTAAACCATGTCCCTAAGCACCACATCTATGTGTCTTTTAAATACCTCCAGGGATGGTGACTCAACCACTTCCCTGGGCAGCCTGTTCCAATGATTGACAATCCTTGCAGTCAATAAATTTTTCCTAATATCCAATCTAAACCTCCCCTGGCACAATTTGAGACCATTTCTTCTTGTGCTATCACTGATTACTTGGGAGAAGAGACGAACGCCCACCTCACCACAACCTCCTTTCAGGTAGTTGTAGAGAGTGATAAGGTCTCCCCTCAGCCTCCTGTTCTCCAGGCTAAACAGCCCCAGTTCCCTCAGCCACTCCTCATAACATTTGTGCTCTAGACCCTTCACCTGCTTTGTGCTTGATCCCCTCATCCAGATCACTGATAAAGATATTAAACAGAAATAGCACCAGTACTAAGCCCTGGACACCACTTGTGACCTGCTGATATAGGTATTGTGAAACACCAATATAGGAATAAGGTATAATAAAATTGGGATTTAAATTTCAGATTTTGTTATTTTTCTAAAGAAAACAGCATTTAAAACCCACACTTGTCTTTTCTGGGATTCTAAAATTCAACTGAAAACTAGGTGTTATGGTTCTTCAAAATAAGTACACTAAGAATCAACATCAGAAAACTCTTAACAAGTCCATTTTACATATAAAAAGAGAGATCCTAAAAATCTCATAAGCATTCCTCTGTAATCCAAAGGGTCCAGGTGCTAAACTTTGTACAAACTTGTTAATCTCTACTGTCATTAATATCTGTATTGCAATGAGGAAATAAGCTGTGTAACAGGAGCAGTTGGGTGGAGTTTGCTAGACAGGCTTCAAATTTTGGTCGGATGGAGAAGGAGAGTTATAAAGAGTGGCATTATTATAGGATTTGCAGAGGGCACTGTCTTAAAACCATTTTTTTTCTCCCTCAAAGCTGACCTTATTTAGATGATTAATAAACTCTGATTCTGCAACTGGCTTAATGTGAGTAAATTTTAATGGTATCACATATGGAAGTCAGGAATGGGATTTGTGTCTTAGAATTCTAGGACATTTGTTTCTAGGGAAGAGATGGTTAACGTAACACACAACAGACTGCATGCAATCTAAACATAAAATTATACACAACTTAGCCCTTTACTGAACATTAAAGTGAATGTGTGACAGCCTTGGGACATCAAAATATGTAAGTACATTTTGTTTGTTGACAATTTCATTACTGTAAATGGTGTAAAAGAATAGGAATTATTTTAAAATTATTTCTGCCTCCAAAAGTAATGTCAGAAATGTCTATTATTGCAGACTTCAAAAATTGTCCAATCATATGGCCAATGTATTTCATATCTGGAGCAAACATAATAAATGACTACTTCAAGAAACTTATTCTGATTTAACCCTGTACATGGTAAAACAATATTTAATACCGAACAGACTATGGAGAAAGCAAACTCAGTTGTGGTGGAGATAAGAGTGTAACCTGTGTCATGATAAAGAAAACCTTGCAAGCCTCAACCAAAATGTATGGGGTTTTAGAAAGGGGAAAATCCTTTAAAATCTTTTCACTGTTCTGAATATTTTGCTATTTTTATCTGTATAATGGCTACTACTGCAGGTACCACTGATAAACCAGGCAGGAAGTGATGGTGCCCCATCCGCAGAATCTGACAAAAGGCCCACCTCCCTCCCACCAGCCTCATGGGCCATTTGCCCCAAAAGGTTCAGCATAAGGCAGTCATCTTCATTATTTCTCCATTCTCAAACCTCTACAAGAATCCTTCCACTCAAGAAAGCCTGGCATGTACTAAGTTTGATGAATACTTTTCCCTTTCTTCTGCCAAAGATTCCACAGATTTTTTCCTCTCCTGCCAACACAGAATGCAAGACTGACCTTGTGTCCAGGGTCTGTGTTCCTTTCTTGTAGATAAACTGTTGCTTTCTTCTATGAGAACTTCAGAAATAAGTATCAATAATAAATTATCCTTTGCTAACAGCACAGAGGGAACTCTAACTTTTGCAAGAGAGAGGGAAAGTATTAGGAAAAGCATTAGTAAAAGAACTTGAGAAAACTAATATTTAATGTCAGTTCTCTGCTTGCTTTGTTAATAAACAGAAGGTTATATAGTTTCTGGAGATTTTATTGCAGTTGAAAAACATGAAGTTTCCACATTTCTCAGAAATCTAACCTAGGAAACCACAAAATGTTAAGAGTTGTTGTATTACCTTGGTCTAATAAAGCTGCAAGTTTTCAAACCGCAGTAAATCAAGATCTGTGAAAGAGATTTTTATAGGTTAGTTGCAGGAGAATTAAATTACATGTAAAATAGGCAAGGAATGAGTCTGTTCTCCCCACTGATGGATGTGATCATGTTTTTTCATATGTGATGCATAATAGGAGTGTAGCTGATTCACAGGAGGATATAACCCCACTGATACAGGGAGGAGCTAGCTATAGCATATTAAAAACTCACCTGTACTCAGGTTGCATATTTCAATATTCAGAACTTAAACCTATCCTAAATATTGCATTTCTGAGCAACAGGTCCTATTCCTTCCTTGGGAGTTGTTAATACACAGCAGCCTGCAAGATCCAGCACTCTGAGCACTTCAAAACCATGAATCTGTATGGTAGTAGGCTATTTTACACTGGAGCTAGAGAAGTTAATTCACCCCCCTGAAGATGGCTAATTGTCTGAAAAGACAGTTATTCCAGCCTTTTACACAGCCTGGTAACTATTTCATCACTGTTTATCATCAACATTCATGAAGCAAAGTTGTTTAAGATTCTCAGAGCAGGAAAAGATTGGAAAGGGAGGATGTGTGTACATGAAGAAAGGCTGCCAGCTAAACAAGCATGTGCAAATATGATCCCAAGGTTAAGTTAACTTGGTTACTACTACCCCCTGTTCTCCAAATAAAATCAGTGTACAAAAATATTAACCCAATATTTATTTGAGCAGTCAGGCAATGAAATAAAAGTACTGTTAACTGGCTATAAGCACAGGTTGGGTTTCATGGTCATCACAGGCCATGATGCAGTCAAAGTCTGATGAACATGAAAGAGCTATTATTCCTCTTGCCCTTAACTTGTCCATTCAGATTACAAGTCCTCAGCTGCTCCCCTCCTTGCTGCTTAAGACAGGAGAACCACAAGCTGTGCAAGAATCACAACATGACCTTCCAACACAACAGCATGTCAAAGCAGCCACATCCACATTTTTCAACTGACCAGAAAGTCTGGATTTACTAATTTGGGGACAACTATATTGTATACTGTTCTTAGCAGAAATCCCTGGTATTGGAGCATACCTGAAATCACTCATGCAAAAAGTTTGTCCATTTTTCTGTATATGTACAGTCTACCACAGCTCCCAAACTTTGTCTTCAGCAGTCTTTGTCTTTGCAACAAACTTATGCAATCCCCACCCAGATTTTATCTCCATTAAACAGGAAGAACTGATCCCATCCCAATAACACTCCTACCGCTCAATGAAGGGAAGGCTCCACAAAGTCCAGGAGCAGTACCATCTTCTTCATTTATTGCTCAGAAGGAAATGGTGGCTAAGGGAGTAGAAAAAACAAAAGTACCACCCTTCCAGTGAAGACAAATGTGTATGACAGTAGGTTAAATGTGCCACCATGCTCTACTGAGATCTCTTTCCCCAGTCCAAGAAGAGTTCCCTGTGCATGGTATCTCATCTAATAAGCATAGCATTTGCCAACTGTTATATTGATCATTTTGCTTCCTTTTTGTGCTGGTTTTAGCTGAGGTAGAGTTAATTTTCTTCACAGTAGCTAGTAGGGGACTGTGTTTTGGGTTTGTGCTGAAAACCCAGTGTTGATAACCCAGGGATGTTTTAATTGCTGCTCAGCAGTTCTGACGCACAGTCAAGGCCTTTTCTGCTTCTCACCCTACCCCGGTAGCAAGGAGGCTGGGGGTGCACAAAAATTTGGGAGGGGACACAGCTGGGACAGCTGACCTCAACTGACCCAAGGGATATTCCATACCATATGACATCACACTCAGCATATAAAGCTGGAGGAAGAAGAAGGAAGAGGGTCAATGTTCAGAGTGATGGCGTTTGTCTTCCCAAGTAACTGTTATGCGTGATGGAGCCCTGCTGTCCTGGAGATGGCTGAACACCTGCCTGCCCATGGGAAGTGGTGAATGAATTCTTAGTTTTGTTTTGCTTGCATGCATGGCTTTTGCTTTACTAATTAAACTGTCTTTATCTCAACCCACGAGTTTTCTCACTTTTACTTTTCTGATTCTCTCCCCATCCCACTGCAGGGGAATGAATGAGCAGCTGTGTGGTGCTTAGCTGCTGGCTGGGGCAAAACCACGATGCGTTTTTAAACTTATCTTGTAAGATTCTTGAAGAAATTGTACCCTGAACTCATGGTCTGCATCCCCACCCTGATCTCTGCTGCAATTCCTAAATACACCACAATGTAAATAAATAATACTGTATAGTTTCTTGTAGTAGTAGCAGTCTCTTCAAAGCAGATGCTTAGGTGGATTTTTTTGGCTTATTACCATTAGCCTGATGAAAGAATACAGCACTGATTGTTAGCCTCTTTTTCTGTCTTCCTCTCTTTATTCTTAACAATTATACCAAGAAGCCAGAGAAAGGCAGATTCAGTAAGTTTTGAAGGAAAAAACCAAAAACCTCTCCTCATTGTTACAGAGACTTCAGAAAACAGATAGAGCAAGTTCCAGAGTAAGCCTATTTTGCTTATTATTTCTTGTTCAACATTAAAAAAAGAACAGCTGTTCCTGTGCATTTTTGGTTTTAACCATTTGACACAGGTGATCCTGCTTGCTTTTATGGAAATAAACTCATGAGAGAATAGAAAACTGATGAACTCATCTGAGCTCAAGAATGAGGAGAGCAAGGTAATTTCCTTTGCAGCTCCAAAGCATGTACTCCTCTGTAACCAAGCAATAGTCTGTGTTCTCACCTTCATGTGTGTTGCCAGAAATTCCTCAAATAAGTTTTGTCTCCAGAGCTACAGTTATCCAGTACTGCTCTTCTGTCTAATCCATTGTATAAAGCCATATCAGCAAAACTGTAATCCTAGCTGGAATACGCACTTGAGGAAAAAACAACAACAACCAAACAAAACCAAACATACAGCTTTGCACTTTTAAAGTCACTATAGTAACAAGCAGTGATGGACAGTGGATCTGAAGCTTATTCAGGTTTCCCTAACCTTCTTAGCCAGGGAGGTTAGAGTCCTCTTAACAGTGTAGACAATATACAGAGGTTTACTCTTAATCTTCCATTCTCATATTTTCTTCACTCTAAATCTTTGCTTCTGGTGTCATACTTCACCTTTTACTTTTTAAAAAAGAAGAGAGATTTGGCTCCCAATATTTGAGAGAAATCTTTGGGTATTGGAACTCCACACAGCAAAAATTAGCAATTAAATTAAGTCAGTGTCGTGTTTTTTAGACTACTAAAGGTTATAGACCCATACTGCTCTAGACCTCTAGTAAAGATTGGGGAATACATGAATTAAGTGTGCCAGACACTACAATGTTACAGGTGTAGTTCTTAGGAGATTAGTTCAGATGAGGAAAGAAAGGAAGGCAGGGTGCACCCTCCTGTTTTGGCATTTCCCTTCCCCTCCATTCCTGTGGTCACTGTGCTTGCAGCTGTCTTGGGGAAGAACTGTGAAGATTTTACCTTTAAGTGTCCAGACTCATGAAAACAGCATGGACATTAAGGCTAAAGCAGACAACTTCTAATGACAGAGCTGAATAAAAGCCAAATATTTTTACGTTACAGTGTGATAAAAAAGGCCTTTCCAAAATATGTGGTGCTCAAAAGCCTGGCTTCACAGACTGGGAAATCAAACAATGATTGGGACGTATCTCTAAATATTTGTGTTACAAAAAGACTGCAAAGTCTATCAAATAGACTGATGATATGTTAATGTTAACTGTCTTCTAGTCTACAAAGAAATTATGCAGTAGTCTTACAGAATGATGACCTCTGCATTCTTGAAATATTTATTCCTTTTCTGTTTATTCAGTGCACCCTGTGGTGTGATTGTCCTACATGTGGTGATAAGAAAAGCAAATGTGAAGAAGAAATGCTTAGGTTTGCAGCTCATAACTTGGGACCTGATGTCAAAATTCTGAGATAGAGTTTGGGGTATTTTAAAAGTTAGCAAATGGGTATGTGAAGATTAGAAAGGGAATCAGAGAAGATATGAATCAGATGGAAACTGAGTGCTGGAAAACTTACTTGGTAAAATGGACAATACATAAAGGAACCGTGTTTAGCTACTTTTCTTCTGTAGCACTTCAGCATTAACCTGGGAGGCTTATCACTTACTTTTGGGTAGAATCAGAAAGCCAACCCGCCCCAGATCAATCAGTATATTATGTAATGTAGACTGTAAAAAAGAACACTCTATGGCCTTTATCATAGACCTCTGAGTAATAAGTAGAGAAATAAGCAATCATTTATTTTGATAGGCTTAAACAAATGAGGGATTTGAACTATATTAAGGAAGACATTACTAATGGGCTATGCAAATGTGTCAAAAAGTAAACCCTACCCCTTCACCTCATGGGTATTTATTATTTGTCTGATAAATATGAATAGATTTGATATTTTAGTTCAGATTATTTATTCTCCAAAATACTGGAGAACATGTAGATCTGTACTGTGCCAGGTAAAGCTTCATCGAGGAATATCAGACACAAACAGCAGAGACCTGTATTAGGAAGATATATGAAAAAGACTAGGGGGAAAAAAACCCAAACCAAACCAAACAAAATGCTGTATTTGGACAAGCTTAAAATGGATTTTAGAGAAAGATTTCTAGGTGAAGATATCTGAGAGGAAATGAAGTTACAAGTTGTAGGAATAAAAGTTCACTACTCTTCAAATAAGGCTAACATTTTATTTATGAATAAGACAAACCCTATATTGCTAGATTTATTGAACAGATATTAGACAGTAATCTACACTCTTTTCTCTACATCACATCATCCCTGACCAGATGTCGCTTGATTACAGTGATATTTTGATATGCTGTTTAATAGGTTCTCTTATGAAAACAAATGTCTTCTTGCTACCCCTAAATTTCCAATCTCCCTCTATTATCCTCTTTACACTAACGGTATGTTTTTTCTAGTTCAAATCTATTCTAGAAAGCCTATGTTGTACATTTCTTTCTCCTTAAGGTGATCACTTGTGTTTTCTTTCTTATTGCCACTCTTATTTCTGGTGTCCATCTGGTATCTGTTCCTAGTACTCTCACTCCTCCATCTAGTTAAAGGTGATTTCTGTGACCTTGTGATTTCTTTTCCAGCAAGGGAAGGGGGTAAGTTCTGCTTAGAGTATTCCACTGGACAGAAGATTGGAAATTGGATGGGTAAGATTTGTCTCTGCAACTTCTAGCATTGCTTATGAAATAACATGTATGGCTTATTAGGAATCTTCAACAGTAGGTATTAGGAAGTTGAGCTAAGTTTCTTAGTTGTGACTGGTCACTACAATGACACTGTCTGATGTCCAATCTCTGATTACAAAAGCATACTTTCACCAGCCTATCCTTCTTGATTCATATAATCACTCCTATACCCATATTGTATGGAAACCTGTCCTCTGTTTTCTGAAATGGCTTACCATTCCAGAATACACAATGTACTCACTTAAAAATTTGCAAGAGCCTAACGTAAAATGTACTTTCTGCAAATATCCATCCAAGGCACACAAACCTCTTTTGGAAGGAAACATAAGAAAGAGCATGAGAGGAAAAGAAACTCATTCAAGCTCAGGCAAACACTCACAGAAATTATTTTTGTTGTATTCACCAACCTCTAGTGAGTGGCACACAATTCATGCAGGAAGAGATGGAAGCAGACACCCTGTCAGCCCTGTTTCCCTTAAAGTTTCAAAGCAAGTGTCAGGCCTGTTGGACCGCAAGTGGAGCTCTCAATAGCAATACTGAAAAATTTACAGTAAAAGACCATCTTTTTATGATTCTGTTTACTTATGTATATAACATCTTTTATCCAACAAAAACTTTTCAAGAACAGCAGTGCTTCATTGCTCAGCTATGCCACATGACAGCTGGGTATAAACAGAACAATTTTTTGCACAATGTCACAAGACTATGGGTATTATAGTCCTTCATAGATTGGCAGCCATGCTAAACCACGTACTTCTTTGTGCAGTATATAGCAAAGAAATTCTTTTTTCAGCAAAGAATTTCAGTTGCCTTCTCAAATGATGAGAACAATTTGTCTCTACTTACATATGAATGGGCAAGAATTTTATGCCATTACTCAAAACAAGTTGCATTCTGCAATTAGTCCGGTGAAATGTGACATCTCAGCATGGGCAAAATTTTCTTGCAATGGCCCTTTCTCAGGTAAATACTATAGGGCTAGCATTTGCAATTTCAAACATGTCAATAAACACTAACTAAAATGATGCCAAAAGTGGAACTTGCTTGAAACTTTAAACCCAGAGTGAAAGCTTTACAAAGCCAACTTTTTCATATCATAAAATTCTGCATAATTCTGAAAATTCAGTTACCAAATTAAAATTAAATACCAAAGAACTTCATTAAGACCCCAAAATGAACTGGGAAATTAATAAGCATCAAACATAGATTTTATTGAAGTGTGACTAATATGTTCTTTGCAAGCTGCTTAAATAAGTGTTATTTCCTTATTCAAGACTATATTTCTATCAAACATGCTGTGATCATTTGGAAACAAGAAGTATTTTTAGTATTTTTTCTCTAAACTATTTAAAAATCAATTATATTTTTGCCTGAAGAAAAACAAATCTCAGAAGGATTTTTCTTCATGACAGGATTTTCCATGGATTCTGCAGAAGCTATAATGGTCTGCAGCAATATTTTGACAGTTCATAACCAGCATGACATTTGATACATTTGTACTTTGTTTGACTGTTGAAGGATAATCAAGCAGCTAAACAGTAAAATATATATTATCTGGTTAAGAAATAGATAGTTTTCTAATTTATCATGACATGTTACAGTGACTTCCCTCACTATCTTAACAATTTACCTGATCAATGAAATTGTTAAATAGCCAGATGACTAATGCTTTCCTTGCTTTAGCTGCAATGGTGTTAAAATCAGCAAAATACTCAGTGGAAAACCTCCTCACTAGAAGGTCAGAAGAAGGATGCTGCCCCATTTTCTCCCTTCTACTTACATCCCCTTATAACTGTGCCCCTATATGTCAGAAAACACAGAGAGGAAGAGATATTTCTCACGGTGCTGGAGGGATGAGGAACATACCCACTGCAGTCAGTAGGCTTACTGGCATTGACAGCTCCAGCATGGGACAAGGTTATCCTGCCTGCCCGCTGGCCAATAGACTCAGCTTGCATAAAGGGTCTTACTGGAAGTCTTGGAGAACTTTTGACTGAGTCAGCTTTGTTGTCTCCTTCAGTTCGCGTGCTCGTCTAACTTTCCCAAATCTAGCCAGGGCTACACTGCTGTATGTTTGTTGTGCAATTTCAGTATGAATATATGAATGATATAGGGGTGGATTTGGTGGGGAAAGGGGGTTGTACCCCTGATGACACTGTTTAGCATGACAGAGAATGTTCTCAGTGCCACAAGAGAGTACCATGGCTACACAAGTAGGTGATCCACCCCTCTGTCTAGATCAGGTTTACAGTTGTCCCTTCAAGTTAAGTAATAACAAAAAATGGAACGAAGAAAGGATTTCTCTCCTCCCCAGCAGAAAAATGTTAAGGAAAAAAGGAAAAACTGTGTCAAGCTGAATAAATTGTATGAAGAGGGCAGAAAAGTCTGAGGGTAATACAAGTGTTCTTCTAAAACTCCTGTTAATATGTTAGACTTCAAAGATAATATTGAACTGCGTGATGGGATTTCTTTTCTAAGAATGTATTTAATTTCTAGGACTGTAAGTATGAGCAGTTTGGTCATAGATTCAAAGAGCATATATACATATATTCACCTGGTATTTTATCTGGTCTTTTTAACAGCAGTGTAATTACTTATACCATGTAGTTTATACATATTCCATAGCAAACAGAAGTCAGGAGACCTGAACTCTCCTTCAGACTCTTCTGGTGAGCAGCTTTATATCTTTGGGGTAACCCTTAGACTTTACTGTGCACCCTGTGGGGAGAAGGATTACACAGGGACGTTTAGTAAAGTGACTAGAGCATTTTTTTCAAAGCCCAGAAAGCACTGTACATTCCTATAATTAAACCAGAACTATTCATTCCAAATATACTTTTTATCTCATTGAATAAACAAAGAGATTGAAACTCATGCTCCTGAACCTACCAGGATGGCCTTTTAATTATATATAGAAAACAGTACAGATGGACATGATTAACTCCTCAGATATTCCAGTAAATATTTCTGTTCTGTATTTGAAATAAAAGTGTAAGATCTAGCCTCCATTCTATGTAATATTGGAAGGAAGTACACTACTCAGCCTGGAAAAGTATTACATAATATAGTCAAAGGCAGAAAAAATACCTCCAGAAACAAAGAATACATATTTAGAAGTACGGGGTGGAAGATTCTAGATCATTGACTCAGACAAAGAATTAGTAAGCACAGTTTATTGTTGTACCAAATAAAAAATTCTAGTGCAGAGCTGTGGCAGAAAGGCCTAGTGAGGCCTTTGAAGATATATAACAGGAATATCCTGAAGTAGCCAGGTAATGATCTTGCTACTCTGTAGAGCAGGCTTCCTGGATTTTGTGTCTCATTTCATAAGAGAGATGAATTAGTAAACCTAGTTATAAGAATGGCCATAAAATGATTAAGGAATTACAAATTGAGTCATTCACCTTGAAGTTTAAGAAGCTTGGTTTTTTCCAGCTCATCATAAGGCTGAGAGATGACTTGATCATTGTATTTTAATACTTAGCAGATGAAAAGGATATCTGATGGGCAGTTAAGACTTTTTCAGTATTGCTGACATAGGTATAAAAAGATGCAGTGACATGAAATTGAACTGACACAAATTCACCACCATAATGGGATGTAAATAAGTGGGTAATCAAAACTGGAGGATATTATCAAGGACGGAGTTGAACTCATCCTCACTTGAAATGTTAAAAGAAGAGTAAATCTTTTTTGTATAAGGTTATGATATATTCAGAATCTAAAAGGGTGAAAAAGTCAGTATCTGAATCCAAATCATTGAGCTGTTTCATGGTAATGTCTTTTGACTTTACTTGGCATTAGTAATTATGTTTCCCATGCAGTTACTGAACTTTCAAAGTGGGGACAGAATTATAGGAGTTAGAGAACACAAGTGGTACAAAGCTGAACCAAAGAAAGGGAAGAAGAAAGAGCAGGAAACAAAAATTTGAATAGAATTATCATCTTAAAAAAAAAAAAAAGAAAAAGAAGAAGAAAATAACGTACTTTTGACCTATAAAAAGAATGATCTTGTTGATTGCATAGGTGAATACTATTATGTAAAGAGCAGCACTTTGGCTCACTTTCACAATATTTGTTTTGCAACTGTAAGGCAAATTTCGATCCAAGAGCTAAGCTTACGTCACTGTGTAGTTCACATTGGACATTGCCACTATCTAAATGAATTATCAGGGGCCTGGTGGTCAGAATTGGGGAGTCTCCAAAATGGTGATTGAAAGCACTGGGAGCTGAGGTTCCCATCTCCAAACTGCAGGAGTTACTTTCATCCTTATTAGTTTTGCATCGCTGAACTAGTTCCAGCCATCATATTTAACTACTACTGTATTGACTTTAGGGAGGGAAAATAGGGCCTGCACAATACAATTACATTTAAATTATTGCATTTCCACAGCAATGAACAAATGTTTGGCTTGCAGTAATTATGCATTTATTATATGTACAAAACTAAATCCATATTAGCAGAAATCACCTACTGTGGCACTCATGCATATACAAACATCGGGGAAATCATCGTTGTAGTTCAAATAGAAAATCATTCAATAATAGATAAAATAAACTTTTACTCAGTTGTTGACCCCCAACTGTTACCACATTTTTTAGTTTTATATAGAAATCCATGCTAGTGACTCTTGATGTTTTAGCTCTTGTTGGCAACAATTTCTGCTTTGTTTTAAATTGCTGTATAACCTCTAATACTGCTATGTTGTACTCTAAAGTTTTGCTTAAAAAAATCATATTTTCCAAATTTGTTACCTCACACAACTTTCAGAAATGTTCAACAATTGGGTTTGAGTTGTGGGAGAATGAGGAATAATAAAGCAAAATGACATCTTAAAGAAAAGAATAAATGATTTTTTTTTTTTTCATGAGTAACTAAAAACTACATAAAATGGAACTAATGATCTATAAGACTCCGTCAGGCTAAGAGTTTTTGTTTCCCTTGCTGTCTGCATCTCAAGCAGCCTGGAGAGAAAAAAAAAAAAATCAGGGGTTTGGCCAAACAAATGCAAAACAGTTTTGATGTTGTGACATTCTGCCTTCATTTAATCATTCAGAAACCTTCTTAAGAGCCATTTATTGGATTCATGTGGGTACACTGAAAACAACAAAAATAAAGTTACGGGCAAGACCACTGTGTGAGAGGTCCCTGGTTTGATGACTTTGAACCGTTGGTCAGAAGCAGCAATGATTTGTATGTGGCTCTTCTCTATGATCTGAATCTCTGCGGTACAATATCGTAGCCTCAAGCAGCACATCTGGAACTGTGGCTTAGAGGTGATGCCAGACAGTAAGATGAAAGCAAAAGGACGATAGCAGTTTTGTATGTTTGTTCCTCTGCTACTGCATATTATCAAAGATCCATTGCAGTTTTATGTAGTAAAAGGGAAGTCAAAATTGGGTAGAGGAGTATCATTCACGGGAGCCAAGAATAAAGATGGTGTAACTTGTGAAGGAAGTTTGAATAATTTCATGCTATCCTCTGCATCCCTGAGCAAGAGGTTCAGAGTTTGTAGGGTGGTGGAGTCGAGAGAGAACAGAAGTCAGATAAATCTTTTGATCAGCTACTGCAAATGACTGGAGCATTCTCAGCTGGGATTAAAATTCAGTCAAGTGAAATCTTGCTTTTCTTGTGGTTTACTAAGGAATTTGGGAAAATTGCACATTCTCTCTGCACAATCTATGTGGGCTTGCTGCTAATCTTGGCATGTTGTTGAGACAATTTGCATTTGAATTTGCATTTGAAACACACAGAAGAAAATCCTGCAGAAAGCCTGCCTAAATAAAAGATACAGGAGAAAAATACTGTACTCAAAATAATTGAAGACCTCGTATTGTCTCATTTTAACATATCCTGAATGATCTAATGTTTTTGCAAAATATTAAAAAATACACATATCTATACATATGCACATATACATGCATAGATTCTGTTATGTTTCATTATATATTTAGGTGCTTTTATAAATATATATATAATACAGACATAAACCATTATGCATATTCTACTTGCTTTTTAATATTGTTCTAACATTCTTTGTTTCCATGTGCAATTTTTATCTCATGTAACATATCTTATACCACAGGCTAGTCTGCAAGATAAAGATAATGCTTGCTCCCTGACAGATGTGTTGGGCGACTTTCATAGTAATTTCAGTGCCAATGTTAAAACTTCCAGTCACAGAATCACAAAATGGTAGGGATTGGAAGGGACCTCTGGGGATCATCCAGTCCAACCCCCCTGCTAGAGCAGGATCACCTACAGCAGGTTGCACAGGACCATGTCCAGGTGGGTTTTGAATATCTCCAGAGAAGGAGACTCCACAACCTCTCTGGGCAGCCTGTGCCAGTGCTCTGTCACCCTCAGAGTAAACAAGTTTTTCCTCGTGTTCAGATGGAACTTCCTGTGTTCCAGTTTGTGCCTGTTGCCTCTTGTCCTGTCGCTGGGCACCACTGAAAAGAGTTTGGCCCATCCTCCTGACACCCACCCTTTAGAAATTCACAAGGGTTGATGAGATCCCCTCTCAGTCTTCTCCAGGCTAAACAGACCCAGCTCTCTCAGCCTTTCCTCACAAGAGAGATGCTCCAGTTCCCTAATCGTCTTTGTAGCCCTTCGCCAGTCTGGGAACTGAATTTGTGATGAACTTCTTAATAAGTATGCCATAAAATTATTTTATACTATTATATATTTTATATATTATTTTATAAATACTATGAAAGTGCTTAATTTATTTATTATATCTGTAAAATCACAAATATTATAGAAGTGCAGAGTAAATTAATTATTTTTTCTATGAGAACCTTATCTCTTCGATTCTTAACTTGCGTTTCGCTAAATTCGTAATCAGACTATTACATTGATGCAGGATTTTTCATCTGTTTTATTTATAAGAAACACAGCTAAGCTATCAAATCTCTGTGCTATATTAATAAACTGATCAACATTGTAAGGCAAAGCACCAAAAAGAATCTTCCAGGAGAATGAGAGAGTTTTTTCCCTGTTTTTTTCTTGTAATTTGATTTCAGGATGAAGTGATTTAGAAGCACTGTGCAGGGTATTACAGTTAAAAGGCTGTAGAAATAATACGGGAGACAGAATATAGGCATAACACAGCATGATCACATAGCAACCAAGCCAGAATTATGATTTCATAAAGTCAAACATAATGCGAAGAAAGAATATATAAAGCATATTATGCAAAATACTAATGTTAGAGATAATTACATGTGAGAATAAAATAAGATGCATCTTCGAAAATTTTGGAAGGAAAAAATACTGAACCCAGATGACATAAAATGAATAAAAAAAAGAGCAGAAGTAACCCTGGCCACAAGAAAATTAATCTTAATGTCTTCCTTCCCCATCCAAAATACTAACTGGATATGTCTTTAGTATTGCCTGTTAAAGCCCAAAGCATTTCTCATTCTGTGTGTCTGGAGAGCACATATGATTCACTCTGTAATAACCAAAGAAAAATGTCCTTATACAAAGAGTCAGACATGTTAGTGATTAGAAACAGGCAATGTGTGCATCCTTCCTGTCTCTGGTCATGGACTCAGAGACTCTGGCATCCTTATTTAAAATACATTTGTCCTAAGTGCTGTATTTTCTGCTGCTGATGTACAATCCTCATTAAATTAGTTTATAGATCAGCTTATTTATACTTTAAAAGAAGGTTGAGGTTTTGCCACTTATGCTTCTTTGCAAGCTAATCTTCTACATCCTGACTGTGCTAGGACCTTCAGAATAGATGTTCTCTACAGAGCAAGACAGAAACATTCATAGCTCCGGATATGTACTCTACCCCTATTCATATGTACCTATTTAACCTGCTGCTTTGCAATTTAATTCCCAGAACTACTGTGTCTGGACAGTGGTGATTCCCAGAAACATATTTCAAGGCAAGGCAAATCAATGACTTGATGGCTGAAATCTAATTTCTAGTAGTTGAGTGTAGTATAGGACCAGAGCCATATATCTGAGAATGATAATGCAATACAAAAAAAAAAAAAAAAGGAACGGGGTCAGCACGTGGTAGCATAAATAGCAAAATTAAACATGAATTCCACCTTCCAGATTTAAAACTTCCTTAATCTAGAATCTGCACTTTGGATACCTGAAATCCTACTTATTCTAATAAAAGATTTCTGAAACGTTTTTTTCAGCTATTATACTCATGAGTTTCAATATTAAAACCTAGATAGACATAATCTAAGTGTATCAGAACATTATTTCTTTTCTGAAATTACCCTAAAATTCACATTTGCAATCATTCTGTGCCATAATGTATTCTCAAAAAAATGGTTTTTGTTAACAAGATAGCAGTCTCACAAGACATTTTCTAACACTGTGGAAATGATGTATGTTTAATCAGAAAACTTATCTATGATTAACATTTATAAATGCATTTTTTCCTCCCCCAAAATAAACCAAACCTCTCTTTACCCCAAAATACTCCTATCCAGGCATGAAAATGGATACTTCAACCATCCAATTTAAGTATAATAAAATTCAGTGTCTCAAATCATTAAAACAAATGAATTGAATAAACATCGCATTTTGTTTTCAAATTGATCTGTGAATAAACTTGCACAGTACTGATTTTAAACAGCGGTGGTATTTATTGAAAAGCAATTGTAGTGATTCAGAATTTTTCTTGGATCAGTGCACATCTTAAAGGGGATAACTAGAATCTTGAAAAGCATTCAATAACCTTGACACATTTTACATCATTACAATTATGTCTTTGTTCAGGTTTATCACTCTCTCCATTTCACAATAGCTATTGATCTCCTGTCTTCATTAACATCATACAGTAGTTTTTATTTTGAAAACATGTTCAGCATCTTTATGAAAGAAGGTACCATAGTGGCATGATTAAAAATTAGCTTTTTTATTATATTAAATCAAGTCTTTAGTTTTTGAAATATAATTCAGCTGTGTCATTGGGGAATCACTCCCAGAATCTGTGTTCCTAAGCAACTCAAACTCTCTTTTAGCTGTTTTCCTAGGGATATTTTTCAGTGTTATACAGTTTATGACATTTCTAGAAATTGAATTTTCTGCCTTTTTCTTTTTTGTCTCAGGTTTATCTTCAAAATATCCTGTTAGCAGAACCACTGCATAGTGATAGTCCACTGTGTCTAGAACTCTCAGAAGTTTTGTTCAGAAGGAGCAGCTTCAGAAGACACATATTTTAACACAATAGGGATACCCTGACATGACCAGGTAAATATTTGTGAAATATTTGTGTGGTCTGTGCATGCAAGGGTGAAGAATTAACTTTTACCTGTTTTTGTCATGAATGCCCTAAAGAATGTGGCAATGGGAAGTATACACCAAAGAATAAATACAAGCTGTTGCATTTCAGGTGCTAAACAGAGTACAAGGAATAATCATCATTTACTATTATACCAGAATATGCCAATAGTACCAAAAAATTCTGGAACGGAGTGAGAAAAAATTGGGGCCGTCTCCCAAAAGGCAGGTAAACTATTCAAGCATTCTATAGGGAACATGCCATTACTATCCTGACTGATTTGTAGAAAGAAATAATCCTTTCCATTAAACCTCTGGGCATAGTCGAAAATGGAAGACCAACAAAAAAAGTGCTTGAGCATTCAGGAAAGAAACTACTCTTCATGCAGTAGTACCAAGGAAATTGTTCTTTCCAGAAGATTTATCTCCATGTCACCCTTACAAAGACCTATACAGATGTTACAGAAACCATCTTTTAAAAAGTTATACAAGGAAGGAAGTCTAGAAGAAAAAAGAAGATTGCCACAGGAATACCTCGTATTCACAATTGCTACTACTACTCATAGTAGCTATTAAGTAATGATACTTTCGCTACTATTTGTAAAAGGGTGGCACTCAGAGAGTGAAATATTAGGGCCAAATTGTTTTGCAGGATGTCCAAAAGATCCGTTCAAAACAAATTCCAAGTGGAGTAAAAAGTCAATCAAAAGGCAGAAGCAGCAGCAAAGGCATGAAATAACTAATCTCCTGCGTGACTGCAGGAAATAGGCCATTCAGGGCTAGAAGATGGCACTCGTGAAGTTCTGCTTAGCAAGTTGTGCAGTGGACACTGTGCTACTCAGGTTTATATATATCGTCAGAAGTTCTCTATGGCTAAATGTTTCTTCAGTTTTCTGGACTAAGAAAATAATTTGGAATCTTCCTAAAACTTGAATAATTTTAATAACTAAGATATTTGGATGGTGACAAGAATATTTTGCTTGGTCAGACCCAAAATAGTTTATTTCACTATTTAAGAGATGAGATAGTTAAAAAATTGAGTAAATTAATTCTAAAATTATATTTCCTTTTAATCTGGACATTTAAAGATTTTAATCTGGAAGGTATTTAAATGATATGATTTTGCAGATGGTATTATTTTACAGGACTTAATGGAAAAAGGACTTTGATTAACTTGACACATCTTTATTAATTTATTTATTTGCCCCAATCCTTTTGTTAGTTAAACAAAGTATCATGGTCACTGTCTCATTTTTCCCTTTGTACCTTTTTATTTATGAAGTATTTGTCTCAGAATACTGGATCATAACCTAATGAATAATGCTCTAAAATCTTGTAGAGATTAGGGTCTAACACCTCACCAGCAGATGATGTGCTATTGTACCTTCTGAAAATTGCAAAGACAGACGACTACAGGAAGGATCATTAAAATATTACCATTTTCTTTAATGGAAGCACAATCAAATCTCATTCAGGAATTTTCATATTATCAGTTTTTATGAGTCTCTTAATGTTCTTTTAATTTTGTAATATCGATTTTAAATGATAGTGTGAAAAAGAAAAAAAGAAAAAAAAAGGGGTCATATCTTATTGTTGTAAGAGCTTCTATTCCACCATTACACAGGTCATTTTCTGGCAGTGCTTTTGCATATTAACAATGCTGCATTGGATGAAATATATGCTGTAAAATTCCAACTATCTATTAATATGTTAATCTTTCTCTAAGATACTATATAGCAAGAACATTACGTATTAATTCTGTATTTCTACCTTCTCAGGTTCTTCACAGTCAATATATTAATATTGAAACTGTTTGATAAAACTCTGCAATTTTACTGTCCCATTGAAATATATTTATTAAAACAGCGTCCTTATTGCTATATTGAACCATAAAATTCTAGTTGTCATATGACACTTTAATTAGATTCGATGTATTAAAGAAAAATAAGCACACCTATGCACTGTTCTAGATATTTCAATGTAATTAATTCATAGTACATTAAATTAGAACATATCAAATAATAATTTCAACCAGGAACTCAAACATTTCAGAAACTCCTTTCCTGAATATTTAAATGAATGATAGTATAAACAAGCACTGACTTTTATACCTGAGACATCTACAGAAATATTTCAACCTATTTATCCAAAATGTAACAATATATCAGTTTAACAAGAATGATAAGAGGGAGTACAGTATGACTAGAAATCTTTTCCTCCATTGTTTCATATATAGTAGATCTTTTAATTGCATACACATATGCTTAGCCATTAATATGCTTAGCTAAAGTATTTGCTTTTGAAATTACTATTTCTGGTCCAGAATTTTGTGAATAAAGATCTAGGTAATCTTAAAAAAAAAAAAAACCATAAAAACAAAGAAAAACAATATTTAATCACTTTGAACCTTACTCAACATTAATCTAGAAATATAAATGCATGTACCTTTAAATCCACATTTTAAACATTCATATGAAAAAGATTGTATAATAATCACACAGCTGCTATATGTCATTGTCTTCCATTACATTCAATGTTTTGAAGATATCATTGAACAGACTTCAAAAACAATAGGTGAAGTGAACAGTTGTCAGTACTTAACCTGCTTCCTGGATGACGGCATTTGCTATAAAGGAATTAGTCCTTCACAGTATGAATATGTTAGAAAAGAAGAGTCTTCAACCAGAATAATTATATAGCCAGAGCATCCTCCTGGTATTTTTTTGAATGAACTCTTTCTATCAGATAAATTGATGAGATGAAGACAAAGTAGCATGATAATCAGTGACTTAATATAGAAAAGTTATGGGGATAATTTGATGATGTCAGTGTGCCATCTTACACTTCTTTGATCAGATAATGCTAATGTGCTAGATCTTGGTATTTAATTCAGCTGCCCTTTGTCCTGCCACAACCCATTACCAACACCATTTGTACTGCAACCCCATAGAAATGTATTTGGTTTCCCTTGAGTAGCCATTCACAACCTTTGATTTCACACTCTATCAGCTTTAGATCAGATATATTTCCCTGAGTATGGGACTGCCTTTTTGATAGATAACTCCTGCCTTGGAAAGTCTTCGTTCCTGAATCAAAGCCTGACAGCTGGGCTAGGGCCAGTTCTTTTTTTGCTCTATACGTTACTGGAAGAAATTCAGGGTCACTTGTCAAACTACTGCTCCTTAGGGTAAAAGAGAGGCTGACCACCAGCTTTCTGCTGTAAATGGATTGTTTAAGGCCATTTAATAGTGATGTTAGGGAGAATGCACTGAACAGATGGGTTGGGTGTTTGTGCTAGAGTAAAACTAAAGATAGAATGAAAGAAGAGTAAAAACTGAAGTGTTTCTTTCCATTAGACAAAATGTGACACTATATATATATAAAAACATATACACAAATGTCTGTCAAAACAGATGTTCCCATGCTAATGTTTTAAGTGTCATTTAGTGTTTTAATTAACATTAAAGTAAAACCCAATGTCATCACTTGACCTAAAAATCTATCACTTTGGCAAACAGATAAACAAAAAGGAAACCCAGCTGAAGGCCTGAATCCAATTTTGAGTCCCCGAATCCAAAAATATGTGGAGTAATTGGAGAATGTCTGGTGGACAGCAAAAAGCATGATCCAAGATCAAGGACACATGAACTTTATGGGAAGATTGAATGGACTGTAGCTGTTCAGAGGAAGAAACAAAAATCAAGAGGCAACATGATTACAGTCTTCAAATGCATGAAAGTCTTTTGCAAAGAGGAAGGGAACTGTGAAGCTGAAGAACAGATTCCTTAGGAAGTCTTGCCTGGTCTGCGATGAAGGCAGCATGTTCTGACAGGTAACAAGAAGTCCTAAGCCATGCAGTAGAGAGAAGTGAAACACATTGCACAACTACAGTGGAAGGCCTTGGACTGTGGCGTAGTGAGACTGCTTGCTGCGGTTCCTAATAGGAAGAAAAGAGATGTAGACAAGTTAATCTAATGCATCGATGTATCATAATGTATCAGCCTGCCATTTGATTCTTCCTGTCTCAGAATAATAAAAAAAATCTGTCATGATGGGAAAATATCCAAGAAAGGTTGTAACCACCATGCAGCAGACATGAGAAAAGGCAAGTAAAATAAAAGGGTTATAAATTTCCCAAACCTTACCACTGGACCACAGCTAACAAAATACAGGCAAATATTTGTTAGCAACCATACTTCTGTAGCTGATCCTGTCTTTTAGCAGGGGAATATCATAGATAAACCTCGGAAGACTCTACCAGAATTGGGACTTAGTGATCATCAGGTCTCATACAAAAGAGGAGCTTCATAAGCATGAGGTTCAAAAGTACATTTTTTTATGTGATGTGTTAATCTGATAGAATATGAATTGAGAGTATAAGACATCAAAGTGAAAAGTGTATGGATGTTGAAGGTCCTTACGTATGGTACCTTAGATCCATCTTGCCATCTGGAACACGGCTGTATCTAGCAGTTTTATTTTTGATACCTCAATCCACTACTTTGCATTCTGACCCTTACAAAAGGGATGAAAGAATGAACCAGAGCTCAGAAGTTAATGCTCCAAGAAAGCTGGTTAATCCTCATAGATAAGAATTGCACTCATGATGCACCTGTCAACATGACCTCTAAAACATCCATATTCTTGATTCCTGCACAAATTTAGCCATTATCTAGAAAAGGAGAGAAGAATTTTATACAGCTACCAAACCTTATTGTTTGAGTTCATTTAATGACATTTTTTTTTCTCTTGTATTCAAAATACAGATAGTAGTCTGATATCAAGATTTGACTTCCAGGTAAGAACTGCAATGGTACACAAACATGGTTTTCAATAAATTAAGACTATATAGCTAAGAGGGACATGACAGCCTCAGTGTTTTTCAAATGTTGTATTCAATGCCTGAGGATAATATACTCTCAACATTGTGCAGATCTGTAAAACAAAAATTTAAAAAATCTGACCAATAGTCAGCAGCTCTGCCAAAAGCTTCATATGCAGGTCTTGGAATTACTTCCTTCAGCTCAAGTTTTTCTTGTTGTATTGGGTCTGGCTGGGATGGACTTAACTTTCCCTATAGCAGACCTCATAGTGCTGTATTTTGTATTTGTAGCTGGAACGGTGTTGGTAACACACTAATGTTTTGGCTACTGCTGTGCACTGCTCATAAGCATCAAGGATGTCTCTCCAAACCCCATCCCCCTAAAAATGGCTGGGGGTGGGCAAGAGGTCGGGAGGAGACATAGCCTGCTGACCCAAACTGACCAAAGGGATATTCCATACCATATGACGTCATGGTCAGAAATATAAGGTCAGAAAAAGGAGGAGGAGGTGGGGCGTTTGTTATTAAGGCGTTTGTCTTCTGAAGCAACCGCTATGTGTACTGAGGCCCTACTTCCTGGAAAGTGGCTGGACATCACCTGCTTATGGGAAGTAAGGAATAAATCTTTTTGGTTTGCTTTCTCTTTGCTTTGTTTTATTAAACTGGTTTTCTCTCAACCCAGGAGATTTTCATCTTATTTTCCCCCCCTGTCCTGCTGAGGAGGGAGAGTGAGAGAGTGGCTTGGTGAGCACCTGGCAGGCAGCTAAGGCGAACCCACCACTGTCATTTTTGGCACCCAATGTGGACCTTTCAAGGAATTTGAGATAAGGATAAGAATTGGGAGAAGTAACGGGCAAAACAGGGACTGAACATTGTGAGGAATTTCTGTTGTTTTACTTGTGGTGAAGAGACGAGGGATGGAATATGCATAAATTATCTACCTTTGTCAGTCTTGTGATGATATTTTGATTCTGGTGTGGGGAATTCTTTTGTTGATGTACATGAAGTCTGTGAAATTTGTAGATTGTGTGATGAAAGTATATTTTAATGATAATTCTTAAATATGTGATTCACAAAGGTGAGGAATGGCTGCCCCCATGTTGGACACAGGCAGTTCCAGCCTGAGATTTCTGTGTAGGTTACTGTAATCAGCATTTTGAACGTGCATTTTTGGATGGATTATTGCATCCACTCGAGATAAAGGAATTATTGTTCTGATGCTGGTAAGAGAGACCCACAGATCAGTTACTGAACTTTGAAGCTTCATTCCCAGAGGTGTCCACTCTGTAGTGCCTCCAGGACACATAATGGAGATGTATTCCTCGAGTAATTTACAGGAATTCTTGACCCAAGAATTGCTGGAAGCAAGGGATTATGTCCTTTTTTCTTTCTCTGTGCTTGCTTTATTAGCAACCATTGGATGCAGGATGCTGGTCAAGAAGAGTCTCTGATTCAACCTCTAGAGCCATTCCTTTTAGTTTTGCTGCTGCCACGGAACCTCCTTTTATACCATCTCAGTCTTCAGAGTGGAAGGTGTGAGCATCAAAGCCATACCAGATCGCAAGTGGAAGGGAAAAATCCAGAGGACACCTCTCACCTTACTCCGATTTTGTTTTGCCTTAGCCAGGACTCTCTTAGTTCACATATTTAGACTGCAATAATAGTTTAAGTGTCTTCAGTTCAGGCACATTCAGTGCCATGCAGTCATCCAGGTGTCAGGGATGATAATGTTTTATTGTACTTGTATTCTATTTTCATGAAAATGTAAACCCTGGCACATGACCGAAATGCTAATGTGCTGGTCTATCCACTCTATTTCTCTGCCTGATTGAAATATGTCAAAAGAGACTTCTCTTTTGTAAATTATTTCTTCCAGTTGGAAGTCTCCAAACAGATCTGGATTCTTTTTCTCCCTGTTTGCTAAAAAGGATGAATAATTAGCTCCTAATTTTCTTAGGGTTTCAGATTACCCAGTTTAAAAAAAAAAAAGTTTACTAAGTTTATTTCATTTCATACATTTACAGGACAAATATGAAGGATAACACTCAGAGAAGATGTGTACATATAACACTAAAACATACTTTTCCCTTGGGATAGGGTTTTAATTACTGGTTACTACAGTTTCGAAGGTAAAAATATGTTTTATTTCTGTAACTGAAGCATTTAATGTGGAAACTGCCAGATGTCTTGATTCTATTTCCCACATCATTCTTCGAAGTGGAACTTCATTTTAGATGTAGTGCTTTGCACAAGTTATATGCAACTATGAATGAATGAATGGTTATGAATGAAATACCAGTGCCATTGTAATCAGTGGAGCAAAAATTGTTCCTTACCAATCATACGTAAAAGTTCACTACAATAACAATTTGCTTAAATGCTGCTTCTAACTTATTGTTCTTATTTAATGTTTTTATAGTACAGTATTCCCATGAAAATACAATACACTGAATTAGTTTCTCACGAATATTTTTAGATAATAGGGGATTCTATCTGATATTAAAAATGATGCAAAAGAACCTAATCAGAGGATCTATGCTCAGCTATTGATCACAAGCAATACCAACCATATTACTACTGTTGTTAAGTACAGAGAGGTGTTGTAGACAGGAGCTTTGGGATTCCTCTGAAGACAGGATCTTCCAACAAATCATGGACAGATTGAAGGTAAATGATCTTGTGCTGAAAAATAACTTCAGACAAAATATTTTAATTATTTATTGAAGAGTTATTTTTTAATTACATAGCGTGAACCAGCCAACCTCACTCTGTGTTCACTAAGCACCAACAGTATTAAAAGTGCATAGTCTGACATGAGAATTAACGTTAAAAAATATTTTTCCCATGTCCATAAGGAAAAAGTAGCAAAATTAAATTGATTTAGTTTAGACTATCCTAGATCTTTTTTTTTTTTAAAAAAAAAGCATAATTTGTTTCTGCATATTTATTTGGTTTAGCTTATTTTATATTTAAAAGGTCACGTTGATTAAATTAATAGGAGTCTTTTAAGTCTCTGCTTGATAAAAACACATTCCCATTCTAACATAATATCCCTTTATTTATGTAATACACAATTAAAAATAATTCTAACCAGGAAGATTCCTAAAGGGGTTCTAATTTACTTAACCCATTCTCTCAAATCTCTGTGTGAAAAAACTCTGTAACAGAAATTACTTACAGAATTGCAACAGAAAAAATCAGACTATTTTTCTGCCTTGTTCCTTATCTAGACTCTAGAGTCATTATACTGATGTTAACAGTGTAATTCTGTATTCAGAGGGGGCAGAAATGTCTTTGTCTGAATAATGGATGATTTTCCTTTCTTTTAAACTAATTTAGAATCTCATGTATTCTCAAACCTTGCAATATGATCCTCAGATCAATAGTATACTTTCCCGTATTTATCACTGTAAACCTTTTAAAGACACAAACAGTTCACAAGATAAATAAACATCACGGTTAACCCCATAATGCTTTTCTTCATACTTTCTGGTCATAAAACCTATGTATATTTTTACAGCAAAGTCAGCTACTAATAAACTTTTCTTTGAAATACTTCCATATCCTTTCTCCTCTTCATAAAAAATTGCAAAATTATTATTTTATAAAATCACTTATAAAAAATCTGATATTTAGATTGAAATTTTTCTTCTATAAGGATGATTTCCACTATACGTATATATAGGGATGCTCAAAAGTCCATGAAAAACAATAAAAGGCTCCCATTTATTTGCATTATCTTTGGATCAAAGCTCAAGTCTTCAGAGAGAAAAAGTGAGATTGGATGTTTAGGTCTTATCCTCACTTCAATACAATCAATATGCTTGCTAGGCAAAGGACCAAACTAGTGGCATGAACTCTAACTTTTAATGGACAAAGTGCATTACAGGTTAGGTTTTAAAGCCTGTCTTGGAAAGTTGATCCTTTTTACAGCCCTCTGATCTCCTGTTTGATCATCAGATGAATAGACTTACAGACACTCTCAAGATTTGTCATTCCATGACGTTTTTCTTTACTGTCAATATTAGGCTTTTATTATTTTTCTTCACAAGAGGTAATGAAATAGTAAAAAATGTTTACAATGTTAATGCTAATATATATACATGGAATTCTTCTGGCTTTGATGTAGGTGTTTCCCTATATTCATATGTAGAGTATGCAGAGAAGTGACAGATATTAGCAAAAATGTTTACAAATTGTGAAGATGCGCCAGCTTACAGCTGAAATAACTGGGGTTTTTTGAAAACTCATAATGATGAAATACCTCGATCACTGTCTTTTATTGTCCTATTTAAAATGCTTCAACCATCAATCAAAGAGCAGAACTACTGTCATAGACTTTGCATGGCTACATGCAAAACACAGCTAGTCATTCACAGCCAACCTGTCACAGAAAACTATTTATTGAAACTATTCAAGGAATAACTAAACCCAACAATTCTGAAGTGAACATTGCTGTCACTTCACAGTGTTTGGTAACAGAGAATTATTATGGCAGATATTAATTAACCTTGACTAGTCCTGTTATCAAAATTTTATTCCACTGGAGTTAGACTCCTGCAGTATTCATTTTATTAACTTAGGAAAAGAAAATAAGATATGATATGAAATTTTCTTGAAAGTCAACTGTAATAAACTGTCAGTAACAGTTTATCCTACTATTTCTAAGAGCTCCAATAGCAATGAGGTAGCATTTTGTCATCTCACCTGCAGATTATTAATATAACTGAGCTTTTACCGAGCTTTTAAGCAGCCTATTTTATTTCCTAAACAACTTTCCACTAGTAAAACTTAATAATAGACCCAACCCCAAATTTTTGCTCTTAATCTCAAAACACATCCATTTTACAGGACAGAAGCCCTTCTTTAGATCATTCAATAGCTGAAATTAAAACCTAAAAATAAGGTTTAACCTAGAAATCAAACCTAAAATTTGCTTAAGTTTTTGGCTACTATTTTACACATCTGTGAACATGTCCCTTCCAAGAGCCATCTCCAAACCCCCAAAACTTCAGACATAAACCTGTATGCTTGAATCTCATCATCTCATCTATGTGCAGATGAGTAGTAGGCTAAGATAGGCTTCACGTACATAATTTACAAATAATGATGTTTGACCAGTGTCACTGAGCTCCTACTATAATTTGCAAAACTTTTCTTAATAATGGTATAGAGAAAGCTGTTTGTCTCCGTATATTGGGCAAATTTGTGAGACTGGTATTTACCCTTTTTTATTTATTTATTTATATGTTGAAAATTAACAGAGGACTGAAGTGTAGAAGTGCTAGATATCACTGTGCTGAAGTTGTGAAAGCTTTGTTTTCAGGCTGAATCTTAGTCTGCAAAAGCACTTTTAAAAACTTCAGCGCTAACTGATAAGAAATGCTAAATATAGTGGTCTCTTTGTTCTTTAGGTCATCTCCAGACCTGTAGTACTTAGGCTCAAGGGAATGTCTGTCCATTTAGGAGACAAATCTTTTTTTGTGTGTTGTTGAACAGGGTTTTCTTTTCAGAGACCCTGTGGTTCCTGAAGGACCTTATCTGAAAAATTGGGTCAGGCAGAGCAGGTGCGTCTGTCTCCACGACCTATCAGTGCCCAACAGACATCTTTTCATGTGTTTAATGTTTATTATCCAATACAGAAACAGTCCTGGAAGCAGAATGCAGTATTTTTAACTAAAAAAATGTTAGATGACAGAAGCAGGATTCTTCAGTTAGAAGAATGAGTCCATGAGCTTTGACCTTACGAACTTTGCACAGCTTCACCAAAAGAAGGGTGGGTAGCAAGCAGCACTGTCTTCCTCCCTTCCCAACTACATATAAATAGTTTCAATTTGTTTAAGGGCATTCCAATTCTAAAGGTGTAGATTTGAGTCTCTAAAGTTGAGCATACAACTCAGCTTGTTGTGGGCCAGTATGATACTATAATGCTTTTTTGTAGATGGTGTCTAACTGTATTTTTTATACAGTGCTTACAACTTCGTACTCCAAATTATCTTAGCTGTGCTCTGGGCACAAATCTTGCACGGGTCCCTTAATGGACACAGATGCTGCTCTGCCAGGTTTCTGATTCTAGCAGTGTTTAGGCAGGATTTAGGTACATATCTGACTACAATAAGGTGATTCTGGGGCAAGATTAGGAAACAACACTGAAGGTACCTAGAAATTCTTGCAGTACATATTTAAGTGCACAAACCCATTGAGTAGCTCTTCTGTTCTACATTGTGTCAAACTCCCTGTATAGATCTGACTCTGGATACTTTTGGTTTTGAAACTTTTGAGACACAAATCATGGTAATAACCTCTTTGCCATTTTTATAGTTAATTAAATCATGCATTAATTTAACACTGTCAGCAGCAGTAAGGGCTGAGCTGGCTCCTGACTTGAGCCTTACCTAACATTTCGTCAGAATTTGGACACAGTTATATTTTTCAGCGAAAATGACTGGCTCCTGGAAGTGTGCTCACTGGAGGCTGCTTCTGACCCTGAGAACTGGCATGTCTTACCAAATCAGCTCTGACGTGGATGTGGGAGGAAACAAGGAACTGCATAGCAGGAGGGCTGCTACCACATTACATGACAAGGATTCTGCATGCCACGCTGTACCCAGCTAACAAAGGTCAGGGAGAAACGAAATTTCCCTTAATCTCTGATAAAGTCCTTGTTCTCTCCATCCAGAAATAACTAGTTGAAATGCAAATGGAAGAAAAAAAAGATGTAGGGCTATGTATGAAGGTAAATAAAAGTCTGGATAAACATCTAAATAGGTAAAAACATAGAGTTTGGAATGACAGTAAAAAAAGGTCGTATTAATTACATTGAGCCGATAGTCTGCGGTGACTTTGATAGCTTAAAAGGAAATTACAGCTTGCACTTAATTAAAATGCTTTTTAGGTGAATGAAGAAAATGAAAATTTTGCAGATAATAAAGAAACAGGGAACAACATACTCTGACTCACCTTATAGGAAGGAAAATATCCTTGTTCCTTTAGAGATGCTTAAATGACAGCACTTACTAGAATCTCGTCTAAGGAAAAGGTCCTCCTATCTGTCAGTGTTTCATGATAAGCTCAGGGGAGCTCTCCTCTCATCCAAATAACAAAGCCCAGAAAGGCTTTTCTAAATCACTTCATAAAACTTGTAATGTGTGAAACAAACTTTGACATAACTTCTTGGCCATATGTAACGTGGTTTATTTTGACTTTTTTTTGTTTCTTTGTTTTATACAGATGATGGGGGGAAAGGGAAGAATAAAGAAAAAGCAAAACAAAGCTTAATAAATATCTAATACTTTATGGAACATGTTACTGATGTTCTCTGAAAAAAAGATGAAATCATCAAAATGTTTAAAGTTCAGATGAACACCAAAGTTTTTATCCAGTCAAATTAATTTTCTCATATGAAACATTCAGTTGGAAATCTCACATAGAAAAGCTTTTTTACAGGGCTTTGTAGCAATTCTGTTTACAGGCCCAGTTGCAAATAGAGTACTGAAAGAATAAATCTCACACAGGTCTGTAAAATTCTACTTCCCCAGCCACCTGAGGCAAATAAAAAATTCATGAGCATAAGTAATATAATATAATTAGGAGTTTGTTTTCTTTTTTCATTATTAGTATCACTGTAGTGCAGGGCAAACAAGAAAAATTTCAGTTCACACTGCTCTGTTTTCATAAACTTCCAAAAATACTCAGTATTTCAGCACCTCCAGGATCTGAATTTTATTCTTGTACTAAGCTACCAGCTAGTATTTGGGAACAAAAAAGATAAATATTTAAATACTGTTCACATATTATAACGTTGCTTAAACCGATAAAGACTTCTTCTCAGATATAGAAAGCAGAGTCAGAGTGCAATTGCTAAGTGACTGTGTGCCTTGTGTCACTAGACTGCAAATGCCACCTCACCCATGTTTGTCCCAAGCTAACCCTTTGTGGTGGCCCATCCTGCCTTCTCGTTTCTACTCCATTCCCATGTGCAGGCAGCACTCTGCTCCATCCCTAAAGTCAAAGACTCTTGCTCTTCTGCTGCCTTCTATTCTAGTCATGAGAGAGGGTGAAGACTGCAGGTCCCCAGGAAGTACAGAGGCTGAGGATTTATGCAGTTCGGTAGCATCTAAACATCTCTATCTGAGGAGGAGAGGCAGCACCAAAAGTCTAGGTATGACTATCCGCCCAGCCTCATCAGGCAAGGTAACAAGGATTTCTCTGGAAAAAAAGTGTGGTGAGAAAACCTTGTAGTGTCTGAGGAAATCTGGTTTTGGCAGGTTTGTTTGACTCAGCAGTCCTGAAGCCAAGTGCACCACAGGATGAATTACACTCATGAGAAACCTCAGCGTGCGTCCAACAGTGCTGTACCATTCACAACTACAGCAAAGGCAAGTAAGTTCTCTGGAGGCGTAACTGCTGATACCTTTCACTAGTAAGGTCCGGAGATCCTCATACTTGAGCTCTGCTCAAGATCTTTTATTCTGTTGAAGGATGTGTTTAAATAAGGCAACTAGATGACAAGGGAGACTATTTAAAAAAAAAAAAAAAGAAAAAAAAAGATACCACAGATCTTCTTCTGGTAGGAAGTGTCTCCACCTTCCACCTCCTGTTCTTTTTCTAATGAAAAAATAATTGTAATTATGACATGTTGTATCATATTTTTTCAGAAATTTTTAAGAAACTGCTAATTTTTAAACTAATTGTAATCTAGACATTATTTTTTAATCAAAGTCTCTTTGATCAATGATTTTGGTAAAAAGGCAACAATGTTAACATTGCAATTAATTGTCACCACTAATTTAATTCTGAAGAAGAGACAACAAACAAAAAGATTTCCTTCATATTCGTATTTTGTGGGCATGACCAGTGTTAAATAAGCTGTATCTGAAAAGAAATGTTGACACGAAAAAAAATGGGATTTTGCAGCATCTGCATTTCTGGTAGAACTGAATTAATCAATACTTCTGATTAATTAAAGTTTAATTTCAGTTAACAGATTCCAAAACTTGCAATTTAATGTAAAATAGAATAATTCTCAAGGTAATATGAATTAATAATTTTGGTCTTCATATAGTGGGACTATAAAAATAAAAAGGATGTCCTTAAAGAGAGAAAAAAGGTAAAAAGCTTTTTCATCGGTTTATAAGGATAACAGTTTCCCTTTCAATTAGCTCATTTCTGAACAGCAAAAGCAGAACCAGCAGGTGGTTGATTGGCACATGGGGGATTAAAGCTGAGAAAATGCATTGGTCATTTTAAAACATGAATTGTTGAAGGAACTCAAATACAAAAGAAGCTGGACAGTAACAAAGCAAGCCAAAAAAACAGGAGGAAAACAAAACAAAACTTGTGGTCAAACTGAAGGTTAGATTGGCAGATTAAGCATGACAAGGTTGTGCCCAGGGGATAGTTCAGAACAACATGTTATGGGAAGAGGTGGTTCCTGCTCATCAGCACAAACCGAAGGGTGAAAGATGGCCTGCATTTAACAGTGGCATACTTATGGTTTTAACTGCTGTTTGGGTAACCGAACTGGCTTTAATCTACTTTTTCGTGAAGTAAAAATACTAGTGGCAGATTTGCAATCAAATTTTATGTAGATTTCTTATATAGGTGAGCTTTTAGTGTATATCTCTAAATATGACCTACAACAATTTGCTGTAAGGTTGCTGTTACACAGAATCTATTGAATATGAGATATGTGCTTATCTATTTCTGTTTCTCCCTGCCATTTTTTTTCCTGTATCTCTTTCCTATTTTTTTTTCATGAAAAGTGGTTCTCTTTTCAAACTATTCAGTGTCTTCTAAAAATTAATACTGCTCTTCTGGAGCTTATTTTCTATAATACACTTTTTTTTTTTTTTTTTTTTTACTCCCCCTGCTGCTTAGAAACACTTTTAAAAGGCTTTATGTTAAATTACAAAGGATATACAATTACATAAGATATTAAAGGAAGTCTTGTGCATAGAGAAAATGAAAACTTCAATGATCAAGCTCTGCTTTTCACATCCAAGAGCAGAATATTCCCCACAGTACTTAAAGTTTCATAGTAAATTCCAGATTTAGTACACCTTTTCTTTCTACTGTTTCAAAAATATTAGACATTTTTTAGGTTCCGTAACTCTTTTTTTTCTTTTCTGATTTTGTACATGTACTAAAATTCAGCAAGAGATTGGAAAAGGTTTCAGATAATTGCTGCATGGCAAGAGGGAATCAACTGAGAAATTTAAGTAGAGCAAGTGCCAGATTCTCCATCTGCAACAGGGTAATCCTGGTTATACGTACAAACTGGGGAATGAGAGGCTGGAGAGCAGCCCCATGGAAAGACATCTTGGGATTTGGGTTGACGGCAAGTTGAATATGAGTCACCAGTGTGCCCTGGCAGCTATGTCCTGGGGCGCATCGAGTACAGCAGAGCTAGCTGGTCGAGGAGGTGATTGTCCCACTCTACACTGCACTGGTGTGGCGCCACCTCGAGTACTGTGTGCAATTTTGGACACCACAATATAAGGACATCAAACTATCAGAGTGTGTCCAGAGGAGGGCGACCATGATGGTGAAAGGTCTCAAGGACAAGACTTATGAGGGGCTGAGGTCATTTAGTATTTTTGGCTTGGAGAAGAGAAAGGCTGAGTGATGACCTCAACACAGTCTACACTTTCTTCAAGGGGAGCAGCAGAGGGGGAGGTGCTGATCTCCTCTCTCTGGTGACCAGGGATAAGACACGAGGAAATGGAATGAAGCTGCATCAGGGGAAGTTCAGATTGGGCATTAGGAAAAGGTTCTTCACTGAGAGGGTGGTCGGTCACTGGAACAGGCTCCCCAGGGAAGTGGTCATGGCACCAAGCCTGTCAGAGTTCAAGAAGCATCTGGACAATGATCTTAGTCGTACGGTTTAATTTTATATAGTCCTGCAAGGAGCAGGGAGTTGGACTCGATCCTTATGGATCCCTTCCAACTTGAGATGTTCCATGATTCTATGATTCTGTGAAAAGCTTATCTTCACCTGGATTTACCAGTGTGTAGTATTGGGCAGGATGTTTGGAATGGTAAATGAGGAAGGTTTTAAAACACTTGCCTTGCCTTGCCTAACTAGTGCGGGAGGTTTTATTCTCGCTTAGGTGTCATTGCTTGAGGTTTTTTGGTGGCTGCTTCTCTCAGGCACTACAGCCATGACACTGGAGTGCTGTAGAAGGAGATCTTAATCTTGAATGAATGGTTTCAACGTCCTGGATATCAGCTTTTGATGAGTTCAGTTTTATGTTTTCAATGTGGATTTGTTTTGAATTTCTTTGCTGTGAGTACCATGAGTACTGTGAACTGTAGGATTCTTTTATTAACAAATTACAGTATTTCTTTCATTCCTAATTAAAATTTTAGTTAACATTTTCTATTAGGCTTCCAGTTTAAATAATTTTATTCTTTTGAAATTGATGAGTCTTCTTAAACCTTTCAATCACAATTTTATATCTTTATTACAAAAGAATATAATAATTATTTTGTCTACTAAGTAAAAAGAGCTGGGCTGGATTAATACTAATGTTACCATATTCAGTGAAAGTATGAATAAATAATTTAAATATTTTCTGTGCTTAATTTGTCACAATTGAAGGTGTTTATTAGGATTCTTCTGGTCAACAGCTTTCAACAGCACCTGAATTACCCTTTATTATGTTTATTTAAATAAAAATAGCTATAGCTTTTACTTCATAAACTTTGTATTTATTCTTCTAGGCTACCTAATTTTCTTAGCAACCTTTTATCTTCTTTCTAAACTGCTTCCCAATTCAGCAGTGAATGTTTCTTTACTGAATATGTAATACTTATTCCCAACTTAAAACTCATATTTTATTCTTTGATAACATGTGGTAAGTTCACTAAATATTTACAGCTATTAAAATGTTTATTGTATGTTAACAAATACAAGCCCTTCATACTTCTTTCAATAACTCTATTGAATTAACATTTTCTAATTTGTTGGACTTTGCTAATCTTTTATTTTAGTAATATCTTTTTAAGTTAAGATTTGTCTCTGAACTTACGAAAATAAAGTCTTTGCAACATGTGTGCTTTGGAAGAATGAGGAAGGCTGCCTGAGTACTACTGGAATGTGGGAAGTCTGGCTGAACATACGGTCACGCTGATCACCTTGCATTGCCATATAGGCACCTTGTTTTATTGGTTCATGAAGGCAGTCACTGCCCCTCTACAACAGCAAGAAATAATTTACCTATTGATTGAGCAGTTGCAGGACCACTTTTAAATACCGTTTGAGTAGGGTAAATAAGCATTAAAGATGTCTTATGACTTGTATGGATCTCAGTGATACAATTTCTTTTTTGTCACTGTTGCTGACCATTTTATTTTCTACAATAGTTACAAAGCAAAAGACGTTAGTGAGAGAACAGAGGCAACGTGCAATCAGAAAAGAATCTTTGCTGTGGTGCAGCTCAAAGAAGCAAATCTGGATAGTTTGCCATAATCACACAATAAAATGTTCTGTGTTAATGTGTGTTGTGTGATAAATGAAGTGATGGAAATTTTAAACAAATGGTTCTTAAGGCTGATACTTATTTGGAAAGGTGTGTGTCTGCTTTGAAAGGCAAAGTAAACAAATCATTATGTTCACAAAATAAAAATGTATTCAGGAGTAATGAATAGAATGAAAAGAATTGTAAAAATAAAGTACTCAAAGCAAGTAATTATTACAGCAAATAAACACTGAGTAATCTGTATATTATTTTTGGTACATAAAAGATATGTAAACCGACAAATAGATATTTTGATACATTAATTAACTTTTCCTTTAGATCATTCACAAACAAAAAGAATACAGCTTTTTTCCTAAGATATGAAAATAAATTATTTTATGAAAATGAAGGAGAATATAAGGTTTCATTCAGATGTTTCCTTTGACAATATCTGGTTTGGTTTTAGATTTTTCTTTATTTTTTCAGCTCCAGATCAAAGAATAAGCAGAGCCTCTACTTTTCAGTGGCTATAGATATGGATCAAATAATTCATTGTCTGGTATTTTGTACAAAGTATTATGAAGAATACTTGCAATGAAACTTTGAACAAGATTATGTCAGACAACAAACGGAAGTTCATATCAAGATCAGCCACAATCTATACTATCACTTCTGTCCAGTTCCAAGCCAAAAAAATCCCCAAGCCCAAAGCATCCTTAACCAGCAGCAGATCACTTTTATACCTTTCCACTACTGCATTTAAGTACAGAAACCCATCTATGAAAATAATGTTTTCTGAGCCAGGATCATGGACTGGGAAATCAAGGCATATCACTTATGTTTACATTAGATGCAACATTTTTTTCCCTAAAAGTCATATAGTTTGGATTGCCACATACTAGATTGTTGACTTCAAATTTCCTATGTATGTTCTTTAAAAGCTTTGATATTGGCTACACTGGGTATAATTTCTGTTTGTAATGCACAGATTTATGTATAAACTCTATCATCTGCACTGCAAAAAACCATATATTTGGGAATATTATTTGCTTGCTTATATTTTTCTCCTTTTTGTGAATGTGCCTTTGACAGATAGCTCACATTGTTAAAATAAAATTCTACTTCAAATGAGAATTCCTTTTGCTCAGCGTACAGGCATCCACCATATCTTTAGAGGGGAAGTACTATAAAAGGTGTGTGTAAAGGGAAGTTGCATGATCTCTGAAAAAAAGCAACAAGAGGTAAAATATGTACAGTATTTCTCTTTCATTTGTAGAAGTTATTTGGATGACATTAATGTTGGAAGACACCTAGACTCCTGAGAAAGCCTCCACATCACTCATTTTTCTTCAGTGAGACTTTCATTATTACATACAACTGGACTATTTATTCCTCATGTCTGGGATCATGTATCTAGTGTCTACTACCTTTCAAGGTGAGTCCCCAGTCAAGAAGGTTTGTACCTCTATGGTATTTATACCAATGATTTCAAGCATTTTGTTGTCTTCCTTCTCACCTTGGCAGAACAGTTCACCCATCATTCCAATTTATGTATGTTGTACCCTAGCTTTTGGATTAGCAAATACAGTAGCAACTAAATTAGCAATCCTAAAGTTTTTTTGCAACAGGTAATGCAACATTCGTGTGGGTTTTGTTCCATAGCTGTCCATCATAAAAGCAAGCAATTGAACAAGAACAGTAAATTTGATATTTTTCATGCCATACTCATACGCAACATTTTGCATTGCAATACAAAGAAAATGGTGCTGTTTTACCAGTAAAACAGGTTTAATTGTTTCCCTCTTGCTCTGGGGTAAAATATCTTTCCATATGACCATCCTTCCCTCTGACACTCTGACTATTGCATGGAGGTAAAAAAGTGCTTCCTTTCCTGTGCTTCCTCTCCTCTACTTTCTCTATGTGACCACAGAGGTACATATGATCTTGAATGTCTCGCCTATGCTGGTACATTCAGCTATTCCTTTAGGTCAGCAATAATGCTTTCAAGAGTAACTGAGTTGCATTTATAGGCAATAAAAATTAAATATTGATATATACACAAATATATCTAAATCGTCTCTCACAGACGTATATTTATATACATGCACATATATTTCTATATACATGATTAATACAACTTGAGAATTTGCAAACACAGTTTGCTGCATGGCAAGTAACTTTCAATCTGTTTTAGAATTATGAATTACAAGATCATCAATGAGCAGTTTCATAAGACAAATTAGGAGAAATTAAAATGCAACAACATTCAATAAAATTGAAATAATATTTAATAATATCACATTGCTAGTGAATGATGCAAAAATACAAACTGTTGCTCGTGGAGACATGTTCTACAATTTCCCACCATTTCACCTATTTTGCTTATGACTGAACCTGTGTCATCTACTTCCCAAGTACTGTGGTGTTTATGAATAGTGTTTGATGAAGTTGATCAATGTTTCGTGTTGGTGAATGATCAGAAGGAACATAACATCTCTCCACTGTAAAAGACAGGGCTCAGTTTCTATACTTCAGCAAGTTCGCTAACCACATGGTCCTCCTCACAGTTTCCCTGTTTCCTTCTGCTGGGAGACTCAAATGCATGTCTATAACTCTCCAGAGATCTCAGTGATGCGCAGTATGAATCAGAGAGAAGGATAAGCCAATAAATGAAAACGGGAATGGTATCATAAAGGGCTGTAAACCCTCAACTCTTATTGCAGAGTCAATTCCCATGTCCCATATAAAAAGTCTATAGAACAATAAATTTTATTTGTCTCATGGTCTCCCTCTTCCAGTTGTGGATGTGGGAACCCATTCCTTTGCCAGCACTATGAGTGAGCTCCGAGTTCTGCATCAAGTGACAGTATGTGAGGTTGAAGGCATAATGTATTACTTACCTTGGTATGAAGGTATGCTTTTCTCCTTTGTGGGACCATTTCAGTATTAGCAGCCAAGCCTTGTGGCCACAGGATTTACACTGAGGGCTGCAGGATGAATTTGGTAACATTTAAACTGGACAGCTGTCCTGGGCTCTTGTTGCAGAGCTGAACCTGCAGACTCGGTACACTCAGGCAACTGCTCACCCAACAGATTGCCAAGGTAGGCAGAGCCCCAGGTGCTGCCTGAATCATCTGGGCAATCCAACATGGTATAGTTAGCTACTGGGCAGGTTAGCTCCTTTACTTTAACTCAGACCCTGAAAATCCCTACTTCAGCTGTGTTTTAGGGTTGTTTTTCTCTGGTGCAGATCCAGTGTGAGGACTTCTGTTTTTTCGCCTTTGTGATCTAAGGAACATATGCGCATGTTCCTATTCTCTATGACAAAATTTTAAATCAGTAAAACATTACCTGGAATGATCCAAACTCATAATCTTACAAGCATCGACATTGTTAATACCTAAAAACATTTTTGAACAACTTCAGCAAAACTCGGATTTCCTTTCTCTGAATCTTCTTGGGTTTCTTCCAGTTAGTTCTGAATTTCAAGTAACAGCTTCTTTCAGAGCCTGTTCCTTGTTTTCACAGGGAACAGATTCTAGACCGTGACCACAAGGAGAATGCCAAATAAATTACAGATCAAAAGGACATAATCTTATATTTGTATTACCTCTTTTCTGGGCTAATTCTGGAGAATAAGGTAGTGGGTGTGCACTCCGTCCTCTGGGTTGTAAGCTGCTGGAATGCCTTCTCTACTTCAAATGAGTGTTCTTGTCTTTCTTCTCTCCCTTTGTAGCTCCAGGGCTGTTTGACTGCTCTGCCACTTGGTTTCCACACAGCCATCACAATTCTCAAAAGTGATGTTTCCATCTCGGATGGCAGCTTTCCTCACTCCAGCCTATGCTGAATCACCTCTCGTGACAGGTATGGGAGTATTTGCCATCTCTTCTTTCATGGGCAGCTGCATAATGGAGGGAAGGAAAAGTAGAAACATTGATAAAAAAGGTGCTTTTATCCTTTCATTTGACTTTTTTAGTGTTGGAAATGACTAATGAAGAACAAAAGTCAGCAATACATGATCAAGCAAATATCATAAAACTAGTTTGAGGTGGGCAACTAATGTGGCTGTCCTTCAGTCAGTGTATGGACCACTGCTCTACTGACTTCACATGTGAAAATGTCTTTTTCAGTAACATCATTCAGTCCATGATATCCAGTTCTTAATACGATAAAGACTAATTTTGTTTGAATGAATGTTTGCAGAAGACAACAGTCCTATAAATATATGAATGGTTTGAACTGTTGCTTGAATCTAAACACATGCTCTTGACAATTTCTTCTTTTGGAACTCTCTTAAACAATTGTAACTCCTGTAATCCAAGAAACACAGTAATCCAGTACTGAACAACACAGATGATCCGTTATATCAATACTTCCATTCTATAATTGCTACAACAATTATCCACTGAGAAATTCACACACATATCTGGAGTGTTTGTAAAACTCTTGATAGAGCACAACTTAAAATCAGTACATAAATAAGAAGTTAAGCCTGTCTTCAAATAACTTGTTAACCGGAAAGGGACCTTAATTTTAACCTTAATTTGTAAGGTTTCCAAGAGGAAATATAATAGAAGAATACAAAGTTCTGCTTGGATGTTTTCCTTATAGCCATCTGGTCTGGTTTCAAATTATTCAGTGTTTTTGTATGAAAATGAGAATAAGTAGAACTACCAAGAAAGGATAAATATAGCTACCATCTTTCAGTGCTCAAAAAATAGTAATAAAAAAAAAAGAATGTATCAAGTTTTATGTTTTATTTTTTTGATCAAAACATTTCTTACCCAAATTGAGAGAAGGTGATTTATTAGTCAAACTGTGCAGTTAATCAAAATTGAAAGGGAGGAAAAAATACTTATAGCTACTTATTAGTATTTTCATTTTCCTCTGGCTGTTTTTATTTCATGTGCCCAGATTACTTCAGGCACTTGTACTTATCTTGTGCCTCGGTATAATCCTTCAGTGGATTACTGTGAAATGGTAAGCAGAGCTCTATATTCACAGATTCATAAATACATTCAAATACCAAAGGCACTTTTCATTTAAAGTGGAATGAATATTGTTTCCCACTGGAAGCCATTAGATACTCTCTACAGCACACAAAAGTGAGAGGCTGTAGTACCTTTGAAATGGAAAGCACCTTTCTCAATACATGTATTTGTCTTGTAGAGATATCCTAAAACATCTGACACACTGAAATTTCTTGAAAACTTATTTCTTTCTGTTAACTATTAAGCAATAAACAAGAGGAGCAGGCACTAGATCTATGTAGGATAGATATATCAAATATAGTCCATTTTTGCTTGTAGTTATATCAATATTTATATGGAGAAATTAAATTCTACTAAATTTAATAAGAGTTATTTTAGTTTCAGAGTGACCTAGAGTTGAATATGGCTTAGAGAAGGCATATACACTCTGCAATAGTATCATGGTCTTAATACAGGATGCTGATCAAGATATGAGGCATTGATCATCTTTCATTTTGCAAAGGAATATTCATACAAGCTTCTCTGGTGGCATAATACTTCATTCATAACTTTGCAGCTGACAGTGAAACACAGGCCAGTTTCATACTGGAGAAGGTTGAGGACAAGAGCAAGTTAAAAGACCAAATATTGACATCTATCAAGCATCCACATTTGAAATAAATGGTGTGATTAGCCAGTAGAGAGACACTCACATTCAATTATGTGGTGACAATCTTTAAGAGACTATTGTTAGCATAATCAGAATCTGGCATTGCTCAGTTTTCTTTTAGTTTTCTTTTGTATGATGTATTACAGCATTATTCAGGACACTATTAGAAAGTCCAACTAAAATTAATTCTTTTTACTTCCTTGCCTTCACTGTGGAATAGGGGGAAGAAAATGCATAATAACCTTTGAGAGATATGTGAGATATGGTGATACCATTGCCTGCCTAACTGATGAGGAACGACATAGCAGGTATCTCCAAGGAACAAATGGACCCATAATATCATTAATCCCTAAAAAAACCCCTTTGTGCCTTGGCCAGTATTCCTACTGCAAACTTTCTTTTTCTTTTTAAAGAACATGAGAGATGTGTGGTTACAGATTTGCAGGTGAAAAACTTTGTGTTTATAGATAATTTTCAGTATTCCTCTAGAATACCAAGATTTCTTGCATTAGTATTTACTTTGTGCAGCTTTTTCTCCTGGACCAAAGCTGTGAATTAGTTTACATTGTACTACCCGAAAATTCTTCAGAACTTATAGCATTACTCAGTGGAAACAGATTTTTTTTTTAGTTCCATGCAATTTTCTGCATAGTTAAAAATGATCTGATGTCCATGATGCTAATATGCAAGCTGTAGATAGATGTGCTTACTTACACAGCAATATGTTACACAGGCTTCCAGAATGCTGTAAGTAAATCTTCAAAGTATGGGTGCTCTTGGCTCAATGATACCTTGGAGCATAGATAAATAAATTTTAGTTTGAAAACTCGAGCAAGCAAGATCTATAGCATGGGAATAATTTTTAAAGAATATCCTCATTCATGATCAGTGATATTAGTGGAAGTTAAAAGTTAGTGTGATGCTGTTTCTGAAGATAGACATTTTTTGAAATTCTTCAAAGTATGATATATGCTTAGATCCCTACCTACATCAGTTTTGGGGAGGCATTCTTAAACTGCTCTATAGGTACCTGAAAATGCACCAATTATTTAGGATAGTATTTGCAAACACAGAGACACACATCAGAAAGGAAGGCATTTGTTGCAGCAGTAAATACAGCCTCACAAATGAAATTCAGATTTTCCTGTGCCTAGTCTGGCATAGGTTAACTAAAATGTCTGCTGTCAGTGCAATACCCACAGTAGCTGTATTTTGGGGTCCATAACTTAAGGAATTATTGAAGTAGTTGACCATGATGTAACAGGGCAGATCAATGAATAAATGTAATTCTGGGGTTTTTTTTCTCACTTTGCATCTCTAATTTCCATATTGCATTTTAAGTTCTACAATATGAATAGGTGATGACTCAAAAATTTCTGTTACTCTCGGGGTTTTTTTTATGTCATGGGGCTTTTCATTCAGTTCACTGGTTTCATGTGATAATTCTTAAAAAAATTAAAATGCCTACATAGTCTCATAGTTTGGAAAGAAAAACTTTATGTGACTTCTTAAATATGCCTCCATTAGCTACTTCCTATTCAGCATGTAAATAGATACTGGCTGTAATCAAAACCAGTTAACTTTTGTCCTTAAGTCATACACTGTCCTGGTTTTCATCTGGGGTAGAGTTAATTTTCACAAGAAGCTGGGAGGGGACGCAGTCAGGACAGCTGACGCAAACTAGCCAAAGGGATATTCCATACCTTATGACATCATGCTCAGTGTATAAAGCAGGGGAGCTGGCTGGGGAGGAGGGGCTGCTGCTCTCAGAGTGGATGGGCATCAGGCTCTGAGGGTGAGCAAATTGCATTGTGCATCACTTGCATTGTATATTCTTTTATAAGTATTGTTGTTGTTATTTTCCTCTTCCTTTCCTGTCCTGGTAAACAGCCCTTAACCCAACCCACAAGTTTTACCCTTTTTCTTCTCATTCTCCTCCCCATCCCACCGGTGGGGGTGCGGAGTAAGCAAGTGGCCACAGGGTACTCAGCTGCCAGCTGAGGCTAAACCATGACATACATATTGTGAAAATTAATAATAATAATAATAATAATAATAATAATAATAATAATAACAGATCCTTATTCTACTTCTGTCCGAATGGGATTTCTATCGCACCTCCTACAAAAGCAAGGATTAGGGGAAGAGAACACAAACTGTTAACAGAGCCAGCAGTTGTTTGCTTCTTGCACTCTTCACTGTGTCAGTATTGTGAAGTAGCTAATTTGAGTGAGAAACTGTGGTCTGAAACAAGGAAACTAGGGCTGCATGGAAACTGGAATTTTCACTTTGGGGAAATTCTTTGTCTATTTATAGATATAACTAAACATCTTTAGACACTACAATGATTTTATTAATTTTTTTTAAATTTGAAAAATCTTGACTATTAGGTGACATTCAAACCTTTTATTGCAAAAAAATGAAACTACAGTCCATTTTAACTTTTTTTCCTTAAATAAACATGATGAATTGCCCTGACTGCTCAAGTCTCCGTTTACCAGTCTAATGAGTTACAGGCATTAAGAAATCTAAAAGCTCTTACAGCTCCCAAATCTGAGATCCGTTTCTCCTTGCTTAAGACAAACCTCCTTAGTTCCTAACGTGTCTTGTAACTCTAACATGCAGGCAACTTTGCACCAGATACAACTGCTTGTTTTGACATAAAGATATCTGCATTTTCTAGTGGAAAAATGTCAAGTCAAAAATTTCTTGGCCTGCCTTTAGCAGGCAGTTTGATGCACTACATGAGGCTGACTGACTTGAAAATTCAGCTGAAGTGTGGGAAAAATAAAGTGGATTTCCAATAGATGTTGTTCCATGCTGTTACTGTGCAGTTATGCCCATCTACCATATGATGGAAGACTAAAACAGTGATTTTCAACTCTCAGCTTCCAGTGCTATTTTTGTAGCCAAATAAATCCTACATATTTTGTAGAAACCAAGAGAAATAAGTAGGGTACACAGTTAGAAATCTAATGACCAGCATCTAACCTTATATATGAACAGAAATTCACTATAAAGAAATAGAGTATTCCAGTCACTCATAAATATAGAGTCATCTGAATTCCTGATGCTCTTAAACTCTTCTCTTATGCAGTGAAGAGTATATTTAAATGTTTTCCAACAAAGAATGCTTACTGCTGACACTACAGTGTACATAACATAAGCTGGAAGTAATCATTACTGAATATGTGGTTATCATTTTGCTGTCTCCTTGTCTGTCTCTTTCTAGTTTTGTATGTGTCCATGTACTCTTATCTGATTATGCTTTGTTTTGCATGTGTATGTCTTCACTCTCTGAATATCTCAAAGTCACTTTTTCTCTCTTCCTGATGCACTTTCTGTATTCTAAATATCTGAGGCTGCAAGTAAAGAGATCTTGCAGTTTTTTACATGGACTACTTTTTTTTTTTTTTTTTTTTTACATTTTTACAGCAATATTGATAGATAGTTTAATGGAAATGTAATGTGAGGTCACAGAAATTAAGACAATCATGGAATAAAGAAAAATATTGACAGATGACACCATTAACTGGAGGTATGGTAATGAGCTTGCAAGCAGAGAAAAACCTAATTACAGTAGCAGAAATATCATGATAAGAAGAGAGAAATATTTTCATAAGGGATTGAAGTACAAAAGGATCTGGGAAATGAAAAGACAGGCAATGCATATTGTGAGGAGCTGGAGCTAGAAAAGGGAAGGTAATGCTGATTACATGTATATAAATGCATAAAAGCATTTGCACTCAGCAAGACAGCAAGGACAAAAGTGATACTGAGAGCTTTGAACTCTATTGCATCTCTCAGTTTGTAAGAATTCCCATGCTATATCAGATTTCTCATTTGTTTGGCTGGATATCTTGTCTAAAAGTTGCCCATACTGCCTCTTCTGAGAAAGTATATGCACAGTAGGAAATGGTAGCATAGTCTGCCTTTCATCTTAGGTCTTTTCTCAATTATTAGAGTTTTGTATAAGCCCTGAAGCACAGGAGTTAATATGCATTCTTAAGGTATTGATATTGCCACAGTAATGTCGTAGGAAAAATCTTACACTATACAATTTATATACATTGAGTTTGGAAAGTTCTTGATCTCGAGAACTATGGCAATAAATTTCAAAGCCAAACCACACTCTGTGAAAAGGAGTTTCTTTACAGATACATTTTTTCAAATCTCTTTGAATGTTCACTTTTGTTGCATTATGAAACAGTAGGAGCAATTTCTGTCAACTGGGATATCCTTGATGTCCATGTTATTTTCCCTAGTTAATGTTGTTAACTTCCTCTTCTCTGAACAAATATGCTACTAAATGTTGCTTTGCTGTAGAACATTTTTTTTTGGAGCAAGTGAATTTTTCTTCTTTCATTCCCTTTCATTAGTCAAGTGAAGTTCATTTTCGTAATGCTTTTAAAGTTGCTACTGGTTTGTCAGGGTCTACTACTTCTGAGTAACTAAAATATTTTACCACTTCATAGTCCATTTCCTCTTCCATGTCATCTATAAATACAATAAATAATCTGAGATCTTTTATGGAAACTTAAGTTACTCAAGGTTTTGCATCATGCCATGGTAAAAACTGAAACAAGATCTACAGAAAGAGTTAAAATCCATTATAAGTCCAACTGAAAAACACAGTCATACTCTCTGGCACACAAGGCAAATCTGAAACAGTTGTATGGAGCATATACGATTTTTTACTCAATTCTACTGAAATATGATACTGAACAACATCTTCTATATCTGATTTTTGTCCTCCTCAGCTACACTGATTGGTATAATAAAATATAGTACCTTTTCCTGAAAAGCTTGTCTTGCTACTGCCCTACTTAGACAGCATGACATATTTAATTCTACCTTTTCCGTCGGCTCTCCTAAGATTTTTATTAAAACTGAAAATTCCATGGTTGGTTAACTTCTTTATTACTTTTTGGACATTTTAAAGAATATTTTGGAAACATAAATACATCTCCATCTATCCACAATTTTTCTTTACCTACCACTTTTCTGGTTATTCATAGTAATGACCTATATGTTTTCACTAGTTCTTGCCTATATATTTATAAACACATCATTCCATTAAACATCAAGATCCTTATCATTAATTGCTCTTCAGTGTAGATCTTCATCAAAACCTTAAGAGAAAAAAAGATTACTTTTGTCACAGGCCCTCAAGATTTAAAAATAAAAAAGGGGTGGGGTGGGTGGAAATTGAGTAAAGAACTCACTATAGTCCTTTCCTGGCTGGGAAGAGAATCTTCTTTCCCCCTAAAAGGCAGAAGATAAAATCATGTTATCATGTGTAAAAGATTATGAAAAGATATCTTTAGGCATGGGATAAAAAAGACTAATAATAGCAAAGAAGTTAATTAAGGCTGTTAGATGTGATGATATTGAATATAATAGTAAGTATTTCTGGAAAGGAAATGTATGAAAAAACCAACCTGGAAAATATGAAGATATATGTATTAGCAAGGAGAAGCAAAATAGGTGCTGTTTAGGTGACAGGACTAACTGAAATATGTTGAAGACTAGTAAGAAAGGCTGTTAAAGCTGAGAACTATCCTCATAAGCCAGTAGAAGACATATACCACAGTGAAGTTACAAATCGATTGACTGAAGTTTAAGATACTAATCAAGGAAACAGGGGCCTAAAACAATACTAAAATGAAGAACACAAAAAAAAATTTTTCAATAAATATTTTTCTCCTCTAGAATAACTGATGATATTTACATACAATGTTAGTTTGTTTCTTATTGCTTGCATATTTTCCTTGTAAGGCTGGCTAGGAATGATCAAACACCAGAGTTGTCATAATTTATTCAACAAACACTCTGATGTCTAATTAGAGGTCATTATTTCCTCACTGCTTGTGCCTATCACTTCACCTTAGCTGACTGTTTTTCTCATTACTAATTGCATAAATCGAAGTTCCTTTTTAATCAGTTGGACAATTTAATGTTTCCCTTTTTCTTAGTAAAGCTACATATCACTTTCTATGGTTAACTGTCAAAGCTGCATAATCATAGTTCCAATGACCGCATTTGATATGATGCAGACAGAAAGCTGACATGAGTTTTGTCTAATTTTCTAAGCTGTGATGGAAAGCATCATCTTTATGCTATTGTCTTCAGTCCTAGACTTACAAAAAATTCCCCCCATAGAAAAACACCACTGAAAAGAAATCGTAGTAAGTCATAGTAGGCAACATATTGCAGGGTATCTAATAGCAGAGCTGTTTAATTTATATCTTTGATTTGGCAATAAAACTAAAAAACTGTGGGAAAGACTGATTATGGCCAACATGACACTAACATTTTTCAGAAATGTATTAAATCAGGAAAAATGGTGGGAGTTGTGTAAACATTTCCGTTGATCAGAAATGAAATGCTTTTCCATATTTTGGAGTGTCCTGCATCACTTGCAAAATATCATGCCAGAAACAGAGAGCTATTACTAAAAAGTATGTGCCTCAGTTTTTCAGGTACACATTAGTTAAGTGAGAATCTAGGTTCAACTCCCCCGTCTGATCTGATACAGAAATTTGAATTTAATCTCTTGTATTCAAGAAAGTACTCCGAACAAAGAGCAGTGAGATAATAAGGTATGAAGAATCTTTCAATAATACTAGTGCTGGTTGAATACAATCCCTAGTGATGAGTGAAAAAAAGTTTCTTAATGATCTGTAATAAATTGAAACATTTTATTATTGAAATATAAATCTTCTCCCTCTTACATTCTATAATACACATTGCCAAATTAACAGGAAGGACTGTCTCCTGCTTAAATCACTGGATTGAAAGTCAGCCGATTTTAATTTTGTCCTGTAACATTCCTTAAACTTCTTGTAATGTGTGTGTTCTTTCTCCCCAGTAGTTGAAAGAAGTAACTTCTACAGGCTGTGTACTAACTGGGTTTATAATTTGGGTTTTGGCATCTTCTTTGGGACATTTAGTGTGATGTCCAGTAGACTGCTACATCACCAGAGTCTTCAAGGTGGCAACCAACCCTAGAAAGCACTTCTTCCTCTTCTAACTGTTGTGATATCTGATCTTAAATGTCAGCGGGGGGTTTTATGGGGTCACATACTGTTATGTTACATTACTGTTGATCTGTGACACTCACTGAGGGATCTACTGGTGAGAAACAAGAGAATGATAACTGATACAGACAATTAATGAAGCAAGAAGCAATATGAGGCATAAACTTAAGACAGAGGCTTGTAGTGAGGTAAAGGAACTCTGAATGAAGGAGAACCTGGGTAACTAAATGAAATCATTAAGCTCTACTGTATTGCTTTAAATACAGGGTGGGTAGAAGAAAAATCAAATATTTCCTGTTCTATCTGTACCCAGGTAACAGAGGCCATAGTTATTCAGCCTCAAATGGCTGCAATACTTGTTTCATTTGCTTTTATAGATGTAATATACTATGCTTTTTATTCGTGCTTTGGAAATCCTTATTTGCACTGCTAAGGTAGCCAATAGCTAACCATTACAACCTGTAAAACATTCATGATGTCTTGGTATGTGTTAATACTTTCAATAGAAAACTAGTCACAAATCAAGTAAGAAAACTATACATTTATTATTTCTCATTTTACATATAAATTTTTACCATTATACCCTCAAAAGTCTGTAACAGAGAGAGACATGCAGACTAGAACCTGGAATGTGTTAATTAAGATATAGAATGGAAAATTTAATCAAAGAACCTCAGGTAGGAAGTGGAAAAAAGAGCATAAACCTCTCAGAGTGCCACATGATATATAAAAAATCTAATCACAATAAACAAGCAAGGAATATTTCTTAGGTGATGGAAGTAAGATGAGGCCATCGTGTGAGAAGGGTCTTAGCTTTCTGTCTATGCATTTGGGAGGCGAAGTGGGGAAGGAGGACCCAGTAGCCACATTGGACAAGTAAACTCTGTCTTAAATCAGTACTAGAAGATGCTGGAGAGAACACCTGGAAGCTGAGAGATTTTGTGATGGCTGGTAAATGTATGGACTAGTTGTTCTCCCATCTCCAGTCATTTGTATCTGCTGAAAGGGCACACTTGTCACACACTGCGTCAAGACTGCAGCTCAGCAGCAAACAGGGCTAGAGAAGGTTTGAACAGTGGCAAACAAAAATTGTCATTCAAGTGACAACAGAATCTCCCTCCATGGAATGGTAGTGGGAGAATAATTTCCAGTCTCTAACATGAACAGATAACTATTATCTCCAGTTGTCTGAGTACCTTCCTGGGAATAATCAGGTTTGCTGCTCCAGGGAACATAGCAGAGAAAAGTACTTGACACCTAAAAGTAAACTGGCTCCACTCAGCAGGGAGACAGAATCTAACAACTTAAACATTTCAGGAATGACTTGCTTAAACTACCTCTTAAGTATAAAATGGCATCCTTTCAAACAAAAACTTTGATGGGGAAGGGTGATTTGCCTCTCACCTTTGAGATAGGGTGGATGCTTCTGGGCAAGAAAGCGAATTAATGCATGATTCCAAACTCTAATCAGATTCAATATACAGTGTAAGTGTACTTAAAAGTACGCTATCTACTTAAAAAAACTACTACAAAATATACAGTGATTTTTCAGCTCAGGAATTATAATCTCTACCAGAACTCCAGCATGGGAAATGTTATAATACACTTATTTGGAGGGGAGGAGGTGCACAAAACCCCACTCTTCCCACCTCCCACCAGGTACGTTTGAGAGCTTGGAAGCAACAACTATTTACCAGAGCAACTCTTTTGTGAGTATTTTCATCTGTGGATGCCCACACAATCTAAGGCACAGGTCAAATATAGGCAGTTTTTACTGGCATTAACATTTTGTAAAATATTTGTTTAAATTTAAATCTGACAGTTCACTGTATACTTTAAATTTCAACATGTAACTCCAATGCAAGGTTAAGAAATTTAAAAATAAACATCCCTTCAAAAAACTCTTGATGTAAGTTTTTCAAGAATTAAAGTCATTGTTCATAAATTCTCTTTTCTAATACATTTACTTTTTTTGGCATCCTCCATGAAACCCAGGCCTGCTGTCTCTCAGATCAATGTATTCATCCCATCTGTCTCCAGAGCCCTAAATATTTTGATGGTGTAGTTGACATCAGTTCATTGCTTTTCATTTAACTTTAAAACTATTCTCTGTAAATATTTAAGTAGCAATGCCTTAAAAGAAAGAAAGTAGGTGAAAAGAACACACATCTCTCTTCCATATTCAGTATTCAAAGTCACTGTTTTCTTTGTGAGTTTTAAATGACATTAAAAGTAACAAATTTTACTTTTCTGAAAGATTCAATAGACCAAGGGAGCGATAACCAAACTTATAAAACATAAATCTTATAGTTCTTTACCTAACTTGTCAGATACTTTCTCAGTCATTTTTATCTGGACTCTTAAGAAAATACATGGGATCCAGTATATTGAAACAAAAGTACCTACGTGTGATAACACACACCTCCATCTCCAGTATGCAAACCCTGTAAGGAGCTTTAATGATATTCTTCTGTTATTAGACAATGAAAAGATATATAGCACAACTTACATCATAGCAGTATTAATTCTGAGATCCTAAGAAATTCTGTTCTACTCGAGATATGTTGGACACATTTTTGTACAGCTGATAGTCCTTAAAATTACGTAGTTGATATTGTGCTCATTGTCAATTATTTACACCAGTTTGCTCTATGTTACTTCTAGGTCAGACGATGCGAAGAGCAAATAATTCCCATACAATAGCATGCCATCCAGTGGCGTTCAGATTCTAAATCAATTGGTTGTGAGGAAAGTTCTCTATAGTCCCTCTTCATATAGTCCTACTAACCGTGATTTTCTGATTATCTCAGAGCTGGCAACTCCATTGTTTTGAAATGTTAGGTCTTACCCATTTTTACAAAGTGCTTGGATGTATTCCATCCTATCCTTTTGAGCAGATTTGATGTTCAGATCAGTTTTAAGAGATAATAATAGTGATCTAAAGATACAGTGGTTCCAGCTGCTGAACTTGTAGAATCAAAAATAAGACCAATGATTGCACGGTACAGAAGCAGGTGCAGCAGGATAAGCTGTATAACCCAAAAGCTGGAGCTAAATGGACTGTCCTTATACACATGGAGACGGAAAAGACAAGGGCTGTCTGTCAGTCAAAATAATGCTAGTTATTGAGGACTAGATTTGTCTCTCAGGATATGCCTTTGTGATACTGTTACCTCAAGATCTTTGCTAAGTTTTAGGACAAACCTCCCTACCATTCACATGCAAGGCTGTTCTCCAGATTTGTATTTGCTTTAAAACTTGTATTGGGTGTTCCTGGTAAGGTTTTGGTAGTGAGGGGGCTTCAGGAGTGGCCTCTGTGAGGAGAGGTCGGGGCTGCCCTGTGCCAGACACAGCCGAGCCAGTTCCAGCCAACTCCAACAGACCTACTGCAGGGCACAGCTGAGCCCCTCAGGCAAGATGGTGGTGGCTCTGTGAAAATGTATTTAAGAAAGGGCAAAACCGCTGCACAGCTGTGAGAGAGAAAAGTGAGGAAAACGTGAGAGAAACAGCCCAGCAGACACCAAGGTGAGTGAAGAAGGAAAGAGAGGAGGTGCTCCATGTGCTGGAGCAGAGATTCCCCTGCAGCCACTGGAGAAGACTATAGGGAAGCTGATTGTTGCCCTGCAGCCCATGGATGACCACAGTAATGCAGATATCTGCACTGCAGCCCCTGGAGGACTCCATGCTGGAGCAGGTGGAGATGCCCTGAATGAAAATGCAGCCCATGGAGAGTCCACGCTGGAGCAGGCTCCTAGCAGGAGCTATGGCCCATGGAGAAGAGCCCATGCAGGAGCACGTTTTTTGGCAGGAACATCAGCCTGTAGGGGGGACTCACATTGGAGCAGTCTGTTCCAGAAGGACTGTACTCCACTGGGAGGATCCATGCTGGGGCAGTTCTTGAAGAACTGCAGCCTGTGGAAGGTAGAAGTGTTGCGAATGAAGGAGTAAAGTTGAGCCTTGGAAGAAGATGATGGAGGAAAGGTGTTTTAGTTTTTGTTCATTACTATCCTACTCCATTTTTCTTTTTTTTTTTTTTTTCCAATAAGTTAAATTAATTTTCATCAAGTCTGTTTTGCCAATGATGGTGACTGGTGACTGATCTCCCTGTCCTTATCTCTATCCATGAGCTTTTCTATCTTATTTTCTCCCTCTGCTGTGCTGAAGAGGGGGAGTGAGAGGGCAGCTAGGTGGACATCTGCCAGCCAGCTGAGGTCAACCCACCATAAACCTGTACTATTAGATCTGGCTGGAAATGTAGGTTAGAGCTCAGGTTTGATTTTTATTCAAATTTTACAGCAAGGGTAGGTATTAAATCATGGATGGGCTCATAATTCTCCAGTGTTTTTCCATTGTTCTCCAAAGGAAAACCAGGAATCATTTCTTCTTACAAATGACACAAAAGGGTAAAAAAGCACTATGTGTTTTGTTGGATCAAAAACCATAGGATGTGGCCATAGTCAAATAGAAAGGATGACAAAATCTGGAAGGACACACTAATAGATTTTTCTGTCATGTCCAGTGACATTCATCTGGCCCAGATGCATGCAGCTATTTCCCTCAGGTTGTCAGATATCTGAGGTAACTCTTCAGTGAGGAAATATCATTACTTTTTATATATAATTTCTCAAATGCATATATCAAGAAAAGTGAGCATTGGAGCATCTTTCTTTTTTCCCCAGAAGTATTTTGGATTAAGTTTTAAAAGGCAAAAGAAGTATTTAAAATGATCTGCTTCATCAGAATATGACCTTCAGCAAAAAGCTGTCAACAAGATAGAGAGATAGTCAGAATTATTAACTAGACCCCAGAGAACTCAATTGTATGCAGTTTTGCAAGGTTTCAGTTACAGTATACAAATCAGACAGTGGAACCTTTAACTTTGCTAATGATAACCATCACTCCAGACTTATAATCTTTTGGATAGTATTTCAGCTGATTCATCTTTGTTCTGTGACAAAGACATAGATTCCAGTGATTCATTACTGTTACATTCCCATTAGCAGAATATTAACTCACCCTAGGGGCTTGTGTAAGGGCAATCCACCATAACAAGAAAGCATTTCAAGTTTTGCCAGAATTTTTTGTAAATACTTTAATTATTTTGACTTCAGATAAATTTTTTAAAAAGGAACTTTCTCATGCCTGTTATTCTCAGTTAAGGCCTGAAACAATAGATAAAACCAACAACACAAAGTAAGCTGAGTCATCAAGCAGTAATGCAGACTATACATGTCATGCACAGTGTTCTGAGGTCATGATTTAAAAAGCAGGCAATGATTTGGTCCACAAGCACATGGCAGTCATTATCCGCTCATCAATAGCTCACCCTCAGTGTTAGTCATTAACATGCTTTCTCAAGAGAATCATAGAATCATAGAATGCTTTGGGTTGGAAGGGACCTTAAAGATCATCTAATTCCAACCCCTCTGCCATGGGCAGGGACACCCTCCACTAGACCACGTTGCCCAAAGCCCCATCCAACCTGGCCTTGAACACTTCCAGGGATGGGGCATCCACAGCTTCTCTGGGCAACCTGTTCCAGTGTCTCACCACCCTCACAGTAAAGAATTTCTTCCTAATATCGAATTTAAAACTACCATCCTTCAGTTTAAACTCATTACCCCTTGTCCTACCACTCCATGCCCTTGTAAACAGTCCCCTTCCTGCTTCCTGTAGGCCCCTTCAGGTACTGGAAGGCCGTAATTAGATCTCCCCGGAGCCTTCTCTTCTCCAGGCTGAACAATCCCAACTCTCTCAGCCTGTCCTCATAGGAGAGTGACGCGCGGAAAACACACTCCACAACCTGTGAAGTTGTAAAGTAGGTATGTTTATTCAGTGCTGGGCAGCACGGGGGGTTGTCCCACCAAAATCGTGCGCGCCTTGCAGCAATTCCCTTTGAGTTTTATACGATAGAATGTTACATATTTAAAAAGCACCTATACATATTCATGATCTTTCCGCGGAAAGGTGGTCTTATTACAATGAGTTCATTTCCATTGTCTCCGCCTTTAACTCCTCTCAGCTGCGCACGCGCAGTGCCTCTTGGTGGTCGTGGGCCGGGGTCTCAGGGATGAAGGCCGTATGTCTTCCTCACTGTGTACTTTTCACCTTCACCACAAAACTTACTCAGACCGGTTCCTAATTAGCAGAGAATCCTCCGTGTTCATTCCATTCTGATTTACTACCTCCTTATCTTGTGATTGGTTACAAAAATGCAAGCAGAGCGAAGGGTCATCTTGACCCTTCCTTACGCTAGTTCTTGTTAAAACATCTTATGTAAGGGTTAAGATTACTAGATATGTGGCTTAAGCTAGTTAATGATCCTGCCATTTCCTTTAAGTGTTAGTTCTCTCTATCAAGAGGTGCTCCAGCCCTCTGATCAGCTTCATGGCCCTCCTCTGGAATCACTCCAACAGCTCAGTGTCTCTCCTGTACTGGGGCCCCCAGAGCTGGATGCAGTACTCCAGGTGGGGTCTCATGAGAGCAGAGTAGAGGGGCAGGATCACCTCCCTCGACCTGCTGGTCACACCTCTTTTGATGCAGCCCAGGACACGGTTGGCTTTCTGGCCTGCAAGCACGCATTGCCGTCTCACGTTGAGCTTTTCGTCAATCAACACTCCCAGGTCCTTCTTCTCATAGGTACTGTGAATCCATTTTCTGCCCAGCCAGTAGCTGTGCTTGGGATTGCCCCAACCCATGTGCAGGACCTTGCACTTGGCCTTGTTGAACTTCATGTGGTTCGCACGGGCCCACCTCTCAAGCCTGTCAAGGTCACTCTGCATGGTGTCCCTTCTCTGCAGCATGTTGACCATCCAGGGCTATGGAATTTGCAGCCATTATTTTTCATTTCCTCTTGCACCATGATAGATGCGAAGGATCTGGATTGACCAAGCTGGTTCCTGCATTTGCTAGGTCTGCACTGTGTCTATTCCAGGCAGCATTAACTTTCAAATTAGTCTGTTCAATAATAATGGTTCAGTTTTAGAGGGAGTGATGTTTCTGACCTGATGAAATCATCTGATCATCTAGACTTTCTATATGGTCAACAGAGAAAGTAGGCACTTTCTGACAGGCTCGTCTTCCTAGGTCAGGTGATTTGTATTCCAAAATTGCCCATTTATCTCCCTGACTTTAAGGAAGAGGCTTTGTTAGTTCTGGCTACCTGGATAATCCCGTTCAGTTGTTCCAGGATCTAGTTTAGACCAGATGCAACCCTGTGCTCTTACTACCTTAGGAATCTTAATAAAATACTTAAACTTAGGTGAAATGAATCCACACCTTCAGGGGACGATTCAGAGACAAACTACTGGAAGTCTAACTGCTGCCTAAATTAGGAGACTTCAGTGTCTTCCAGACCAGTTTTTCTAGGACACCTGTCACACTGGAAGTTTGCGCACTTAAGTCAGTTGGTTTTAGTTATCGCTGTGAATAACCTCGTTCCAGCCTCATCTCTTCAGGCAGCCTTTCTTCACAGTTTATCGAATATCCTTCACACACACATGCACACACAAAAGGTTCCTTTATCAAAAAGAGCTATGGTAATTCTCCAAGAATAATGAATTTTTAATATTAGTATTGTTACAAAGTGTTTGTCCTGTCTAGACTGTAGACATGTGACACTAAACAGAAGCAATCCTTCTTTCACCCAAACACTGTGATGGAAAGGGCTAATTTTTCAATCTACACATGACTTCCATCAGGCAGCTACTCAAATTAAGATGAGCTATGGGGACTCAAAATGATAGCAGTCAATGGAAAATCTATCTCTGTGAATGGCAGCAATAATAATTCAGAGAATATTGTTGTGATCAAGCCTCACGTTACTGCATTTTCTGCCAGCAGCTGAAGTACCACTTGTTAAAGTGAAAGAGTTCATAGCTGTACAAATGCATACGTATATTTCAGCAAGTTCTATTTCAGTTTGATCTCCCTTGAATACATTATATACTGGAATAACTTTAATTTTTCTCCCTCCCTATCAAATCTAATTTTAGTCTAATATATTTTTTTCCTTTCAAAAGAGTAGGGCTGTTTTAACAATGTTGTTATTGTTACTACTATTGTTACCCCAAAACATTACAAAGGGAATTCACAATTCATCACAAACACACCACACCTTTGTGGGTTTTTTGCATTCTAAGTAATGAGGAGCAGTAAATTCACCCTAAATTAAAAAATAGAACAAGTCATGTATTTTTCCACTTTATGACAGTATTTATTGACACCATACTTCCTACTAACAAGCACTATCAGAGCAGTTCTAAATAAGAAACCACAGTCTGCAGTGACTGTTTTGGTTTTTACCAATTTGAGGACAGATGATTCAGTTCTGGATATGAGATGTTAATTTTAAAGTCTTAATAATGTGAATACTAGCTGTGGTATTGTTGGAGTCTCTCCTCCAGTGTTGCTCTGTCATGCCTGCTTGAGTTGTTGTCACCATAATCAGTTATCATAGAATTATAGAACCATAGCATGGTTTGGGTTGGAAAGGAACTTAAAGATCATCTAGTTCCAAGCCCCCTGCCATGGGCAGGGACACCCTCTGCTAGACCACGTTGCCCAAAGCCCCATCCAACCTGGCCTTGAACACTTCCAGGGATGGGGCATCCACAGCTTCTCTGGGCAACCTGTTCCAGTACCTCACCACCCTCACAGCACAGAATTTCTTCCTAATATCTAATCTAAATCTACTCTCAGCTTAAGGCCATTACCCCTTGTCCTATCACTCCATGCCCTTGTAAAAAGTCCTTCTCCAGCTTTCTTGCAGGCCTGTTTCAGGTACTGGAAGGCTGCAGTAATCAGGAAGGATGCAGTAATAAGATGCAGTACATCTGACCTTTGGTCAGATTTATTCCAAACTGCTCCTATTGACTATAAAGGAGAATTAGTGTCACCTGCTGAGACATAAAAGTAGATGTCTTCTTCTAGCCAAAAGAATACCCATTGAATTTAACAATATTTTGCACAAAATAAGATTATAAACAGACTTGTAAAAGAGGACAAATATTCCAACAATTAAACAATTAAATGCTTAGATAATTGAATAACGACTTATTCCAAACCTATTATAGCTAATGCAATCTCCTCTGCTGAAGAAGCATTTCCCAGCATATTAACAAATTCACATCTGCTAATCTCTGAAGGGTGAAAATATTGTGCCAACAATTTTTTTCCTCATAAATCAGGGTATTTAATCTGAATAAACTCTGCTGACCTTCATAGAAGAATTATACTGCAAAATTGATAAACCTCCAGAGAAAATATTAGACACTAAACCATTCTTACAATTAAAACATTTATAATAATGATTCTGAGAATGTGGAAAATATTTATATGATATATTTATGCTCAGTACTTTTAACTGCTTAGTTAGGTTTCCTGACTCTTACAAGTAAATTATATGATGTATTTCACATGTCATATTTCTTTAATAGACAAGGTTTAAATACAGAAAAAGTGCATATTAGAGGGCAGTTAGTTTTCAGGATACTAATATTCATCATTTAGGTAATTTATTGCATAGAATCACACTAGCAAATCATTCAGGTTTTCAAATCCACATAAAAGAAAAACAGGTTCATCTCCATCTGACAGTTTTGAGGTTGTATTTAGTTAACTATGTTTTATTAGTATATGGTTTTTTGTGGACTGTAGTGAGATTTGGATTCTCATACATGTTTCATTTGTTTTAAGAAAAAAGAAAGGTGTCTCATAAGAATATGTGGGGACATTTATTCATGTCAGGATCTGTAAATATGGTAACCTAATCTTAGTTCCAAAAGTTCCTTCATGGGTATCTTAAAAGCTGAGCCATCTTTTTAACTCAGTAATATCAAAGTTCCTTATTAATTGCAGAATCTTTAACGAATCTTATAATATATTCAGAACTTAACTTACATGTGAGTAGGTTATTATTAAAATATTATGTTGTTATTATTATTATGTAGGTTATTATTAAACATATTATTGTTCCTAAGAACATTCATTTTAAGATGCCAACTGATTATTACCATAATTTATCATACTTTCTGTTACAATTTGAAGCAGTGAACACAAGTTACTAGACAAATTGTCTTCGTTTTTCAGTTACCATCACTCTTAGAAAAGAAATTATCCATCCCAAGGCAGTGTTTGATCAATCATATTAGCATGTGGAAATTAGGTGAAGGTAAACTTGATTTAATTTTGTGGTCCAAAATCCATGTCAAATACTGAATGTATATAGTAAAGGTGATGTCATATATGTTTTACCCTATTTTAACCAACTTTTTTTTAACAAACCAAAACAAAGACTTTCTCACCTGGCAATGAACAGGCAAAGAAGTAGAGGAAGAAAGGGAAAGAAAAAGATCCTGAAAGTTTAGTAATGTTTCACTTAGATGTAATGCATCTAAGCAGTACTTGGGAGGGTTTTCTATCCTGAGTCAGATTTTTTAAATTACTGGAATTTGACTGGGTTCCCTTTTATCACAGAGTTCACTCCATCTCTGCCCTGTACTATAAAATATTGCCACATTTATTCAAATTAAAATTACTTGAGAATATAATGTTCCTCTGCCTTCCCAACCTTGCCCTGAACAGTCAAGAGCCATGCTTCCAGTTTTACTTAGCAGAAAGTAAAGGGCAAAACAATTTGGTTTCTAATACATAAGCTAATAGTTTGGTATAAAGGTTGCACACTTATAATTGCATCAGGTCAGTTTATCTAATAGATTTAAAGTTTTCCCAGGTGAACTGTTCAAATAAAGACTCAGAACAAAATAATATATACTTAGTGTCTACTGGATCTAATTCACACAGAAAGATATTTGGTGGTTATTATGTGACTTGAAGTGTCTTTGTTGTTGTTTATTTAGATTTTTAGACAGCATGCTCTACATCATCTGCAAAAGCATTAAATATGTAAAAAAGTGTTCTTGGTTTACTTTTCTGTTGTTTCAATCATCTTTATGGCTACCGAAAATATCTGATTTGTTTTTGCAGTTGTGCTTCTAGCTCTCCTTCTCACAAGTCACTGGGGCATATGATTTTTCTGTCACCTGAAGCAGAATAAAGAACCAGGGAAAGAATGAATGTTCCAGCAGCGCTTTCTCTTCTGGTGTACTACTGGATCCTGAAACACTTGATTAATTCACTGGGTCCATAGCTTTCAGATCTGGTTCTTGCAAAGTCTATCAATGAGTCCGTAATATTAGCTCTGTTATGAGCACACTTGTGAAAGAAAAACACACCAGGCATCCATTTCACTTCTTTATCAAAAGCACTATCGACGAAAAGATCCCAAACACTGCTGTGTATTTGGGGTTTGGCCAGGTATGCTCATAGGCGTGTTCATATGGCAAGTGAATGGCTAAATACCATTGCACTGGTGCCAAAGCAGTTCCCTTTCCTTGGCGGCTGCTAACTAAAAGTCATCTTCCTAAGACCGGTAGGGTGGCTCTGTCCTGCTGTTCTATGACATTTCTGGGTATAGTCCTGTTGCAGCTAATATCATTAAGAATTTCCTTTATGCACTGGGCATGTTGATGAAATAAATCCAGCTGAGAAGAAGCACCTGGTATTATAATTGCCCATGCCTATACTGAAAATTTAAATCAAATTTAACCTCAGCAGTTTACTGTTTTTATTAACTAAAAATGTATGCAAGCCAATGAGAAAAACATCAAGTCAATGTGTTTTCATAACATGCTTTTTTAATGTTGTGGTATTGTGACAGAGGAAAATTCCAAAGATTCATGTGTACCAGTCTGAAATGTTATCATTAAAGTATATTCTGTGCTTTTTCAAATATGTATGAAGTAGTACATATTTGGTTACTTCCATAGAATATCTAGCTGCAAAAATACATCAAGAGAGTAAAATATTTGGAAGGGTGCCTAGCTTTACAGAGTCTGGCAAATTTATGTTGCTGCATACTGTGCTGTTCATATAGGCTCTGTCTGCATTATTTAGAAATTTTCTATGTCATAGTCTTGACTGCAAGTTAACACCATGTTATAGTTATCTATATTCTGACTTCGGGCGACAGGTATCAGAGCTCCATGTAACACTCATTGAGGAAACTGAAGCAAAGGAATGTTATCATTGCACTGAGAAGTCAAGGACAGAGAAGCATTTTACTATTGTGTCAGACCACTGACAGAGTGGCTTGTCAGCTAAGCAGCATTTTTCCTGACTTCCAACTGTTTTCCTTTGTAAATAGAACAACGAAACAGTTGTAACGGAAAATGAGAACTCTCACATCAAAGTGGAGCTAAGAGATCATAATGAGCTGGAGCTTCCAACTCTGTTCATTTACAATTTCAACATAAATATGAGATCCAGACAAGTTCTATGTGGGGAATCAAATTTGTGTCTTCCTCCGTTATGACTTGTTGCATCACTTGTACAGGACAGAGGAGGACCTAGGTCACTTTCTTTATATCAAGCAGTTGAATACTTCAGGAATTTTAAATAGGAACTATGACATCTGTGGAAGTAACCTTCACACCAAGTTTCATTCTGTAAATCTGAGATCCTACCATCCTTCTCTGGTTCCTAAAAGGTGTTGCTATACAAACCTTTTTACTGTCTTAGACTAAGAAGTCCTGCCCTTTTTCTTGTCAGAAATGGCAGAAGCTGTGTAAGGATTGAGCAGCAGAGCACAGGGGGTGAAAAACTGGCAGATGTTCATTGCCTGTTTTAGCGAACTCAGAGCTGTGAATGGTGCAGCCGAGGAACAGCACACCGCTTTCTGTTGGATCTTCTTCAGAGCTGATAGTCTCCCACAGATAGCCTAGATGGGCAGCCGTGGAAGTACCTTCCTAAGTAGCTGCACTTGGAGCTGCAAGGTCTTGATTGCAAGAGACCTGTCAGGGCCAGCTAATTTCGGAAACATCTGAATTCTCTGAGTAGGTTAGTATTTGTATTGCCAGTAGAATTCACATTGTTCCTACAAGATGTCTTAAATCTGAAAAGCAACAAGAAGAAAGTATAGAAAGCCCAGACTGATGTCAGCACTCGACCTCAGCAGCTCCCAAAATTTACCAAGTCGGACTCCTGTTTGGCCTAAAATTCCCTGTGCATCTGTATATATGCTCTTATCTGGAGACTTGAAGTCTGAACATCATTGTGGAGGGGGCCTGACACATTATAGACACCAGCCAAATATCCCCTCTATAGTCCTGACTGCAGGGATGACATATCCTGTCTGGAAGCTGGAAAAGTCCTCTAGAAAGCAACAGGGTGCATCTGAATTGTTTCTGGCTGACAATGGAAGTGAACCTTAATTTCCTGTTTTTGGGAAGACTGCTTTAATTCCAAGGGTTTGGGGTTTTTTTTACAAAATAAGGGCCCTAAGGCTACTTCCCTGGTTTTAAAAAGAGTGACCCTTGCTCAGTTAGGTGCCTCCCCTTCTCAGCTTCCAAGTGATCCAAGAGCTTAAAGTTCGACTCCTGAGTCAGTCATCAAAGCCGGTGGGAGATTCTGGAGTTCTCAGTCACCACTATATTTTGTACCTACTCTGAGTGGCTTTCCATCATCAGACAGATTTTGTGGATTACCTTTCTAAGGAACTGAACTTCTCTATCAAATTGATAGGGAATGAATGTGGTGCTGTGAATTATCCCGCTGGGCTGTATCTAATTCTGACACACTGTGAAACCACTTAACCTACACCAGCTTATGATGAACCAAAATGAAAGCAGAATCCATGCAGGTCAACAATGTCAAATTATTATGTATCAGTGCCATCTCAAGACTGAAATATAAAGTCACAGTATTAGGTATGCTCAAGTTATGTGGATGCAGGTACAAGCAAAATTCCCTAGGATGGTGAAGGATTTCCACCCTTGAAATATAACTCTAATAGAAACTGTGCCATGGTCAAAGTCTTTGAAAGATTGGAACTGTCACATAGCACGTGGGGAAATATCACTGACACAAGGGAGCGCTGCATTTCAGTGAAGGAAAAACATAAGTGGAAAGGTAGAGAATTCCAAACTACTAAAAGACAAAGTTGTTAGGGCAAAAGTCTGACAATGTCATGTTGATATAACACAAATAAATCCTGAAATGAGTGAAAGTGACATGTTTAATTTCTTTAATACTCAGAATTAGAATGCAGTGAAATTACTTATTCACCACTTTTGCATGATGAAAGAAACCCCAATAATGGTGCTTTTTTTTTCTTTTTTCAAGGGTTGTCATATTTTAATTCAAAAGAACAGGTTTTTATACCTTTTTTGACCATAGAAGCAGGCTAGCCTGCTAACTCCAGGGTTAGCAATGCGAGCTCTTAATTTTGCACCCTGGCAGGCAGGTGCTGTGCTTGGTATCGTGATGAAGAGATCATGTGTCGATGCTTCAAGTAACTCAGGAAGTGAAAACAAGTAAGACTTTTGAAGTAATCTGTACTCCATTTTTCCTTCTAACATGCAAGCTCTCCTGAGTGGTTTTCATTTGCTCCTTTTTCAGGTCATTTAGTTTCCTTTTTTAGCCATTATTCATTAAATATTAAATTTAAAGCATTTGATCAGGACACTCACAGCTGGCAATGAGTCAGATCTAAACATTATTATCTTACTGATTTTCTCTGTCATTGTAATTTCTCTCTTTCTGCTAAATGAATTATGGGAGAGCACTGTAACGCAGAAAAGACCCTCTCAAACTAACCCATGAAAAAATTGCATAAATCAATGGGAAAGAGATGGCAACAACAAGTTTTTTATCTCCATTCTAAATCAGTAGGATAAGACGCACTTAAATTCAAGTAATGTACACTAGGATAAGCTATTTTTGGCAGAGTTCAGAATCTTGTGGCGCAAGTTTGTGTGCTAGATTGCTTCTTTTTTCATAGATTTTCCAGCATTTATAGATACAAGAAAAAGCTATGAAAACCTGTATGGAATGTGAATGAAGCGTTCTGAAACCATCTCTTTAAGATGGTGAACTTCCCTTTTTAGGATCCAAACTACTGCTGGATACTACATCTGAGAAACTCATAATTTTTCTGCAGTGCCAAAAATCTATCATTTTTTGCATCAGATATTACTATAGCTACTATTTGACTATAAGCAAGCATTTAACATCTCGTTTTCTGTCTCACTGCTCTACTAGGATCAACTTGCAGGCAACCTTTTGTCTCCAACTCTCCCAATGCAAGGGAGATAAATGACTTGCAATACACATTTCCTGTGCAGCTTTAGGAAATAATAAGGTGCTGGGGACCCCATGCAACCATGATCTGGCAAACTGGGCTCACTAGGGAAGCTGATCTGGGACAACAGGTTTTTGCTCCCCCGACACACTGCACGGGGGGAAGGAGGTTCAGAGCCAGGCTAGACAGCGACTTAGGAGCCAGGACTCTTAGACATCAGGCAACTTGAACAGAACAGCAACAAATATTCCCATCCTGCCTCTCCTAATAATCAACACCATAAAATACTCACTGACAAAACGTGCAGCAATGAACCACAGCTATATGAGCTGTAAGCTATTTTGCCACCTATCTCTATTTTCTAAGCAATTTGTATTTGCTTTTTCTTCTCTTTGTACCCTTTCTCTGTATGTCCCAGTTTGAATATTCTTTAAGAGTAAGCCCAGCTGTTCCTTGGCTCACACTTAAATTCACCACTGACATAATTCAAACTGATTTTACTGGACTTACCCAAGAGCTGATTAAGGTCCAATGCCTGTATTTAAATTAGACATTCATGTCATTTAAAAATTCCATATGTGCAAAGAAGTATCTCATAGAAGATCTGCCTGTCTTTGCACAATGCAAAAAGTCCAGCACCTTAGAAGGCTTTCTCATCTCCGGGTTTTCCACAGGGATTAGTGTAACAGCACTTACTCTCTCTCATCATAGACCAGCGAGGCTACAACGGTCACAGATTTCACACTAAGGGCATAGCTCAAAAATAAAAAGCACATCCCAGAGTTGCTTTCCAAAGATAGATTCCTTACCACTTTTTCATTTGACTTTCCTCTTTCCATCGATTGATCTGACTTTTAAGGACAAAGTAGAGTTGTGTACTTTTAAATAGAGATCATTTTAGTAGTGTTGATCTAATGCAGGCTGTTGAGGCTGTTTCTAGTGAAAATACAAAGGTGATAAGACCATTACACTCAATATGATACATTCAGCCTAATTGCCATTCATTCAGAGAAATAACTCCGGCCCAGTCCTAGGGTATTTATTACCCATACCTTTGGAGTAGTTCAGTAAGTCCACAGTTCTGCACAGCTTTCAGAAACAGGCTCTCCATCAATTAAATTTCCTGCAGAAGGCTGCAACAAATCAGTCCCTGCTCTAACTAGATATTCCAGCACAGTTTTAATGTATAATAAATGGAAGGACTGGTTTTTTATTAATAAAACAAGGGAGATCTATTTTTTATTATTGGCTCTAACTTATAAGCATGTGGCCATATCAGAATATACAGGAAATGGGCTCAAGTGCCTAATACTATTATTATTACTGTTACTCATCACCTATCAAATGAGAAATATGAGCTGTGTTTTTGTCGACAAAAGTATCTGCTCTTGATACACCTCTACTATACTATTGAGTAACAACTTAGAGGAAAGATCCTTAGTGCTAATGTGCGGAATGAAAGAGGAAGCTTTTCAGGTGCCTAACTAGAGACCAAAACAGGGAAGGCGTTTTAGCAGCTTGTGGGCTGAACAAATTGGTCCTTATTGCATTTCCTTGTGCAAATTACTTCTAAGTCCTCTATGCCTCTGTATTCCTCCAGAGAAATAATACCTTTTAAAGTCAGTAGGCTAATGAACCCTGGTACTAATAGAGCTGGTGTTTTGCAGACTTTTAGCTTATTTGATTGACATTTTAACTGACTTATTCTAAATTTTTCTTTTGTCTGCCATATACCTATTACCTGCTCCAGCATAACAATTTGATGGTGAATTATGAGCTGTACAAATTAGCAGACTAACATCAAAAGTTGTGAAGGAAAAAACTGTGAATACTCCTACTCCAATGTCCCTCTAGCCCTGTAGGTGGTTTTGTGTTTTGAAGTTTTTTTCTCTTTTTTATTAACACTTATAGGAAGTAATGATCTGGAAGACATCCAGACCTCCAACCAATTTATTAGAAATAAAACAATGGATTGTTACAGGAGGATGAACACAAGTCACAGGTCATGTGATGTCTTAAGCTTTCTGTAGGAAAAAGACTAATAAAATGGATACAAACCCTCCCATTTTTTCAATACTGTTTGCAGCAATATGAGAATAAGTGGGCTAAAGAAATGTGCCTGCCAAGTGAATAAATGGCACAAATGAGTTTTGTAGGGCCAGCTGAGGCAAAAATTGTTCCTGGGCATGAGGACACCAGCTAAACCTCAGGTGAATCCTCATCATGCTTCCTTAACTCTTGGAGGTCATTGCTGCTTGGGTTAGAGGTGAAATTGCCAGGGCTTTCTGAGGTATCTCATTGGAAATCAATCCTTCTTAAACAGCTGAGAGTTTACTAATTGAAGCTCAGGCAAATCTGAAACCTCTTTATTAGCACACGGTAGCATGTACATACCAGATCCTATGATGTAATGATTTTGCAGAGTTGTACTGCCCTCCACCCTATCTTCTCCACCTCCAGAATGCTCATGGGACTGTCTGTAGGCTCAGAGGTTAAATATTTGACAAGAAAAGCAAGGCATGTCATTAATTGTTAACATGCACTAGTTTCCAAGTTAAAAAAAAAAATAAAATTGCAGTTAAAGGGTATCTGTTCAGTGCCACCGTATAATTTAAAAACCTACAATCAAAACCTACTTTTAATAGAGAATTAAAATGAAACAGCTGGAGTCATTTGTTTGCCTTCTTATATAAGGCATCATCCTCAAGTGCCCAATATGGAAGTGTTGACTATATAAATAAGAAGTTAAAGATGACTGCTGAAGTTTTCAGTTAATTCTGTGACTTGAAACCTACAAGTACAGCGTCAAGCCTATAGTCACTTTACTAATCATTTTAATGAAAACATAATCAGTTATAAAAACCATTCATATGTACATTTGCAAGTTCTTCATAGTCTGCCAAATAGTTGTTTCGTTTTTGCTTAGCACAGGTATAACAAGATCTCATGATTACATATGTTAGTAAAAACTTCACAGATAAGAAGACACAAACTACTATAAATGTTTAGTTTAACCTTAACAATCAAGCTTCAGTTCTGAGCTGTGGTTATTATATTTTCATAGTAATTGCTGTGGGATATATAATTGTATATCTAGAACAACACACTCAAATTCTGTGTAAAATATCTGGCTTTATATTTTTTAATAAAACATACATGTAGGAGAAAAGCATTACAACCCATGATAATTATTATTTACCAAAGCAAAATAATATTCAAGCAAAATTCAACAATTATTTGATTGGCATTGATATAAAGGGCTCATGCAGATAAATAATTAATATTTCTCTTGGCAAGATAACATACCAGAAATTCAAATGACTTCTTTTAGTTTTGAAAAGTGTATTTTACATCCACACATTGTAGGAGCTGTTATTATTACTTTTCAAGCTCTCTTAATTTCTGTGGACTCTGTACATGTAGTGTGTGAACACCTTAAAAGATATGCAGGTATAGAGTTCTCAGATTGACAGGTGGAAAATGTCATTCACTCAGTACATTCTGTAAGTGTAAATCAGGTGAAAAATCAGTATCTGATGGAAATTAAGAACACTAAAGCCAATAAACAAGAAACAGTTATATACATATTTTCTTCACAGGAGAAATTAATTTCTGTGTAAATGACACCTCACTCTTTTACTTCTTGCTTACATAGATAAATTCAGATGTGAAATATTATACCTACTGAAATCAATGGCAATAAGATTATGTAATTTCAATTGTTTGGTATTTGACCACAGGAATGTCACTATTAGTGTTCAGCATCTTGCTTCGTGCTTCCTAGATCAAGACACAGAAAGCACAATGTTTTTATGAACAGTCGTTTTAAATAAATTCACTCTGTCTTTCACAGATATTCACATCTGGTTTTTACATGTCTACATTTTGTTCTTCATTGTTTCTTGCAGATGAGTTTACTGTCACGATTATTTGCTGAAAGAGTGCATTTTAAGTTGATATTGCAGGATATGAAAGGCAGACAAATTTAATGTCTTTAATCATTCCTATTAATGCCACAAATCTTCAATTATTAGAGATACAGTCATAGAACTAGAAAATACCCTGTTTCTGTGCATCCATTCAAAACTTTCTGTATTTAAAGAAAATACTTTACAACAAACTGTTCTAACAAAGAATGATTTCCACAAATGATGCTGGGAAATCTTTTTACTATAATAAGCATGTTTGACAAAATAGTGATTGTAAGGGAGATTTGTTTTTACATAGAAATGTAACAAAAAATAAAGTCATTTATTAACTATAAAATATGATTATTTGACTCTTGGCTTTCCATACTAACTTTTGGTGCTGCTCTGCCTCAAGTAAGCAGCAGTGAGCAGTAACTCATGTCAGAAGACGCATTGACTGAATTATTGATTTAGAGAATTCTGAGTCTCGCTATATAATGGCAGATTAAAGGTAAGAACCAAAACTGCTATGTGCACCTTTGTACAAGAGAAAGTAACTATGTAATTACTTCATGTTTTAGAATATCTAACAATAAAGATGTTCAGCTTCTCTCATCCTGATTCATTGAAAAAAAAAGAAAAAAACCCAAACAAACAAAAAAAAGGAGAAATCAAGTGAATTAGAGCCCTTTGCTACCAGTAAGCATTTGTTTTCTTATAAGCAGTTTCTTATTTCTGCCTCATCAGAAACTTTGTGAGCTATAGTCAAAGAGATTCAACTGCCCCTTCAAAATGGTGGATTACCAAGCTTCAAAACAGAACATAACAAAGCAATGTAAAATGGGTACAGACAGCCAAGCTGGCATTATGAGGAACCAGCTCAATTCTATAGGATTTATTAGATCAGGCACAATCCTCAAGCTGAGAACTCAAGCTAAAGCAAAATAGCTATATTACCAAGGCCTTGATCCTAAGTTAATAAACCCTGTCAAACTTGATTTGGCACCAGAGAAAACCAGCTCAAATATCTTGGCATGATCAGTTCTGGGAAGACTCATTTGTTCAGGCAGAGCACCACATGGGCACGGCAGTCTTTACCCATCCAAATCTCATAACCTCTTCAGGAACCAGATGCAGTGGGTAGTGCGTTGCAAACTTTCTTAGCCTGCCTCCATGGGCACCAGCTCAGATGCATCCCCTGGAATACATCAGGCCCAGTCTGGGATGATGGAGACCAAACAGTACATATAGAAGCATCAATATTCTAATAAGCAAATTCTTTGACAGTAAAGGCAAAACTCAAAGGACTGAAAGTCATAATATTTTCTTGTAAAAAAATGGTATTGAATTACTGCTCTGTCATCCCTAATAGAGGGTCTGGAAATATATATGGATATCAAAATATAAAAGCTGAAGGGAGTAAAACTTATAATACATGGCGAAAGAGTGGTAGGAGAGATGCCAGTCAGATGGGATATATCCCCTGCCTTTATGTGGGATACAGAGACGCATCTTTGCAGCAACTCTGCAGCAACTCATTTGTGCTCAAGCTGAACAAGTAAATACTTAAATCTGTCCATGTTCAGCAAAAGGCTAGAGTTCATGTTTAATTATAAGCACTTTAACTGCTTACAGAGGTAATCAGTGTGAATTAAGCATGCGCTTAATTGCTTCGCTGAACAAAACCAGAGTGCTGAACTGGGTCTCATGGAACGCAAGAGGAGAGAAGTCACTCCAAATAGGATTCTTGCTCCACTTAACAGATTTTCTGTACACCACAACCATCACTTACGCTCAACATTAACTCTCTCCCGCAACCTTTACATGTCTTAAAGGCTGACATATGGTCCACAGACCCTATAATCTTAGGTTTCACAAGCAACATTTTGTAGTTTACTCTCTTTTTTGGGTAGTGGTGGTGTTTGTTTTGTTTACATTAATCTATGTGCTATAATAGCCCAAGGAATACTTTGTTAATAGTTTCATGGAAGTACTCTTCTTTGTGCATGTTTGTGCATATGCTACCAGTGCCAAATTTACCTCTGCCAAAGGAAATTAATTTTTTAGAATGTCAGGAATGTGTCTGGGTTTTTTTTATTGCTTACAAATTTTTAAGATTCAAATTTGTACTTTGTATATTCAAGATTCTATCTGTGAACATGAAGGACATCATTTAGGATCCAAGTTTTTCAAAAGTGACATTCTCAGCATGTAATATAATTCCATGTTTCTGTTCTTCAATGTTTATACAGGTTTTCAGTTTATAGCCATTATCATACTGAGTATTGTCTCTAGATAAGCTTTTCAAAGAACTAATCTTTTGTGACCTTTGGCAAGATCCCTCTGACTTCTGCCTTGGGCAGTCTGCCATCATTGGCCTCTCCCTGTCATAACACCTCAGTCTGGGGGAAAGGCCTAGATAAAGTTCTTAGTGTTTTGGTTCATTCTAGTATCTGTACACTGTTATTCTTCCCTTGATGAGTAACACAGAGTTGACTAAAGGAGTTCGTGTTTATAATGAATTATATACTATAAAGTCTTGGCCACAATGGTGGTGCCTCTGTGATAATGTATTAGAGGAAGGGAAAAAAAATCACATAGAGAGGAGGACAGGGAAGGTACAAAAATAGAGAGAAAAAGCTGAGGGCACACCAAGGTCAGAGAAGCAGGAGTGGAGGAGGTGTCCCAGGCGCTGGAGCAGAGATTCCCCTGCTGCCTGTGGAAGAGAACGCGGTGGAACAGGTATTTCCCTGCAGCCTGTGTAGGACTACACCAGAGTAGACATCCACACTGCAGCCCATGGACTACCTGATGTCAGAGCACGTGGATATTCCCTGAACGATCTGCTGCCTATGGAGAGCCCACCCTGGAACATGTTTATCCTGAAGGACTGCAGCCCATTGAAGGACCCATGCTGGAGCAGTGGAGAAGTGTGAGGAGGAAGGAGCAGCAGAGAGCTGTTATAAACTGACTGCAACTCCCCAATCTCTATCTTTCCCATGCTGCCAGGGGCTAGAGGGAAGGAGGTAGAGGAGATGGGAATGGAGGAGTAAAGTTGAGCCTGATTAAAAGGAGCATGGGTGGGTGTAAAGCGTTTTTAGTTTTTTCTGAGTATTTTTTTCCCTGTGATAGTAATCGGTAAGTGATTTTCTTGGTTTTATCTCAACCCATGATCTTTTTCATCTTATTTTCTTCCCCTGTCCTACTGAGGAGGGGGAGTGAGAAAGCAGCTGGGTGCACATTTGGCAGCTAGCCAAGGTCAACCCAACTCAAACATCTTCATTACTATTGCAGTAATCTCAGGAAAATAATGTAAATACATTAATTGTAGGGTACAACACAAAGGACAGACGGGGATGCTTAAGCAATAGGGTAACATGGAAATGAAAGAACATATGGCTTCGCATTGACCATGAACTCATTTTGGATATTAAACAGTATATATCACTGCCAGGGGAGACGTGTCAGAACCTTTCCACGAGGAAGTACATAGACAAAAGAAAGGAATGATCATGCTGGATTTTGCTGTGATCAAGAAACTGCTTGCAATGATTCTGACTATTCTGTGTTCATTCTCTTCCTCATTGCTATCATACCACTACCTAAAAAATAAATTATAAATTTGCCTCTCTGAAGACATCTTACATATTGCAACACCACTTTGATCTCTATGTATTTGTCCGATTGTATGTTAAGGTAAAAGATTGTCAATTCTCAAACTGAAACACTAATCCATGAGATTCTGATATATATTAAGTAATAATAAAAGCAATGTAGGGAATGACACAGTCAATTACAGAGCTAACTTATCTCATGCAGTTTAGACTTTCTTGGATGAAAATCATGGTTTCAGACCGTTAACCAGTAACAGGGCAGGCCATATTTTCTGCTGGGGTATTTTCTTTATTTCTTTATGGTATATTTCATAGATAACATAGTAATTTGCATAGAGTTTACCTTCCTAAAATAGTGTAAAACTTTGCTTAGTAGTTTTAGCAACTTCTGTATATTCATTTTTTATTCCCTCTTAAAAGAGCACTGCTTTTTATCAGTTTATGCATGTATGATAAAAATTTGTTATTAGTTTTGTTTTTTACAACTGCAGCTAGAGAAATTTCTAGGTTTCTTACCATATTATCCTTCTTTCCTGGTGGAAAAAAATACATTTGTAATTCCCCAAATGCTGTTTTACTTCCTCTTGTGTAAGCTTGAAATCCTTTTTCCTCTTCTATCTTTCTCCTTTGCCCTTTGATATGTTTTGCTATTTGCACAGAAAAAAAAAAAAAAAGCTGCAGTTGCATTTTGGACTGTATCTTCATAATCTCCTTTCCTTTTTAAATGTGTTTGCTGAGATGTTGTTTACATGTCTCAGTTCCTTCCAGTGTTTCAAAGAGAACTTTAGAGTCAGAAGTTGCTTAGAGCTACAGGGTTTTGATTATATAAAGTTTAATTATGTGTCAGAAAATCATTAGTGAACTAATTCTCCTTCACATCCATTGGCAGAAGTCTCAGTGGAGTCTACAGGAGTTTCACCTGCATAAGAAGTACATATTTCCTCCTCAGACACGACACAGAAACCCCATGAAGTCGGTAGAGAAGTTCCTTTAAAGTTCATATGACATTACACAAGACCTTAAATTTCTAGAAGTTCCTAGGAAGATCTGTACAAAAATGGTTTAGAGGAAAATGAACCTTTTTGGTTTTATGTTACCCCAAATCTCATAATCATGTAGGACTAAAAGGGAATGCCTACAGTAGAAATTTAAACATGCTGGGAACTTTCTCTGGTCCTGAGGTTAAATGGCATGGTGTATCATCGAGCACTTTTTTCCTCAAAATAGGATGGCCAAATCCAAACTGAGAATGTTCCCTGGCACATGCAATTATCTGGACAATGCAGCAATTATCTGGGAGATTGTTGGTTGGAACAAACCGTGCTAGGGACTGTGCTAAAATTTAAACAGTGTGGACAATCACAGGCTCACACTCTGGAACAGTTTTATTTACTTGTACAGACATTACCAATGAAACAGCATGAGTCATCTAGTCCCATCTCTTGTAGTCACAGATAGCTTTGTCATTGATATTTATTTAACAAGAATCCACAAATCTTCCAAAAGGGCTCCACTCTCCCAAATACTGCAAGCCACAGAAACACTCCTCAAATTCCCCACAAAAAAGTTCTGAAGAGAAAAAGTCCTTCATGTGTATGATTCATGTCACTCCAAAGGAGTTATTTCAAACAGGTTATGTGAGTAACAACATAAAAGTATCAGTTCCTTTCCATTGGGCATAAGGAGGTAGATCATAGCGTGATGACGGCAAGCACAGACGTCTCTTTGACAGATGTCTGAAGCTTGGTTAGATAATTTTATGCTGAATCTTTAATACCATGAGCCTAACTTCTGTGTCTTCTGTAATGGAGCTCACCTCCATTACAGCATATAGTCTCTGCTATGCAGTTTAAAAGCACTATCTTAAATTCCAATATAACATTTTGAAAGCTGATGTTCCACAATAAAACCTTTTACTATCAAAAATATAATTTTCAAGAATGTATCTAATATGATCCTCATTAACATATCAGTCTTTATTCCAACTTAGATTATATTTGGATAAACAAAATAAGCTCTTTGAAGAAACACGATGTGTAAACTATTTCTTTTATGCATTAGACTCTAGTTAATGGAATCTTCAGGAAACTCAAGAAAACTCGATAAATGCTCAGATATTTCACTCAAAAAGGTAAAATTTCTAAAGCTCAGCTTGCTGTCCTGAAACCGAGCACATTATAAAAAGGACAGAGAGCAGTTTAGTTCAGGAATACAGGTTCCTCCTTGATATTAATTTCCCGTTTGGATGAACTGAAGCTTCAGGAGGTTAAATGCTTTGCTTCCTTCCAGCCACCAGTATCAAGAATCTTTGAAGTTCCAGCATTTTTCAGTTTGTCGTCACCAGAAAGACCACAATATCATCCTTTAGACCTTGAGGTATATTCTAAATTCATATATACAGCAAACAGTTTAAACAGATATAATGAACATTTGGTTTACATTTTTAATTCAAGTTGTATTGGGTTTGCATGGCAAGGTTTTGGTAGTGGGGGGGCTTCAGGGGTGACTTCTGCGAGAAGCTGCTAGAAGCTTCCCCTGTGTCTGATAGAGCCAATGCCAGCCGGCTCCAAGACGGACCCGCCGCTGGCCAAGGCTGAGCCCATCAGCGATGGTGGTAGCACCTCTGGGATAATGTATTTAAGAAGGGGGGCAGGGGGGAAACTGGGAGCAATTGCAGCCAGAGAGAGGAGTGAGAAGATGTGAGAGGAACAACCCTGTGGACACCAAGGTCAGTGAAGAAGGAGGGGCAGGAGGTGCTCCAGGTGCTGGGGCAGAGATTCTCCTGCAGCCCGTGGTGAAGACCATGGTGAGGCAGGCTCTTCCCCTGCAGCCCATAAAAGTCCACGCTCGAGCAGATATCCACCTGCAGCCTATAGAGGACCCTATGCCAGAGCAGGTGGATGCACCCGAAGTGCAGGTGGATACACGGTGACCCAGTGGAGAGTCCGTGCCAGAGCAATCTATTCCTGACGGGCTGTACCCCATGGAAAGGACATGTGGAAAGGACCCACACTGTAGCAGCTCATGAAGAATTGCAGCCTGTGGGAAGGATCCATGTTGGAGAAGTTCATGGAGGACTGTCTCCCATGGGAGGGACCCCATGCTGGAACAGGGGAAAAGAGCGAGAAGGAAGGAGCGGCAGAGATAACATGTGATGAACTGACCACAACCCCTATTCTCCATCACCCTGCTCCACATGGGGGGAGGAGGTAGAGAAAATCAGGAGTGAAGTTTAGCCTGAGTAGAAAGGAGGGGTGGGGGGAAGGTGTTTTAAGATTTGGCTTTATTTCTTATTACCGTACTCTGATTTGATTGGTAATAAATTAAATTAATTTTCCCAAGTCAAGTCTGTTTTGCCAGTGATGGTAACTGCTTAGTGATCTCCCTGTCGTTATCTCGACCCACAAGCCTTTTGTCATAATTTCCTCCTTCTGTCCAGTTGAGGAGGGGAGTGATACAATGACTTTGGTGGGCACGTGGCATCCAGCCAGGGTCAATCCACTGCAAAAGTATATAAAATTTTATGTAATTATTTTTAATGTAATAATTTATTATATTTAACGAAATACAAACTAGCATAGGAACTAAGCTATGCAATTTGTGTACTCCTGGGAATTTTTTTTTGGACATTAGCATTTTCAAGAAAAACATGCAATATTTTTTCCTACTTAAAGTATACAATTTTTTTCTGTAGTACCCTTCAGTAGGATTAGAAATTTCTTGAAAGAAAACAGTCTGCATTTAAGTCTTCTATGAGAAAAGAAGAAATACTAGCACTGTATCTTTGACTATATCGGTTCTGCTCTCTCTGTATGTTCTGTTGAGTAAAGCACATTGGATGCAAGCTAAAATGCACAGACCTTAACTGTCTAATGATGACCCTTACCAATCTTACAGCACTGACTCCAGTATTATGACTTATGCAGAATCAATATACTTGTTTTTCAATTTTTTTTTTCCTTGAAACTATAAACTATTTGAAGGATAAAGTAAACTTTGCTAGCTATCTAGAAGGAATCTATTTAAATGCTAATATAATGCCCAAAGATATCATGGGCATTTTGTAACTTGAATCCTATTTTCTAGTATTTGATGTTGTCCACTGAGAAAAACAGAAAGTAGAATACATGAAACTTTTCTGGAGAAAACAAAATAAAACAAAACAACAACAAAAACCCCAAAGAAGATAGGGTAAAATTTATTGTGTTCATAAAGTTAGGGCATGAAGCTTTTTTGGGGAGTTTTTCCACAATGAGGAAACCTGTTGCTAATATTGCACTGAGTCTGATACATCCCCCTTATCTTTTTTTCTTTCCAGGAGTTACCAGTCACTCTCAATATGAATGCCAGCTGTATGGCTTCTGTCGTTGTTTAATCCCAGCCGGCAACTAAACACCATACAACCGCTTGCTCACTTCCTCCACGGCAGGATGGGGGAGAAAATCAGGGGAGTAAAAGTGAGAAAAATCATGGGTTGAGATAAAGACAGTTTAATAGGTAAAGCAAAAGCCACGCACACAAGCAAAGCAAGACAAGGAATTCATTCACCACTTCCCATGGGCAGGCAGATGTTCGGCCATCTCCAGGAACGCAGGGCTCCATCATCACGCGTAACGATGACTTGGGGAGACAAATGCCATCACTCTGAACATCCTCCCCTTCCCTCTTCCTCCCCCAACTTTATATGCTGAGCATGATGTCATATGGTATGGAATATCCCTTGGGTCACTTGGGGTCAGCTGTCCCGGCTGTGTCCCCTCCCAACTCCTTGTGCACCCCCAGCCTCCTCGCTGGTGGGGTGGGGTGAGAAGCAGAAAAGGCCTTGGCTCTGTGTCAGCACTGCTCAGTAGCAACGAAAACATCCCTGGGTTATCAGCACTGTTTTCAGCACAGATCCAAAACACAGCCCCATACTAGCTACTATGAAGAAAATTAACTCCATCCCAGCCAAAACCAGTACACTTCACAATAGATAAGTTAGCTTTCCAAAACAGAAGGCACTACACCCAGTTCCATTTAATTTTTTTCCTGTCAAAATGAAGCATTAACTTTTGTAGGAGCTTTCTAGATCTCTTTCCCAAAGAAAACATTCTGGTTTTGTACTCTTTGCTAATATCATGATGTTATATTACATATATCTAATTCTCTGTATGGTTCTGTCGTATAAAGCATTTATCAACTTCAGAATTTGAATCTTTATATAGCATATTCTCCAGAATTATATTAGTCTCTGATCCTCTGTGTGGTTTGTTGAAACTAGTATTTTCCCTTGAAGGAAAACAGTGCAGTGAACTTTGGATTTAAAAAAAAAAAAAATTGTGACAGTAGAGTTAAAAAAAAAAAAAAGATTAATTACAATACAGTAACTCTCTAATGACTGCCTGACAGCACCAAATTAATGGGATAATAATGACTTCACTGACATTTTTATGTATATTTATAAAATTATGTCACGTAAACTTTTTATTTTCAGTGAAGACATTTTATTCCTGTCTGGTGTTTTTTTTAGTTTGGAGAACAAGTACGAAATATAACAAGATTGTCTCCTCTGCTTGACATTTCAACTACATTATTCCCTATATTTTAAATCCTCCCACTCAACCTTCATAGTTCCTTATATTTCTTCTGCTCCTACTTACTTTTCCAATTTTAGTACAGCACCGTTTTCATCATCACTCTGAAAGAGGTGTCTGAGTTTCATTTTATGTCACATGAGTGGCTTGAGGTGTACAAGATACTTTTCACTTAGCACACAGATGATCAAAATGGCCAGTTTCTCCTTCTTCGGATCGCACTTGCACTGGAATAATTATCATAAATAATCCCAAGATTACATTTATTTGTGTATACACATAATGTGAAATAAGTAAAACTTGAACGCGTTGGTCGTAGTTAAGAATCCCACTAGGGAAATAATCTCACCATGCTCCCCATGTAGTCTATTGGCAACTGAGGATACAGCAACCCAAAATCAGCAGCAGATGCCTGTCTCTTCCCACTGAAAATGGATGGAGTTTATGGCAACTTCTCTCTGATCATGAGCACATTAGGTCTGAAGTTAGGTGAGGCAAAGCTAGACCAGCGTGTGTAGGACATCGTCCTGTATCTGACCACCTTCTTCCCTCAATAATGGTCTCTTGTCTTAGGTTTAAACCTTTGCAAAAGGAACTATACATGAACAGACTGGACCTTTTGAGTCTTTTAGGCATTTTTACATTGTAAAATATTACTTGAAAAATGAGAAGTTTTTATGAGAAATCCGTGATTCAAGAAGGAATGATCAAGGGACCTAGGTGCAGAAAACCAATTGGGATGATGTTTGATCACAAGCGGCTTCTGTAAAGCCTATTCTAAAAAATCTTACATTTTCTTTTCCTCACTGAATTACTATTTTATGGTCTCTGATAGTAATAGCTACAGTAATTATAATAACAGTTATCATTGTTAATCTTAATATAAACCCTAAGTCTTTATGCAATTCATTCTGGGTCTATTTCTGATACCCTATCAATGGTAAATACACATCCTTAAACCTTTACATTCCAATCACATGCTGTTTGTATCAACTTACTTAAATCTCATTTTGCAAAGTCTTTCAAGTATCAGAAGCATCCCTCAGAAATATATTTAAATCCTCTCATTTTCATTCAAATTATGCTTTCCTTTCACTTTTAAATTCTTTGCTTTTAAAAGTAAAGTGTATATGACCCATGTCATTTGGCAGGAGAGAAAAAATAAGACTGATAGGAATTAAAAGGAAATAAATGGTGATGTAGATTTGAAAAGTGTTGCTACTATGCATGTAATTTACATTCACAATTGAGTTTTTCTGATTAATTGTTTCTGATAGGTTGCGGTTTTGGTTCTGACTTCTCACTTAGAAATATAATGCATTTTTATTCATGTACAGATTTGTTTATTCTATTTGGAAAGAAGTGAATTAATTCTCTCTGGCATACGTTGCAGTTTTGCCTCTTATGTAACAGAGCTCCTTTCAAAGTTTGAATTAGCATTCTGCCTAGGCAAGATCTGAAAAGTATTCCAGCTTTACTGACATACAGAAGAAGAAAAATAAAATTGAACATGATCTTTTGAAACCTAGATGACATCTCAGTATCACAAGTATTGCAGTATTGGTAAGCAAAGGTTAAGAGATGGTTTGTTGTAAAAATTATCTTTAGAATGGATTGATGTTTTAACAATATTGATGCCAATATTTTAAATACTGCTGTGAGAGGAATGTGAACTATAGGTATTTATATTTCAGCATTAGAAAAGTCCTCTGGAAATGTGAGCTGATTCTGATCTTATGGGTCATTAATCCCATATAATATAGAAAGTCCCACTATGGTAAAAGGAGAGGTAGGGACAGGATTGGAGATGATGTCTATTTTGAGGAACCAGGCTTCTTAGCTCCCCTGTGTGGATACACACAACAGCCATCATGCTCCAAATCTGTGGAGCAACAAATCCAGCCAATATATCATTTTCTTTTTCTCCAGCCTCATGCCCTGATCTCAGCTGGAGCAAAATCCCTATATGAGGGTCAGAAGGGGGTCCAACAGTTCCCCAGTCTTGCTGCTTGAAGGGCTAGGAGTGTGGAGTGCTCTGTGGCACACACTCAGCTGTGCTATAAATCACACAGATCAGACTATCTGGAAACTAAACCTTTAATTTGCCTGAAGAGAAAGTATTAGAAGATACCTCTTATGGGACACTGGAAGTCCATCTGCTCCCCTGGAGCAGAATTGGGTTACAAATGAAATACAATATTCCTCATTTCTTAGGCAATACAGCTTGCAAGCACAATATATTCATAGTCTGGACTCAGAAATATCAGTATCTCTTTGGATATATATATAGGTGTGTGTGTATATATATATAGACACATACACAAAAGTTACTTAGTTTCATGATACTTTCCCCTGAAGTGGGCCCATCTCTCCCTTTTTCTTTCATCTGTATTTTTATTTAGATTAACTATTTGTAATTCTGTATTTCAGAGCTTCAGTTTAAAGTTTTACTACATCTCCATTATTAATTTAATACTGAGTTAATTATAAAGATAATGTAAAAAGGCTCTTTAATTTCCAAAGAGGATTTTCTACTTATTAACTATATCTGAAATGAGACTGATGAAATGTACAAGGTTGGTGGGTTGTTTTAAAATATTGTGAGCTATGCAGTTTAATGTGGAAATATCAGCCTAATTAAATGTGAAAAAAACCCTAAAATTAACTGGAATTAGTAATGAATCTTATTGTAATGGAACTGCTTGCCCATCACCTGAGTGAATGTACAGATTTTTTAAAAAAGTGACTCCACTGATGAAATTTTGATGGATGACTGAGAAACTGAGAGTAATTTCTTGGAAATCTAGAGCTGCCTTCAACAGTTTACAATGCTAAATATAAATGGCAATAATCTGCCTCAAAATGCATTGCTCACTAAAGAGTTTTCCACATGGCGATTCAATGGGTGAATCTTAGTGTTTTACTAATGTCATATGTGTTTTCAAGCCTCTGAAGGTTAAATCCCAGAAGTTACACTAAGTAGGCTTCTAGAAAGTGAGCACTCAAGGACAATTGTTTTCCGTCATTTTTAATGCCTAAAGAGTATTTTTGGAAACAATGGCTGCTAGTAATTGCACTCAATTCATAAATCAATAATAAATTCACATGCACACACACAAAAAAGCCTTCCTTACATGAGTCATTAATGACAAAAGTATCATGCCCGCTGCCTATTTATAGTTTGAGAGCTTATTTGATGTTCCATTTTGGAAGAAATGTGCAATCTCTGATTCAAACGTTTTTCACTATGGCCCAGGATTTCAGTTTATTGTAAGTGCTGCATTATTTCACTGTACATAGTACACCAACATACTGGTTCAATTCCCAATTTATTCATATTTGAGATTAGCGGAGGACCAAAATTAATTTTGTCAGTGTCATAGAATTTCGGTGACATTTGGAAAGTTTCCAAAAATAAGACTCTTGAAATATGCTTCATGCTAAGAACCAAACTTTTTTCCTTTCTTCCCTTGCTCCTAATGGGACCAAATGCAACTTTGAAAAGATGGAATTCCGTACATATATAGTAAAAAGAGAACAATTGGACTAAGTGATATAAGATGGATCTGAACTGGATGAAAACATGGACCAGCAACCTTAAAACACGTCTGGCAAAAAGAACATGGCAAACCTTTTGGTGGCTTGTTTTCTTTTCTGTTCTTTGCCTAAATTAGAATAACTAATGGTCTTGTTTTTCTTGCTCTATAACATGTAGGAAGTCTGTGATAAAGGCAACAGATAGCCTGACTAAACCGAGTGTTGAGAAGTCAGCACGGATTTCTCAGCGTCTCCAAAAATCAGGTTACAATAGGTGTCTATTATATAGGAAACAGTGGTTAGCTTCAGCCCTTTGCATCTGAAAATGTTGACCTTACTTCTTTATTCCTGTTTCTCTATCTCCATCAATTGAGCTAGAATAATCTCTCTGAATTACTGAGGTGTTAGTTGTAGTGGTATTAGTATTTCCTTTGAGCTTCTTAGGACTATTACTGTTGGAAGTCTGCAAAATATAAAGTGTTACATTGAGAAAGCACTAAGACAATTTTTAACTGAAAAACAGTTCAAAATAATAACCATCTTCCTTTTAGAGTTAGAGTTTGTTGCTTGATTTTTTTTTGCCATGCAAGCATTTGTATTTTTTCTTGACATAAAGCATATGCATAAACATAAATTGACTAAACCTGAGTCCAAACCTGGAATATGAAGGCAAAGAGAGATTTAGCAGTGAACCAAGCAGACTTAGATCCTCAAAACAAAATTTTGATACTTAGTCTGCTATAGACAACATTAATCGTGCAAGGAGGTCTATTGAGTTCAGAGGGATGGCTTATGATATATAGACCTATTCATCACACTATATCATCTTCACTATAAAATGGAATGAAGATGAAGTTTTCTGTTTAGCTGCTAATCATCACAGAGCTGGCATTTCATTATTTGTTATCACAACTAGCTCAACGAAAAGAGTGTGCATTTTACAAGATTCAGAAATGTACTTTTTTTTTTTGCTTTTCCCACCTTAAATCATAAGCATTGCTAATTGTGCTTGCTTGAAGAGTTCCTTGTTATTCAGTAATTTGAATAAAGTCTTAAGAGCTGGCATCCAGGAACCTTAATTTAAAAAAAAAAAAAATAATCCCCTGTTATTATTCTGGAGACATTTTACTTTGTCTTGATAAATTGCAGACATTTCAAAGACTGCTGGAAGTTCTTGTCCTCCCAGAAAGTGAAGAAAAATTCCAAATAATTTTCATGCTATTGTTTTCTTGCTATTATTTTCTTTTTAAGTTGCATATCGTTTTGTGCATTCTTTTCAGAGGGAATCAAAGACTTTCGTTTAGGCTAGAAATCACTATTCTTTTCTAACAGAACCACACTTCCCAAAGTAAACAGTGACTTCTATACAGAGGTCATGATAATTTTTTTTATCCCAGTTTTGATTTTATAAAAACATGATGCAAATTCTTATTTGCTGTATGAAAGGGAGTTTATCATTAGGAATGATCTAAGTAGTGTAGTACAAGTTATCACAATAGTTATTCTTATCTGTTGTAAAAAAGGAGGTTGATTATTAAGAATACTGTAAGTGCTATAGTCCAACAGTTAGTTATCACAGTTATAACCCAAATTAGATTTGTGACAGAATTGAGTCAATTTAAAATCTTTTTTTACTAATAACTTTTCTTCACCATCTATTTTTTACAGTATGATTGTACAGGCAAATGCAGACTTCGGCAACATCAGCCATTGTCCTAGAGTAACAGGCAATTTGCAAAGTTTAGTATATTATAGCAGATGCGGCAATGACTGTTGTATTTGTCTTTTTTCTATTTAGTTGCATATAACTTCCTCATGCTTGCATTTTCAAGGACATTCTTCAGGCCTAACCTATGTTTATAAATGGGGGGGTTTATTCCAAAATGTAGATTTCAGAGAAGATAAAGAAATATAAGGAAAAGGGGGAGACGGACACCCAAAATAAACCAACAACAATAATTCTGAAAGGTACAGTATTCATGTTATTAAAAAAGGGGAAACTTTAGAAGATTTTTTTTTCCTTTTTCATAGAGCTGTCAGTAAGGAATGAAATTCATCAGTGAAGTGGACCTTGTGGAAGAAGTTTCCCAATCATTCTTACAAAAACTAGCTGTATGTTGGAAGTCTATATAATAAAAATACAAGCAGTTGGCAATATTTACTGAGAGACTGGAAACTGTGAAAAGATCTCCCTGTGCAATTCATGTCTATTTGAGTCCTTGTCAACCTGACAAATCTACATTAAGTAGGGCAAATATTCCATTTTTTCACCATGCTATACACTCCTTTGTATTACACAAGCAGTGAGACTCATGGTTGATATGCTGGAGAGCTGGACCGTTCTTGCTGAGGAAGCTCAACAAGCTGGAAAAACAGGCTAATAAGAATCTTATAAAGTTCAATAAACACAAACACAAAGTCTTGTAGTTGGAATGCAACAAGTCCATCATCAGTCCAGGCTGGGAAAAGACTGGCTGGATAGCATGTCTTTAGGAAAGGACCTCTGATCCTACAGGACAGGAAGATACCTTTCCAACAATGACAACTAAATGCCTACTGGGCTATATTAGCAAGAGTATAGTTAGCAAACTGAGGCAAATGGTTATTCTTCTCTATTCAGTGACTGTGAATTCACTGTGTGCATCTGGAGTACTGTGTCTGGTTTTGGACCCCAGGTAGAAGAGACATATCAACAAAGAGAGTCTAGTGGACAATCACCAAGATGGTTAGAGCGGGTGAAGAAACATTATTTGCTTGGCATAGAGAAAACAATGGTAACTAAGGAGGAATCTAATTTCAGCCTTTTAGTCCCTAGAGGGAAGTTACAGAGAAGACAGATACAGATTTCTCTCTTGGATGTGTACAGCAAAAGATCAAGTAGCTAGTAGACACAGTCAGCAGGAAGAAGAATTCTCATTGGGTATATTATTCACTGTGGCAGGGGTCAAGGACTGGAAGAGACTGCACAGAGAGGCAGCAGAATCTCACTTCCTGGTGATTTCCAAAATTCAACTAGTAAAGACTCTGGGCTGTCCTGCTTTGAGCAGAAGGTTGAATAGACTTGAGTTACTTGCCCTCCTGCAGTTTCCACTGTACATTAAAAATGAAAATAACTGACAAAACTTTTCACCAAAACACACACCAAAACCAATTTATGCTATTCTCCTTCTCCCTTCTGATACATTTTTACCTATTTCAAAGCTGAATCTCTTAACCCGCTGTCCAATGATGAGGTAGTCTCATGCATTCACAAATTCTGATTAGGCTGAAAATGACAATTTTCAGTATGCCCTCCACAAGTCCAAATGCAGCACCTGACTTACAGAATTGCAACTGAAGAGCCAGGAGGAAACAAAACCAGAATCTTTAATCAAAAATAGCAACTGATGTCATCTACCTGAACTTGTGCAAAGCATTTGACACTGTCTCATGTGACATCCTTGTCTCTAAATTGGAGAGACATGGATTTGACAGATGGACCACTCAGTGGATAAGGAATTGGCTGGATGGTTGCACTCAAAGAGTTGTGGTCAACGGCTCGATGTCCAAGTGGAGATCAGTGACGAATGACGTTCCTTAGGAGGTTGGTACTGGGACCAGCACTGTTTAACATCTTTGCCAGTGACATGGACAGTGGGATCGAGTGCACCCTCAGCAGGTTTGCCTACAACACAGCTGTGTGGTACAGTTGACATGCTGGAGGGAAAGGGTGCCATCCAGAGGGACCTTGACAGGCTTGAGAAGTGGGCCCATGCAAACTTTATGAATTTCAACAAGGCCAAGTGCAAGGTCCTGCACATGGGTGGGGGCAATCCCAAGCACAACTACTGGCTGGGATTGAGCACAGCCCTGAGGAGAATGACTTGGGGCTGTTGGTGGACAAGAAGCTCAACAAGATCCAGTAATCTGTGCTTGCAGCCCAGAAAGCCAGCTGTATCCTGGGCTGCATCAAAAGAAGCATGACCAACAGGTCGAGAGAGGTGATTCTACTCCTCTACTCCACTCTCATGAGACCCCCACCTGGAGTACTGCATTCAGCTCTGGGGTCCCCAACATAAGAAGGACATGGACCTGTTGGAGTGAGTCCAGAGGAGGGCCACAAAGGTGATCAGAGAGGTGGAGCACCTCTCCTGTGAAGACAGGCTGAGAGAGTTGGGGTTGTTCAGCCTGGAGAAGAGAAGGCTCCAGGGAGACCTTACAGCAGCCTTCCAATACCAAAAGGAGGCCTACAAGAAAGCTTGAGAGGGATTTTTTGGAAGGATACGTAGTGATAGGACAAGGGGAAATGGCTTTAAACTGAAAGAGAGTGGATTTAGATTTGATATTAGGAAGAAATTCTTCATGATGAGGGTGGTGAGACACTGGAACAGGTTGCCCAGAGAAGCTGTGGATGCCCCATCCCTGGAAGTGTTCAAGACCAGGCTGGATGGGGCTTTGGGCAACCTGGTCTAGTGGAGGATGTCCCTGCTCATGGCAGGGGGGTTGGAATTAGATGATGTTTAAGGTCCCTTCCAATCCAAACCATTCTATGATTCTATGATATGATTCTATGAAATATAACCTACTCACAAACAAAAAGTGTAAATTGATTTTGAAACCTCCTCAAAACATTTCACTGTGGAAAAGAAAGAGAATGCCATTTTAATATTTTTTCAAGCTTCTAAAAAATGCCAGAAAACAGATTTATTTTCTTCATGTCCTTTTTATTTTATTTTCTTCCTTTTTGTAGTGGAGAGATTCAATTTACAGAAGAGTGCAAGCAAATGAATAGTGAGACTTCTCTGTAATACCACCAAGCTAACACTGTAACATGCTTCTGAGGGTTTTCAAGACAAATATTTTGCCTTCTTTGATTATATTATGACATTAGTATTCAACCCACATTGGAAGAAAACAGAAAGGGCCATGTTACAGTTTCCATTGTGCTTGTTTGTGAATTGAAGCATAAGCTGACATCCTGTAGTAGAATCAAGGAATGCAAGTAGCACAGTTCATAAACCTGCTTTTCTCAGGTTCCACCACGTTAGAATATAAATGCTTGAGGCATATATTACTCAATAAAACATTCTACTCTACTTTTACCATCAAGAAAAAGACAACTTATCTAATTTTATTTGCTATTTTAAATATTACATTATTATTGGAGTGAGTAGTGGCTTTACGGCCATAGCACTGGATGAAGAAGAGCATAAACAGATGCACACAGTGTCTTAGAAATAACACCTCAGACAATTACAGTTGAAATAAGAGAATAAGCAAGTCCAGCATAGCCAGGAAATATGGTTGTACTATTCACCTTGGATGTAAAAGGCAGAAGTTCAAATACTGCTTCTTTCACATTTAAATCAGGGATTCGAACTTGATTTGTTCCTGGATAACTGTCCTAATCAACTGATCACTTTTGAACACTTTCTCCCTTTCATAGAATCATAGAATCATTTTGGTTGGAAAAGACCTTTAAGATCATCAATTCCAACCATTAACCTAACTCTGCCAAGTCCACCGCTAAACTATGTCCCTAAGCGCCACATCTACACATCTTTTAAATACCTCCAGGGATGGTGACTCCACCACTTCCCTGGGCAGCCTGTTCCAATGATTGACAGCACTTTCAGTGGAGAAATTTTTCCTAATGTCTAATCTAAACCTCCTCTGGTGCAACTTGAGGCCATTTCCTCTTGCCCTATCACTTGCTACTTAGGAGAAGAGACCAACACCCACCTGGATATAACCTCTTTTCAGGGAGTTGTTGTAGAGAGCAATAAGGTCTCCCCTCAGCCTCCTTTTCTCCAGGCTGAACAACCCCAGTTCCCTCAACCGCTCCTCCTAAGACCTGTTCTCTAGACCCTTCACCAGCTTCATTGCCCTCCTATGGACAGGCTCCAGCACCTCAATGTCTTTCTTGTAGTGAGGGGCCCAAAACTGAACACAGTACTCGAGGTGCAGCCTCACCAGTGCCGAGTACAGGGGGACGATCACTTGCCTACTCCTGCTGGCCACACTATTCCTGATACAAGCCAGGATGCTGTTGGCCTTCTTGGCCACCTGGGCACACTGCCAGCTCATCTTCAGCTGGCTCTCAACCAACACCTGCAGGTCCTTTTCCTCCAGGCAGATTTCCAGCCACTCTTCCCCAAGCCCGTAGTGTTGCCTGGGGTTGTTGTGACCCAAGTGCAGGACCCAGCACTGAGCCTTGTTGAACCTCATATATATTCAGCCTTGGCCCATCGATCCAGTCTGCCCAGATCCCTCTGTAGAACCTTCCTACCCTCAAGAAGATGAACACTCCTGCCCAACTTGGTGTCATCTGCAAACTTACTGAGGGTGCACTCGATCCCCTTGTCCAGATCATTAATAAAGATATTAAACAGAACTGGCCCCAGTACTGAGCCCACTTGTGACCATCCACCAACTGGATTTAACTCCATTCACCACAACTCTTTGGAACTGGCCATCCAGCCAGTTTGTTACCCAGCGAAGAGTACATCTGTCCAAGCTGTGCACAGCCAGTTTCTCCAAGAGAATGCTGTGGGAAATGGTGTCGAAAGCTTTACTAAAGTCCAGGTAAACAACATCCACAGCCTTTCCCTCATCCACTAAACAGGTCACCTTGTCATAGAAGGAGATCAGGTAGTCAAGCAGGACCTGCCTTTCATAAACCCATGCTGACTGGGCGTGATTGCCTGGTTGTCTTCTATGTGCTGCGTGATGACACTAAAGATCATCTGCTCCATAACCTTCCCCAGCACTGAGGTCGGACTGACAGGCTTGTAGTTCCCCAGGTCCTTCTTCCGGCCCTTATTGTAGATGGGCATCACATTTGCTAACCTCCAGTCAACTGGGACCTCCCTGTTTACCCAGGACTGCTGATAAATGATGGAAAGTGGCATGGTGAGCACTTTCTCCAGCTCCCTCAGCACCCTTGCATGAATCCCATCTGCTCCATAGACTTGTGTGTGTCTAAGTGGTGTAGCAGGTCACTAACTATTTCCCCTTGGGTTATGGGGGCTTCACTCTGCTCCCCATTCCTGTCTTCCAGCTCAGAGGGCTGGATACCCGGAGAACAACTGGTCTTACTATTAAAGACTGAGGCAAAGAAGGCATTAAGTACCTCTGCCTTTTCCTCATCCTTTGTCACTATGCTTCCCCCCACATCCAATAAAGGATGGAGATTCTCCTTAGGCCTCCTTTGGTTGCTCATGTATCTATAGACACATTTTTTTATTGCCTTTTACAACAGTAGCCAGAATAAGTTCTAGCTGGGCTTTGGCCCTTCTAATTTTCTCCCTCTATAGCCCAGCAACACCTCTGTAGCCCCCGAGTCACCTGCCCCTTCTTCCAAAGGCCATAAACTCTCCTTTTTTTCTGAGTTCCAGCCAAAGCTCTCTCTTCAGCCAGGCCGGTCTTCTTCCCTGCCAGCCTGTCTTTTGGTACCTGGGGATGGCCGGCTCCTGTGCCTTTAATGTTTTGATCTTGAAGAATGTGCAGCCTTCCTGGACTCTTTTGCCCTTCCAAACTGCCTCCCAAGGGACTCTGTCAACCAGTCTTCTAAACAGGCCAAAGCCTGCCCTCTGGAAGTCCAAGGTGACAGTTCTGCTGACCCCTGTCCTTAATTCTCTGAGAATCAGAAACTATAATTTCATGATTGCTGTGCCCAAGACAGCCTCCACCCGTCACATCACCCACAAGTCCTTCTCTGTTTGCAAACAACAGGTCCAGCTGGGCACCTTCCCTAGTTGGCTCACTCATGAGCTGTGTCAGGAAGTTATCTTACACACACTCCAGAAACCTCCTGGACTGTTTCCTCTCTGCTGTATTATATTTCCAGCAGACATCTGATAAGCTGGTGTCCCCCACGAGAACAAGGCCTAGCGATTGTGAGACTTCTCCCAGTTGCTTATAGAGTATTTCATCTGCTTCTTCATCCTGGTTGAGTGGTCTATAACAGACTCCCATCATGATATCTGCCTTGTTGGCCTTCCCCCTGATTCTTACCCATAACCACTCAACCCTATCGTCACCATCATTAAGCTCTAGAGAATCAAAACACTCCCTAACATACAGGGCTACCCCACCACCTCTCCTTCCTTGCCTTTCCCTTCTGAAGAGTTTATATCCATCCATTGCAGCACTCCAGTTGTGCGAGTCATCCCACCATGTTACTGTGATGGCAACTATATCATAGTTTTCCTGCTGCACAATGGCTTCCAGCTCCTCCTGTTTGTTGCCCACGCTGCATGCACCGGTGTAGATGCACTTCAGTTGGGCTACTGATCCTGCCAACTTCCCATTTAGACATTTGTGATTTTTTCCATCAAATAGAAGTGGAAGATTGTGATTTTATCAGTTCTAAAGTTTAATGACAGAGCTTCCATCCCTGGCAGAAGGGCTGTACTGGAAAGCAGGCTATTGGGCAATCCCAGCCCAGTGCAACAGCACTTACTGAGAACCATCTTGCTAGTTTTCAAAGCTTATGCATACACTCAACTAAATTCTGTGGTCGGCCACTTGGAAATGGAGGGGAGCCCTGTCATCTCCTACTTGTGACCTGTCCTCTGAACACTCCCTCCCTTATAAAGAGCTTATGGAGTCTTCAGTATGCACATTTTGTCTAATGGAAGATATGAATCTGTGGTCCATAGTGTCAGGAAGACTGTTCACTACTACAGTAAACTATTAATCTATTTCTCAGGAACACTTTTCCTTGGCTGCTATCTATACTTTGCTGTTTATCATTCCACTATTGCCTTGGCATTGAAATTAACCTTTAAAATTTAAATTACAGTTGAGTACCTTCTTTATGATTCAGAATATTCTAGAGTTATATGCACTAGAACAGAAAAAGGTATTTGTGACATATGGTTGAAAAAGTATGTTTGATTATTCAGGAAAAACAGAAAAGTTAAATATGCTTTTTGAGTCTTAGCTCACAGACAAAAAAATAAATCCCAAAATGGTCAGAAAATTATGAGCGCTTCAGTGGTCATTGTCACAGTTATAGATGTTCTAAGCATCCAAAGTGATTCATGTCTAAGTCTGTCTTCTTTTTCATACACTTTTTGGTCTTTTTTTTTTGTGTTAAATTTTGAAGAGAAAAGTATATTAAGTAACAACACATGTCTTACAATACTACAAGGGAAATATTTGCTTTTCAATACTCACTGGATTGAAATAGAGACTTTCTGAAGTTCTGCTTCACAGTCTGTGTATGTAGAAAAGACAGCATTATCAGTCTGGCATGTAGGCAAATGCCGATGAGCTACTGATATGCTGCTCGACCAAGAGAGTCTAGTATTTATTTTTCCTGATATAATAAAAATTGTTTATTTTAGATAGTTCTTTAGAACAATGTTTTTAGGGATAATCAAAATGTTTTTTAAAGCATCTTGTAGCTAGTTTTGTTGGTACTCGTTTTATCCTGCTAATGAGTTCTTGTACATTATGCCTTATACTGGCACTTTACATAGAGAAAATTTAAAATTCTAATTTCTTTGTTGGCATTTCTGCCTGGATATTTTTCCATGGTAGCTCCACAAAGATCTATTCTAATTTTCTAGCTTCTATATTGAAATATCACGTATGTTAGGGGTAAACTGGCAACACAGTGATTTTCAATTCAGCTCATGAATCAACTTATTTACTTAATTTCCACTTTATTATCTTTACCCCAAATAATGCCCAGCTCAGCAATCTCCCACATTTATGGACATTTGACTTTTCACCAATAAAATGTCCTGTATGCTTGCATTTGTGCTGTTCTACATCTAGTTTACGCCCAGAGTCCCGAAGGCACCAAAGCATTTAAGTAACTCAGGTCCTTCCAAATTTCCACATTTGACCATCCCTTCACCTATTCTTCTTTCTAAGAATACCTGTCATCCAAACCCTCTCCAGTTATTCAAGTAGCCCACTGGTTCCTGCATTCCTCTGAAGTTGTGAGACACTTGTCTTCATGTGCATCCTAGACTCACCTTCATGTGTCTCTGGCTTCTATCTAATTTAAAGCAGGACTTTGAAATACATTCTTTTATAAAAAGAGTGCCTTAACCATTGCTTCATAAGAATTTCTGGAGCAGCTTGCTCTCAATGTTTCCAGTTGATGTTACTCCATTTTCCACAACTTAAATATTCACTGGGGCAGGCATATAATGCAATTCAGTAGTGATTATGCATCCATGTGAAATAATTAAAGTCCATGCTCCAAATCAATATTTAAATTATTGTACATGGTGGACCAGGTTCAGCACAAAAGAATGAGAAATGCTGCAGTTTTGTAGGAGACTGGAGGGCTATTGGAGCCTACTTCCTGCTCAAATCAACTAGACAAAAGATTTGTGCAAGGGTCACCCATATTTCAGGCACTCCCAGACCACTTTGGTATCAGGGAAGCTGGAAAATCACTGCTTAAACCTTTCTATTCGCTCTGAGTGCAGTCACAGAGCTTTAGAATAGAGTTCACATCTCTCGAACTTGAATGCATGTCTCTCCAGCCTGATCTAGGTCTGATAGATTCTCCCCTCTCCTAGGAATTTCCTACTGGTTGCATTAAATGCCTCCAAACATAATTGGAAGCACTTACTATTACTAAAAACATTGTGCAAAAAGAAATGTCAGCAGGATATCAATTGGAATACAGATCTTTAAGTAAACAACCACTTGAAATAATAATAATAATCATCATCATAATAATATATTAGTATTCAATGTACTCAGCTCTCAAGGAGTTTCTTGTAAGAAACCACATTTATTCAGTTACTGAAGCAATTGACATTTAAGTCAGGTGCATAAATGCTCTTCTCTTTTACAAATCAGTACAGCAGCCATACAAACAGTGAATTTTTTAACCATCTACATTACTGAAACAGAATCAGCCACATCACAGACCAATTAGGCACCTAAGGAAAAGGAGCGATGACACTCAGATGTGTGATCTAGGATCACTGTGTCTATGGCTTATATGCAGTCATTTTATACAAGCTGACAGGTAGTTTAGTAAGTGGTACAGCAAAGCTAGAACCTGAGAAAGGAGAAGGAGCTTGTTACTCACAGTAAAACCTTTGCAAGGAGCCAAGCAAAAACATAGCTCACATTCCACCAAGATGTTGCATATGAGATACAAGACAAAGAGAGACTTGAATACAACTTCTGCAAGGAGCAAAATATTTGTGCTCTTCCCCTTTGTACTGTCTACTGATGTGTTGCTTTAAGAACTGGACCAGCTGCTGGCTTAAACTGTACTTATGCAGCAAAAAAGTGAGTGCTACCACTATGAAAGAAATAATTATATACATAAAGAAAGAAAATTTAGGAAAGCCTAAGTGATACTCTACCAGGTCTCAATGCTTTTTGTATTATGAGAGTAGAAATGAAGGCAAAATCATGAATGTCTTCTGAAATGTTCAAAGACAGTCTGATGTTTCTCAGCTTTGCATGGTTTAATTGCAAGCAGTTATTTAAGGTTGTTCTGCTGTACATAGCATTTTACTATGACGAGAATGACTAACAATGACTAGGGTCCTACTGGCTTGCAGATGTATAATATGGAAGGGTTGTTGAATAAAGGTGGCTGATCACCTCATCTATACAGCCAGTACACACTTGAGCCCAGATTGCCTACCTCTGCATTTTGGATCACATTCTCGTTCTAATTCAGAATAAACCAAAAGATTTTTTGAAGACAGTCAGGTCTACTCAGGCGCCGAAGGGGATTGGCTCACACTCAGTGCTATATCCCTTCTGGTAGTACAGATGAAACCAGCTTGAGCCACATGACTTTGGGAACCTCAGTTATAGACACTGGTAGCATTACAGTTGTACACATTAGGAACAATTAAACCAAATTTACTTTTAAGACTGGTCTATACAAAGATGAATTAAGCAGTAACAACATGAAGAAAGGAAGCAAACAGTAATTATCTAGGTATCATTTAAGGTTAGCTGATAAATAAATTAATATACTAGTCTACATTATGTTGTGGATTGAGTATAAAAAAATATAGTACTCATTCTTATGGAAAGCATAGTTTGGAAACTAGAAGTTGTCATGCTGTTGTCAGAGTTTTTCAGTTCTTTCTGCAAACATGTCTCTTAACCTGATAAAACTTCATATTGCTATGTATACATTGCAATACACAGTGACATTTCATGCTTAGGGTAAATAGCCTGTGGAAACATTAGCTCCATCTATACTGCTAAATAACATGGGATCAGGGGTCATTAGCCCAGAAGCCAAGTGGCATAGCCTGGCTGTGTCTAATTTGCACAACAGTTGACCCTAGATTTCCCCTCAGTTTCAGGTGACTCTCACACATTAATATTATTTTGCTTATGTTTTTCTACTTAAGCGTGGAAATGGATAGAACAGAGGGGAAACAAAACACTATAAACCTATCCATGCTGCCTGTTGTAAATGGTCTTCGGCATGTGCTATTCCCAAAATTATGCTTGGGAATCTTCTTGGAAAGTGCCAGTAAACCCACCACAATTAAAATTTAGGCAGCATGGACAACCAATGCTCGAGAGCTGAAGCATGTTCCTTTTTTTTTTTTTTTCCAGAAGTACAGATTTGGTCATTGAAGCCATGGCTTTAGTATTTGTCTGTCAGTGGAATTAAGCATAATGAAATTGCCAGAAATCTAATTTCCATCACATCCACATTTTTAAAATGTCATCTATAATGTTGCTCTATATTTGCAGCCAAGTCCTTCAGTCTTTTGTCAGGTAAAATTCCTATTGAAGTCTTGAAGAAATTAAAAGGTGAGATCTAATAGCATAAGCAGTTGTTGAGCAAGAGTTCTGGGATTCATCCATGGCTATCTTGCATTAATTTTCCAGCCATTTTAAAAGCTAGAAGAGGAAAAATTACATTAATGATTGCCTATTCTGGTTTTACCTTGGTGTTGTGGGTTAACTCTGGCTGGCAGCTAAGCCCCCCTTGCACTCACTTGCTCACCCTCCCCCCCACCCCCAGTGGAATCTGGGAAAGAATTGGGAGAGCAAAAAGCAAGAAAACTCACGGGTCAAGATAAAGGCAGTTTGGTAAGTGGGGGAGGGACGGAAAGAAAAACCCCCAAGTGATGTAAAAGCAATCAACCACCACCAGCAGGCCAATGCCCATCCAGTCCCCAGGCAATGACTCTCTTTTTAAAAATATCATCACCAGTTTTATTTCTGAACGTGACATTATATGGCATGGAGTACCTCTGGTCGGTTTTGGTCAGCTGTCCCAGCTGTGTCTGCTCCCAGCCTCTTGCCCACCCCCAGCCTGCTCCCTTGGGTCAGTCAGAGTGAGAAACAGCCAGCCTTGATGCTGCGCAAGTACTGTTCAGCAATAGCTAAAACATCGTTGTGTTATCAACCTTGTTTTGGCCACCAGTCTAAAGAGCACCATATGGACTGATGTGAAGAAAATTAACTCCATGCCAGCCAAACCCAGTATATTTGGTGTTCATACCCTTCAGTCTGCTGGGGTTTGTTTCACTTTCATTTACTCCAGTCTTAGTTATTGTCCTGGCAACCTGAATATATGGTGTTGTGCTGCAGCATTCTATAGCCATGACTAAATTAGAGCTAGAACTTTTCATCTTTTCACATAATCTGTTCCTCACATCTCTGTATTCATTTTTCTATATTGATTTAATTTATGATAAATTTGAATGTAAAACTTCAGACACCATCAAAATTTTTATAGACTGCTTACATTGATGTGGGTCAAACAAGTGAATAGGTAGATAAGACAGACTGAACGCATATTCAAAAGGATCAATAAGCTTCCCCTGCCTAGAGAAATTACAGTCTTACAAAAAGGAACTTATTGCTCAAAAATATAATGCAATTATTTCGGCAACAAATTTCTTAGAACTCAGATACTTGATTCCTCTTGTCAGCTATACTTACCTTCTGGAAACAAAAGCCCTTACACATTCAAAGTTTGTAAAGGAAATTGCTTTTCTTCTTTGCCTTTTGTCTGCCTAACTACTGAAACTAAAAGTGACATAACTGACATCATGTAACAAACCATTTTCTGAGCAGGTGGCTTGGAAATTGTACTAACACTATTCTTATTAGCACTGAATGCAATACTTCCAGTAAATTTACTGTTAATATTTGCACTGTAATTTTAAAAATATACCTTCCCCCCCCACACACACAAAATAACTGTTCAACTTCAGGAACGTCACATCCTTGTTAGAAAAATCATACATAAATGTATGCCACTGCCTTTTTTCTAAGCAGGGGCTAAAGTACAGCATAATTGTTTAAGTGGTTCCTGACAATCATACACTTTCTGAGCAAGAACTGAAACGCAGGTAATATTTTTAGACAATCTACAGCTCAACGACTGTTACTTTCTCTTACTGCAATGCACTGGTAATTAATGTTCAATGTTTTGAAATGGTATTATTACCTTAATATTAGAATTTAAACGTCTCACTAAACATACTCTGTTCTCTTGGATACTGCAGCTGGGAATTCCTTTTCTTTTCCCTACTGCAAGCTCCAGTTCCACAGCTTTGTCTATAAAGCAAACCACTCAATCCATGCATAACTTCATTAAAATCTAAGAACTCCATAAAGATACAGGATTCTTGCTTAAGAAATGAAATTGCAAAGTCAGAATGACAGTTCTTGCTTGGCTATGTTCCATTTAGAATCTTCTCCTAGAACACCGTGATTAAATTAATATTTTACATTTCAGGTTGAGGGAAAACAATAGATATCATTATAGTAAAAGGCAAAGGAATGTTTAAAAATTATTAATTTTCATATTGAAGATTTCCTCTTAGATAACAGGCTAGAAGTAATTACTCCTTCCTTTCTGTAAGTTTTGGGGTTTTTGTTTTAAATTCCTATTATTTCATGCAAACTTCCCTTTTCCTGAGAACAGCTGCCTATTGAATTCAAAACTTTGGCTATTGTTCCATTCTTAAAAAAAAAAAAAAAAAAGCTTTGTGATTCAGCAGTATTATCTAACCATAGGCTTATGACTCAATTATCTCTGTTGTTAAGTCATGGAACAGAAGTTTTTTAATTACTTGCAATATTTTTTTGAGAAATGTTAGTGTGACTTTAGGGAAAAGTACAGGACAAAAGTACAGGACAAACTTTATGTTCTTTATAATTCAGTAAAAATGCCTTTTATCTTAATAAAATGGTCCTAAAGTTAATTGAGCCCTTTAATGATACAAAATGTTCTGCATAGGTCAATGGAAATTTTAGCAGGGATGCAACTGGTTAGTTAAATAGAACAGTGGAACTTCAGGCGCAAATCTTCCAATTTGCAGTCAACACCCATGTCCCTGTAAAGCCTTACTGACTTCACCGATGTTTATATTTTGTACTTTTATTAGAAATTAAGTAAGTTTTGCTTCTATTTGCAAAATTTCAAGGGTATGTTTAAGGTGTGTTCTCTGAAGAGAACGCCAGCAGTATCCAAGAACAGTTCTTCAAGGTGTTGAAGGTCTTAAAGGCTGATGGATTCACATCAGACTGCACATATCAAATGCAAGATCATGAGACCTTTATAAAACAAGTATGGTTTTGATTAATAAAATAAATCAAACTAAGTGGTGTTTTATGACCTTTAACCACTATTCAGGGAAAGCTAATGCTGTTGGCTGACAACAAGCCAATCTTTCCTGTAATGGCAGCTATTAAATCCGTGAGAAATCAAGTCATTATCCAATTCATACTAATTATTCAGATACCTTGGCTAAGCGGAACTAATATCCTACTTTGTTACTGGGGCTCGTAGTAAAACATAATAGCTGTATTAGAGATGAGTTTAGTAGTAAAACCAAGGGTTTACACCCAAATTTCTTTGCCTTTTGTTATTTGTGTTCCAACCCGGGTTTAATTAGAAAAACCCTTTCCTGTTCTGGTTTTGTGATATCCATGACAGTTTGCAAAAAAGTCAAGCAAATACATTGTGGTCTTTTAAAGCATCTGACATTAGTGAAAGATAATATCCTGAACAGAATATTATACAAATGCTCTGGAAATAAAACATCAGCTGAGAAAGAAATGTCTAACAGATAAATTGTTTCAGAATGTATTTCTTTGTCACATCAAGGCAAATATGTAAATTATAATGATAAGTTTCTGAAGGAAGGAGAGTATTTCAGTGAGGAGAAAATGCAGAAGAATCCAGCCAGCAAACCAAAGTGTTATGTCACATCTCAGGGCAATTAACTTGACCCTGCCAAAGATGGTCTCTTTGAAGAACTCATTTAAAGATCTCGTGACGTTCACTAGAACCAATTCTTATAAGAAAGGTTACTGAAAGTCATACTAGAAGCTTAGTCGAATTTGCACAGAACAACATTTAATTATTTTTTTACAAGATTTTATAGCTAAAATAACAAAATATCCATCAGCCTTTAGATATTCAAATATCCATTTGATTTCTCTCACCATCTGATGGGTTAGTGGCACCTGCTGCCTACCTCATTGAAGTTCTAACATTTTGCCAATGAATAGACTACACATAATTAATTTACTTATAGATGGTTTTGTCAAGCTTCCATCTTAACATAAGTTATGAAAGGAACAGCCCAACAACCAGGTCTCCAGGGCTATGTCAGGTAGTCAAAAGGGCTGCTATGGATTTAGATTTTTAGTTCATATATAACTCTCCAGTTTTCTCAGACTGCAGCACTGAGGAGTGTTAGCAAAGGGAACAGCAGCTCTTAGTGATATGAGACATGTGACTCCTTGATGAATACCTAAAGATCTGAGAACTGAATGAGGACAGTAAAGGTAAAAAGCTTTACTGTGCAAATAGGCAGGAGGAGGATAGTGTGGGTGTCTACAAATAAATTTCCTCATGTGGAAGCTATGAAGAATCAATCCCTGACACTCCCAAAGGACTCAATACGCATGGTACTGCTCTTGTGAGTGACTACTCTAGGGGCATATTTTGTAGGGAACTTTCTTTCCTGCTTCTTTACTACAGCACGGACACTTTCCCTGTAAACCTTGTAGATAACATCATAAACAGTATGACGCATCTCTCCAACCTGACTAGTCTCAGCAGAACATCATAACTGAGATAAACTTCTTTACAGAATAAGATAGTATGTTCTTTGCATATATGATGCATTTGAACTATTCCACAGTCATAGAAGAAAGACAAGACAAAAATCACATGAAGCAGCTGAAGACTATTCATCTAAATTAGGCAAAGATTAAAATCTCAGGAGTTCTCTTAACATTTAAGAAATCAAAATGAGATCCAGTGGGAAGAGAAAGTAGACGTCAGTATGAAGGGCACTGGTGGAAACCAGTGTCATGGAGAATGTGGTTTCAGATCCTTTTTTGCTTAAATGGTGCATGCAATTTTCTTCCCATGAGAGTCAATTGTGAAACTGCTATTTCAATAGGAACAGTACCAACCTTAAAACAGAGTATGATTCAGCAAAAACTGAAATTTCCTGCTTAAGCCCCAAGAAATTCTTGCTAATCGTTTATAGATGTGTGAGTGTTCCTAGCAATATTAGCTCTAAGGTGCTTGTAAGAGCCATAGAATCATAGAATTTTATAATAGGTCAGGTTGGAAGGGACCTAGTTCCAAACCCTTTTCCATGAGCAGGGACATCTTTTACTAGATCAGGTGATGGGGCAGCCACAACTTCTCTGGCCATCCTGTTCCAGTGTCTCACCACCCACATCATAAAGAATTTGTTCCTTATGTCCAAACCTAATCAACCCTCTCTCACTTTAAAACCACTGCCCCTTGACCTGTCACTACACACCTTGGTAAGAAATCTTTCTTCATCTTTCTTATAAGCCCCCTTTATATATTGAAAGGCTGCAATAAGGTGTCCCCAGAGCTTTCTCTTCTCCAGGCTGAACAACCCCAACTCTCTCAGCCTGTCCTCACAGCAGAGGTTCTCCTGCCCTCTGATCATCTTTGTGGCCCTCCTTTGGACTCACTTCAACAGGTCCATGTCTGTCTTATGCTGGGGACCCCAGTACTCAAGGTGGGGTCTCATGAGAGCAGAGGGGGAGAACTGTCCCTCTTGATCTGCTGGTCACACTTCTTTTAAGTGCTCATTGCTGGCTCATATCCAATTTTTCATCTACTAATATACCCAAGTCCTTCTCCACAGGGCTGCACTCAATTCATCCCCCAGTCTGTACTGATACTGCTGATTGCCCAGACCCATGTGCAGGACTTTGCACTTGGCCTTGTTGAACTTCATGAGGGTCACATGGGCCCACTCCTCAAACCTATCAAGATCACTCTAGCATCTCTTCCCTCCAGCAAATCAACTGCACCATTCGCCTTGGAGCAAACTTACTGAGGGTACATGCAATGCCACTGTCTATGTCATTAATAAAGATACTGAACAGTACCAGTTCCAGTACACACTTCTGAGGGACACTACTTGCTACTGATCTCCATTTGGACATTGAACTGTTGACTGCAACTCTTTGGATGCAGCCATCCAGCCAATTCCTTATCCATTGAACAGTCCGTCCATCAAATGCATATCTCTCCAATTTAGTGACAAGAATGTTGTGTGGGACCACGTCAAAGGCCTTACAGAAGTCAAGATAGATGATATCAGCTGCTCTTCCCTTATCCATCAATGCAGTCACTCCACTGTAGGCCACTAGATTTTCGTTATCCATGCTGTGTGCATTGGCATAGAGATGCAGTTGGTTGGACTGTTGATTGTCTCACATCTTTGGTGGAACTGTTTGGAGGATTGGGGGGCATTCCTTACTACTCTGGTAGGTGTGTTTATCCACTCGGTTACTTGTGAGTATACAAGTGTCATGACTTTGGACCCCACCCCCCCCAAGTTCATTAGTTTTAAAGTGCAATTCACTAAGTCAGCCAATCTTCCAGCAAAGATTCTCCTTCCTCTTCTAAATAGGTGGATCCCATCTCTCCCCAGTAATTTGTATTCATCAAAGAATGTCCCATGATCATAGAAGCCAAAGCCCTGGTGATGACACCAGCCACAAAGCCAGATGTTGATCTACATGATGTGTCGACTTCTTCCACACCTCTATCTCTGACTGGCAAGATAAAGGAGAAGATCACTTGGGCCCCTGTCCCTGTCACTTGTGCCACCAGGACTCTGAAATCCTGATTGATCTTGCCCAGGTTATGTTTTACTGTGACATTGGTGCCCACATCCAAATGAAGTAGGGGATAGTAGTCTGTGCTTTCAACCAGTTGTGGCAATCTTCCTGTGACATCCTGGATCTCGGCTCCTGGCCAAGCAGCAAACTTCCCTTCACTGTATATCAGGCCAGCAGATGGGTGCCTCAGTGCCTCTCAGCAGCGAGTCACCTGCTACTAGGACTCTCCATTTCATTTTGCATCTTTTAGTTTGTGCAACTGGTGTGGTCTCCTCCAGTCTTTGCCTGAGCAACTCCACCAGACCTTGCACAGGTGGAGTTTGCGCTCTCCTCCACGAGCGTGGGGTAGCTTGTAGTCCTTCACCTGGGCAGCAGCTTACCTGATAGGAAGCTTTGTCTGGGTGGCTACCTCCACTTGTCCCAGGCTAGTCTGACTAAGTACATGGCTCCCAGCTGCTGCAGAGCACAGCCCTCACCTGGTCTCTTCCACCACACATCCAAAGATCTCAAAGCACCGCCTAATAAGCTTTTCTAATTCCTTAAAGACCTCAAGCTGCTGGGTGGGTTTGCACAGGCAACAGCCAGTAATGGTGACGGTCAGGGCTGCAGCCTAAGCCTGCGGGTGAGCAGAGCAGGCAGCCGCCTGACACCTGGCAGAGTGCGCAGCCCTTCTTGCACAAACTGCCAGGCAAACTGCCTCACCACTCCTCTCAGACCCCTCCCCCTGTTTGCAGGACTTGTTCGCGGTGCTGCTGGTCACTGGCACTCCCCAGGGGCCAGTTACACGCAGCTTCCCATGGTTTGACCTGGCCGTGGGGACAGCCAGCCTCTGGAGACCTCACAAGCCTCGCACTCTTCTCAGCACGCAGCAACATCTGTTGCTGCTGCTGCTGCTACTGCTAGCGTGGAACTAAAGCACAAAATGAGATATTTTAGAGCTGGAAGTATTTTGTTTAAACTGTTTTTGCAACAGTTACTTATGGGAAATATCAACGACAAAATTAAATTAAATTATACTGGTTATTTTTAGCAACAGTAAGGCACACCAGAAATGTCTCAAAGTGCAAAATTAATGTAATGTAAACATGTGATTAGGTTCTTTTTAAACTAAAATAAACAACCACTAAAAAATAGTATTAATACTTGTAAACAACTCAGAGATCCCATAGGATAAAAGCAACTCTACAAATGTAAATTGCTATGTTTATCACAATTCTGGCTAACATAAACACGGTGCAGAATGCTACTACTAAGGCATTTTTAATACAACTATAATATCTTTTTTAAAAAAAAATAAATATCACACATACTTAGTCAATGTGGACTTTAGACAAAACAGCTATTACCTGTATCCTAAAATGTGTATTTTAGAATAAATGATAAATCTTCCAATAAATGATCCATTATACGAATCTTGCAGTTAATCACAGAGCTCTCTCGAGCCACAACAGGAGAACCGCCCCAGAGCTACTGTTGTGCCACATAATGGAGAAGGCATACTCCGTGCCAGCCAGGGCTACTGAAGTGAGGGAGACAGGCATTTTAGCTTTCTTAAACATCTGTTTCTTATCTTCCGTCTGGAAAACTTGTACCTCAACCAGTCATCAATTGCTATACAATTATCCTGAAATAGCAGCATTTTAAAAAGGTGCCCATGGTTCTGCTTCAGCCATCTGTACAACTGCATAAAGGCTTGACTCAGCACAATCTTGTAGTCTTACTTCAGTTGACTTTAAACTGTACTTAAAAGTGAAATTGCACATACTTTACTGACTTGACAAGTACAGATGCACTGATACATATACAAAGTTGCTCTCAGTTACCATTGTCTGAACCCAACATTTCACATCTTACCATATGTGCTCAAAGCACACTTTGGCTAGAAAGAGTCAGACCACACTGACTGTATTATAGGTTGTTTCTAAACCTCTGTATTTAATAAAGTTAACTATTTTGCTAGTGAAAATGCATAAGAAAGCTAAGCTACGGTGCAAAACAAAACCAACAAAAACTCCCAGCATGTACAGCTGAGTTATAAGCCCATGGAAGTATGGAGTTACAATAGAAATGCTGATACAATCTCAACCATAGCTACGTGAACACAGGAAACTGTAATTGCTCCCATTATTAAAGACTTGAACTGGCTGTGTGTTTCACAGAACTGATTTTGCAATCCGGTTCTACCTTGTTTTTAACTACTGTTTCAAAATGTTCCTGATTACAGAAAAATATTCTTCATGGTTAGTTTTTTTTCTGTATCATCTAACATTCACATATTTCCTATGGTACAACTTCATCTGTTGTCAGTGCTTGAAATTATTTCACTGTTAATATTACAGATTGCTACCTCTTGTCTTTGAGAACACAATAGTGTAAATTGCACTCATAAATTTATCTCCTCTCATAGATGAGCTTCAGGTTCCTTGGACACCTTTCATGTCCACCTTTTTCACCTATTAAAGGATGCGAGAGATTGCATACACTTCCCTTCCTCCCTAGCACCTGCTGCTTACAACATGAGCAGCCAAGTGGAGGAAAAGTAGCCATTCTGAAACCACGACTTCTGCATGTGTGCAAGAGATTAGAGAGATGAGGAAAAGGGACAGAAATTGATAGAACTGAGTACAAACATGAGCACAGGTACTGTGATACTCTTTTGAGCAATCTTATTGAGCCAAGTATAAGGCAAGCACAGATTATTTCTCCCCTCTTTCTGCAGCAAAAAAACCCAATAGATTTTGTGTGCAAGAATTATAATCTGCTTCTTACTTTCCACCTCAGGAAATACAGCTATGTACAGCCAAGGTTTCTGGCAGAGTCAGAATTAGCTCCTTAAAGTGTGGAAACACCAGTTTCTTTGACTTGTGAAATATCTGAGATGACACATCTAGGATGACCTTTTTATCACATCAGTGAACACTCAAGAGTGTTCTATGAGTGCCCACAAAGATGATGTTGAGTTATCCAGTTTGGTGAAGCAGTAATTTCTCTATTTTACTTTTGTACAAAATAGAAATGATGTATTCTCTTCTAAAGTATTAGTTAAATCATTCTTGTGAGCATTTTAGTTGTAAAATATTTTCAGCTCATTTCTTGAGTTGCAGTTGTATTTTATCACTAGACATAGCTCCCAGCATGTTACTGAAGTGTTTTGCTTTCCTGTTTGTGATAGAGAGTTGATCCAACTCCCATTACACTTAATGGGCATCTGCCAGATCTAATTTGATTGATTCAAATCTGTAAACAGAAGTCCTGGTCACTGCTGTCCAGCACTACACTGTATGCAAGCAAATAATTTTCATTTAGATAGGCAACTACCATGCAACACCATTGCAAACCTTTACATGTAATATGAAAAAAACAGTATAACAGGTTTTGAAATTATGTAATGTAATCTGTGAAGTAAACTGAGGAATGATAATTTACATCAGCTAAGAATATGACCAAAATTGTTCTTCAATAATTCTGTGCACTGAGGAATTATTCATACATTGATCACAAAATGCCAGAAATATTGTCTGACGGTTCAGTTCCTCTAACATCATCCCCAGCAAGCGTCCTCCTTCTTCTTTTATGCTATGAGAGCTAAGTATCTGCCTGCCTCAATGGATAAACTCCATCCAAGATAAAAGACCTGTGGAAATGATGAAGTGGTTCCCAGCTGAAGAGAATTCTCAATTTCCAGTGGAGGTGGTGTCTCAATTAGAAATGTCACCTGTGTAAATAGCAGAATAGCCTAAGCAAACTTGCTTTTCTTTGTCACCTTTTGTAGAGTCATCCAGGCTTAATAATAACACTAGCCTTTAAGTCAGATTACTAATGCAAGTTTGGCATTGTACCAACTGCTACTATAGTACAGAGTTTAGAGAATCATAGAGCAAGCTTGAGCCTGATTGTAAAACACGAAGGTGCCATATCTTGGAAAAGCAACACAAGAACAGGAAATTGATTGGAAGATCTAGAAATCTTGGTGAAACTCTATTAACATGATTAATATCACAGAAATTCTAGGGAACAATTTTTTTATTTAGAGTGTTGATATTCCAGGAAATACAGGTAAGGAAAGAAATACTGAGTATATTCATCATGTTTATATCTAGAGTTTATGAAGATTTGAGAGGCTAATATTCTTTGTCCTGGTAAATGAGAAGACAAGAAGGATGGAACAATGGCAGTTATCCATACAAACCTTTGTTGAAGAGTTCGATGAAGCAATTCTTAGCCCATTCAAGAGTTAGAATGTAGTGGCAGCTGAGAATTTTAACCAAATATTTGCTGGAGAAATATTATGACAGGCTATAGACTGATAGTCATGCTCATGAAATGTGCTGGGAACAAACTTTTTTTAGGAGGTTAGAAGGGGACCAGCTAATTTAGATTTAGTTCTGTCTAAGAGGGATAATTGATTGAGATGCCAAAGGTGCACTGTAGTATGGGGTGAAAGTAATCACAAAATGATAAAGTGAACTATCCTAAGGGAAACAAGTGTGACAGAAGAATTGAAAATGTACTTTAAGAAGTCAAGCTTTGATACGGATCTCAGGAAACTCATATGCCAGGTCATTTGGGAAGATAATCTGAGAGATAAAGGAATGAAGCAAATCTGGCAGTTACTGAAAGAAACCATAGTAATGCACAATAGCAAACTAGCTAACGCAAAACAAAGATGGAACGCATGGTTAGAGACCATTTTAACTATGTCAGGGTATCCTCACTGACCTGGAAAGCAAAAATAAATCATATAAAAAGGTCCTATGGATATGGATCATATAATTGTAAGGATAAATCCAGAAATGCTACAGAGAATATGAGTTTCAATTAGCAAGAGCAATACAAGAAAAAAAAAAAAGTCAGCTCCTAAAACTGCGTAAGAGGGGGAAAAAAAGTAATACATGTCCAAGACTAATTGGAAAAGAAGAGCAAATAACAGCTGAAGCATTCAGTTCTTTTTTTTTTTTGAAGTTTAAGTTGAAACTAGATTGCAGAAGTTGTGTTTAGAAGGAGATGGTGATGTAGGTCTGATTCTAGAAAGAACAAGTCAAAGAATACTTTGGTGAGATAGTTGCATTTAAGTTACAAGTGTTTATCTGTTTATCAAAATCACCTTATAGTGTTTATGGCACTGTGTGAAGAATTTGAAACATTAATGATACTTTTAGAAAACATGATGAGTAGGAAAAACCTTAGAGGATTGGAAATGGAAAAAAAAAATAAAAATCATACACGTATCTTCAACACTGCAAAAAAAGGAGGGACAAGAGAGCTGTAAACTAGTCAGCTTTGGTCACACAAAAGTTCTAGAATATATCGTTAACTCAGATCATTAAAAAGTGGTTAAGAGAAATATTTAAAGTCCCAACTTAAATTGTCAATAAAAATACATTTAAACTAAACCGAAGAAGTCCATATGTGTGAAAGGCTAAGATGTGGACACAATGTATCCTACTGTAGACCAGTGCGTACAGTGAAGCAGACAACTGGATGCCAAGCACTGCTCAACAGAACTTTTCTCTCAACCGTCTGCAATGGGGAATACAATTATTCAGCTCTACTTAGCACTGGTGATCCTTGGTTGCAATACCACATTCAGTTTTAGGCACCACACTTTAAGAAAGAACAAAACCATCAGAGCACACAAGAGAACAACATGTATGGCAAGCGTGTTAAGAGTGTGCATGAAGCAAACAGTAACCAAATTGTCTTTGACGGTAGCAGGAAATGCAAAACCATAGTCTTCTAATTATGAAGTGTTGCTACAAAGAGGTAATCAAGACAGTACGAAAGGACAAGTAGAAGCTAGTTCACTTTTTAACAAAAAACTATAGATATTCTTTTTTTTTTTTTTTCATGTTATGAGGCAGTGGACCAGACTACTGAGGGATGTTGTTATAAAACTGCTTCCACAGTGGTTTTCAAGAGCAGTTTAGAGATATATTTCTTAGGATGCCTTCACTGTAAGATGATGATCTAGGTGATTTTTCAAGGTCCCTTCTAATCTTACAGTTGTACAATTTTGCTTCCCTTTCATTTTGTGTTAGCATGACTGGAGTACATTTTGTATCTAGAACACAATAGACTGCATCAGGTGTGTTTATGCAATATGTTTTATGCCATTGCTAACATTTCATTAGTGGCTGTTTACTGCAGAGATACAATATTTAAAAAACAGTCTTCAAAACAGAGAAGTGGAGGGTGTCTCCATTGATAATTATAGAATTATACAGAATTATATCCTGACTTTAAAAAAGCATTTCACCTATACCTTTTCTAACCATCAGCCATTTGTTGCTACATTTACTGTTCAATTTGCAGTGCAATCAGACTCTGAAATGTTCTATGTGTTAATTGTCTCAGCCTGATGATAAAGATGGCATATTTTTGTACAGCATACTAAATTATACTTTAAAAAGTTTGTTTGAGTTAACTATTTTAGGGGTTGTGTTGTCAGAGATTCAAACAAATGATTATAGGAGCTGAGTGATTAACATTAGGGCCTGAATGAAGACTGTGCAAAGATTTCTAAAATTCTGAACTACTGCAATGCAACCATGTGACATATGTTCTCTTGCGATTACAAATCAACATTTTCCTAGTGCTAAGCCAAACTTAAAAATCAAATTCTAACATATTTCTGTTTTTAAACAAGTGGTTTTAAAGCCTTTGTAAGCCTAGGCTCAAATCCATGACACAGACCAATTATATTTCTTGTATCAAAGGATTATCTTCCCAATTAAAAGGAAAAGAAAAAGCTCATGGCATTTTTAGGTATCTGGTTAATTGATTAAACTGCTGGCTAGCTGCTACAGTCTTACTTGGCTCCCTCCAGTAAAGCTATCAACCTTTAATCACAACTCATTTGTTTGAAGAGTTAATATACAACTAGCTTTACAATGCTATTCTTCGGAACTGATTTCATGTGCTGACACTTTTTGACCACAGCTTCATTTAGAGATAACATCAAATGTGTTCAAAAATCAGCTAAACAATTTCATGATAGTAATGGAAAAAATAGCATTTCTTAATTCAGGTTACCATAATAAACCATAAAAAAGTGTAGCTCTTTATAAATGTAGCCCGGTAGGTACTCAACTGGTAGGGTTCTTCAGAGAAACACATCTGAAACTTAGTATCTACATCTTTAAGAGGCGTCTAAGTGCTCATTATAGTAAATAGAAACTTGAGGGGAAAAGGGTGGTGCAGTTGCCAGAACATAGGTGTCAGTACTGTTTTATACACCATAAAGTATGCTCCTGGCCTCCAGCTGCAGCTTCAGTACAGGCTTGCCACAGGACTTGTGTTGTAAGTCTCACTCTGTGGGTGCCTTAGATACGCCAGGGCATATGAATAATGTTTAATATTTCTACATTAACATAGTGATACTATTACTTCTTGAAGCTACATTTGTATCTGATATATAAAATGTTTATCCAGACACAGGCTTTTCTTACCCTTTAATTAGATTTGATTCACCTACAAATTTCTTTATCTTATGTTTCTAACTTTTCAGAGAACTTGGGTGATTCGAAGTTTTTAAAAGGAATGTATATGTTACATATCTGTTAGGTGAAGTAAATTAATTTGCTTTGAATAGCCATGATGAGCAGAGAACTGAAGATGTGCTATTTGAGTTCATGTACAAAAAAAAGGGATTTGGAAACCTAACAAAAAGCTCTTTTCTGTTTTCAAATGTCATAATTACTTATGGAGTTTTCTTTAAAGAAATTATAAACACTTATCTTTGAAAGAACAAATATTGACCTTGTAATGAGAAACCCTCTCTAATAGTGCTTATATTTTTGCTGTGTTTTAAAATTACATTTTAAACATTTTACCTAAAAAAAACCCTGTAAGGAATAGTCATCAAGAAGTCTATGTGATATTTTTAAAGTTCCCATAAAAACATTAAATTCATCAGATATACTGAAAGTTCTGTAGCTGATTTATTTACAAGTCCTACAACTCAGAAGGAGTATTGGTAGAATATGCTTTATAGGACTTTTTAAGAACCATAAAAATTTGATTGAGTTAAAAGAAAAAATAAAATATCATAGGCATGTTCATTACTTTACCTGGCAAAAATGTGTGTGGAATTAGCAGGAAGGGGGAACGGGATAGTTTATGATCTCAAGTAAGAATATAATTTTATTGAAAAATTAACTATCTAAGTAACTTTCTGTAGGCAGTATATGCATTCAGGATCCACCTTGTAGACGTAAGACCTGATACTGAGGAAAACCAAATCTTCCCATTCCCCCTGAGAGCTCCCACTTAATGAATTGTTTGAAAGACATGGCTCAAATCCATTGTGAGTAATCTGAATCTGACCCTCTATTCCCTTCTGCATTTGAATTTTACCTGAAAAATGTGCTACTGGTTCATTTAGTGATATGATTATGAACATGAACAAGTGGCAGGACAAAGGTAGCGACTCAGGGCATGATGTGTTATTGTTAGTTGTTTGGCACTAATGAAGAGAGTAAGATCCCTCAGTAAACCCAAGTTTGAATATACTGTACCAACTAGCTAGGCATCAAATCAACTTCTCTATTTTAAGACCTCTTCCTTTACCCTAAATTTTGTTAGTTTACCTGCTTCATGAATTGTGCTTATTTCTTAGGAGGGGGACTATCCCCTTTCATTGATGTAAAGAACAGCCAGTATACGCAATAATAAATAATAAAAAACAATGTATATATAAATTATAAGAAATTGAGGGGTTCTAGATTATTTGACATAAGAGATAGCTGACATCATACTTGCAATTTGGATCAAAGCTGCTGGCAGCAGAAGGAGCTGTGGATATGCTGTGCTAGAGAAGATGGCAGGTCCTGCTGTGCCTACCTGTAAGATTCTCCACCTTCACCATGCGTGACCACAAACCTTAAAACCCTGTCCTCAAGTTCCTTTTCAGTAATCATGTGCTGGAAATCAATTACTTGCATATTTATGTTGGTTGATGGGGCATTATCCATTGCTTCAACAAATGTGAATAAGGATGATAATCAACAGCAGTGCCTGATAATTTGTGTTGGAATTTTGTGAGGAGGAAAAATAGTATTAGTCATTCAAATCTATGTAGTATCACTGAAAAAATAATATTTACATTTCTATGCCTCTATATACCTCAGTATCTCAAGAAATGGTGAATACAGGTATGGAAAAAATTAGATATGAAGTATTTTGAATTAGAATTTAATAATTACTTCAAATGCTGCCTTTGTTTTTCCTTCAAAATCTTCTTCCATCAGTTTCCTGATTTCAATTTCAATGTGATATATTTTTAAATTTCAAAGAAGTTTTAAAAGTTGGTTTGCCAAATTGTAAATTTGTAAAAAGTTGTAAAACTCTTGTGGATCAGTTTGAGTTAATTTGCTTTTAGAAGAAAAGAAATGCCATTCTATTCCATTGCATAATGAAATTATCATGGCTGGGCATCTCCAAAGCAGTCCCAAGCATGAAACAATTTCTCCCCCTTCAGGCCCACGTGCACAACTGAGCCATCCCCCTCTCCCTCCTCCTTCCATCAACTTGCTTTCTTTGAAAGCATACATAAAGGACTAAGATGGAGATTATTCTGAAACTTCCCAAATACTGTTTTCTTTCTTTCAAGTTAATTTAGTGAACAATTTTTTGCCATTTGGAACTAATGGGAACTTCAATCCTACGTAAATCTGAGAGATAGGCAGTTCCATTTAATTGCAAGGGCAGAAACCAGAAGTCTGAAATGTAATTGTTCACATTGAGTAAGGTTCCCTAGAAGTAAGCAAACATGAAATCTTGACATATGTCCCATGAGTAGGGTTCACAGACTTCCTGGAATTCACGGACTTTCTAGCAAATCAAGATATGTGTTTATTTGCTTCACCTGAAATAAAATAAAAAAAAAAAATCCCAAACTTTTGAAACATTAAGCTGTCACAATCAAGGCAAACTCAAATCACAGATCTTGATTGCTGTACTTATTACTTCTTTTCATTTGCTCCAGTTTATCTTTGCGTATCCTGTTCTCTGTGATTAAATACTCCTGATCGCTCATGAGCTCATGCTGAGCCGTATCATCTCACACAAAGCATCACAGGGTAAATCTATTCAGGATCAGCACTCACAGAGAAAGCACTTGCCCCAAATTCATCTTTTTCCATTATATCTGGACCTCTGGAGGCAACATATTTTCAAATCAAGACATAAAAAGATTTTTTTTTTTTAACTAACACTAGCAATTTATAGAAGCAAGCACAATGCTCATTCTGAAAATATTTCAGTTCAATGGTTTTGTCAAAGGTCAGGAAAGGAGATTTAACCTTCCTTTGTAGCTGAAAAGTTATATTCTTATACTTCTTACTTGCCTTAATTCTTTCCAAGTGAGAAATAAGGTCAAGAAGCACTAAGTTTACAGGAGAAGCCAGAGGATTTTGGGAAAAATATACTTTAAAGGGGATATTGGTTTATTATTGTAGTGAAAAACTAAGATCCTGTTTGGTTTTTGTGTTTGTTTAGTTTGGGGTTTTTTTGTGGGCGGGGGGTGTTGGGGTTTGGGTTTTTGGGGGTTTTTTCTCTTTTTTTTTTTTAATAGGAGTGCCTTTCTTTGAATGTCTATTATTTATTTATGCATTTCATGTCATGCAAGCATTAATAGAAGTGGGCCGTGAAAGGGAAATGGATCAAGACCTGAAGTTTAGGGCAACCTCTGTACACTAAGCCTGGTCAGCTGTGCTTGGAAATGTGGCTTTTGCATTTTTGCCAGGCAGCAGGACAGCTTTCTCAAGAGAGGCGGAAAAGGCCAGCACTACTCCTCCTCTGGAAGAGGCTTCTCCACCACTGGAGATGTCACCTTGGATGCAACAACTCTGGCTTCACAGGGAAGTGAGAAAACCTTTGCCTCCTAGGCTGTCACCTGCCAAATTGCTAGGTGGGCTGTGAAGAACAGCTCTTATTCTCTCTTCCTGTGGTCTCGAATGAGTCTGGGTTTGTCACTCTGCTTAGGAGTGCACTGCCTTGGGGGCAATTTGGGTAGAAAAGTGCCTGAATTCTGGATTGCCACACGGGATGACTGGATCATAGGAGCCTGTCTTTCCAGACCAGAATGCTTTTGCCGTATGTTCAGCCCTTCACACTATTGGACTAGGGATGTTGGTACTCCGTTGGGTTTACGCACTGTTGGAGAATGAGCTGTGTAGATCACGCTCTTGGACATATGTTTTGATACTGCTAAGGCTCAGGCTTTGGGTTGTCTGGATCATAACCTTAATGGTGCTGCGCTTCCAATTCCTAACAGTAAAGTAAGGGTAGATAAACTACTTTGCTACCTTATCTATTTAGACTGTAAACTCCTTAGGAGTGGGACTTTCTCATACTCCCAGTTTGTACACTGACATTCTAAAAGTGAACACAAGAAGGCTCAATAAATATTGTCTGGTTATGATACGTTATTGATTTCATCTGGTTCCCGTGCTACAATTGAATTTATGGTGACTGCTGCTACAATTTCTTTTTCCAGCAAATCAGTTGCTGTTCAAATGTCTATGCCAGCTTGTACCATATGATGTTCCCAGGAGTCTGGACTGTTTTCCCAATTTTCTGGACAGAGTGAGTTTTGCTTAAATTATTACATTTCCTTGACTTCATTAAATTAAGACATTTCTCCTGGATAACCACTTTTCTTCATCCAGTGAAAGTAAAACTGCTAGCTAAACTTCGTAAGAGTAGCACCAATTCATTTTACTGTTCCACAACAGTTTTCACTAGAGCAGGAAAGAACAGAATATCCTTGCATATTTGTTTCCATTTTAGCATCTAAAGTGCTTAAGCATGACAGTCAATATTTCCTCCATGAATCATCTTTATTTACCATAGATCTTTTTATAGCTTGCCTGTCTTAGGCTCCATTGTAACAGTAATTTTTAATAATTTGATTTTCTAACACCACCTGCCTAAAATGAGACACCTGCTCTCCATATCTATTTCCATTTCTCTTCATTATTTTTTTCCTGCATGTCGTTCCTGTACTATTACAAAAAAATTTTTTTGTCAAGATTTTTCAAAGTTTTTAAATAAAATTCAAATATTATCCCATTATGATTGTTGTAGTAGATATAAATTTTCCTTACAAAAATTAATGTCTTTAAAATCCCCTTCATTTTTGCTTTAAATGGCACTTTTTTAAAAATAGTGGAAATATTATATTGAAAACTTTGAAAAAGTTTTCATCATTTGTTTTCTGATCCAAAATCTATTTTTAATATCTTTACAAACTCACCCTTTTTCTCAGACTTCTAGTTTGTTTTTCACTAATTTAGGATTAAAATCTTCATTTTCATTTGCTAGTGAATAATGAGCACGGAAACAGACATTTTCTTTTTAAGACAAAACCTCATTACCCTATCATGAGTAACCATTGTAGTGGAGCAATGATAAAACATTAACAGGCTTTTTAGTTTTCTTTACATTGATTTGATTTTCATCCAGACATATTTCATCACTGTTACAACTCAAAAAGTGATTTTTCAGTGATCACCCAGTGCTCCTCATTATTGCTTGGTGCCAATAAATACATGGTTATAGATTAGAACACTGATACTTTGATCAAATATTAGAAATATCAGGATAATGTAATTTAGACCTAGATTTCTGAAGCAACATATAAAACTTTCTCTACCTCTAAGGCAGATCTGAGAATTTAAACCTTAGATCATACTTCTACTGTTCCCTATTTAAATTTAGAAAATTTATTTTTCAAACGTCTGAAAACTATTTTTATGTCAAACTTATGGGTCAAAAAGCGCAGTCCCAGTCATTTAAATTGAAACCCCACAGTCTCCTCTTTCAAATTTAGTTTTTGTTTGTTTCACCTTAAAGAAAGTAGATAAGATGAAAAGTATATGTGCCATTTCCTTTGGATAAAACTGACCATAAAAACACTGGTGCAAAGCCATAGATATGTTTAAACTGTAAAATAACATCACTGGTGTTGACCTGAGGGGTTATAATAATAAATTCAGACTACAATACAATGTGAACCTGCACTGATTTTTGCAAAATTCTAAATAGAGATTGATTGAGACCAGAGAATTTGCACATGCATTAAAACCACTACAGGTTTTGAGTATTTCAAATGGGACCTAGGATCTTATGAGTGAGAATTTACAGTTCTAGCTTGTGCATTCCCATTGCATTTGAATTAAATATACAGAAATGTAACAGCCCATGATGTGAAATAGATACCTATAAACAATTTGCAAAGGCCTTTCCTGAGTCCCACACAGATCCCATAATCTACATAACAGACTGAATACAACCTGCATTTCTGCAGAAGCATTAGCTGGCTATATTCCAAGAATGTGTATCTTTCAATCTCACTCAACTCACAATCAGCTGATATTTTAATCAAAATTTAGATACTTAGTTTATACAGTCTAGGAGTTGAAGCTGGCTACCTAAAATATTATAGATGGAACCTTGTATATAAGCATACTCTCGCATCCTATAAATCCATTTCAAGTCTGTAACCTGAGTTTCTGAAAGAAGTGTATAGTTTGTTAAATCAAAGACCCCAGCGAGACAAATATTTATACCTATCCATATGGATTTAGCCATGCTTGTGTATACATGCTAACATATAAATAGCTAGACAACTAAAAGGCCCGTTTGTGATTAAACAGCTCCATTTTTTGGTTCTCTTGGTCTCCTAGGTACTCCATAGCATGAGAAGGATATGTGTCATTAAAGAAAAAAAAGATGAAGGAATGATTAAATAAAAAGCCTACAAAAAAGAAGTTATGTTTGAGTCAAAGAAGGAAATAATGTGTATGCAACTGGGGTAGAAAAATAGTGACATGGTAGCTGAAAGATGGATATTTACAGAGAAGCGGACACTGCTAGAAGAGGAATGTTCTATACATTGTAAGCATATTAGAATCAAAGTACTGCTATCTGTGTGCTAAAATACATTTGAATGAGTATCAATATATTTTTCTTAGTAAGATCAACAGTTTAGATATTGATACAAGCTTCCAAACACAAAAAAACATTTTACATATTTATGCTAAAAAGGTTACTTTAAACAGCATGGTTTTGGCTAAATAGAAACACCCTTTGTGTTATGAACTCATCACCAGAGAAAATGGTCATGAGAATACAAAAATAACATGGATTAAATACTGATATTTTCTTATCTAGTTGTAGTTTCCAAACTGGTGGAAATAAAAAGAAATAAGCAAAGAAAAAAAATCTCACAAAGTTATTGTAAATGTGAAAAGTAATATGGATTGTAATTTGGTTGTAAATATAAAGCTTTTAAAATCCCATCACAGAAGCTATTAAAAACCTGGATAAAGATATTGAAATTAATATGATTCTTCCTTCACAATCCTATGGCTTGCAACTTATCACTCAGTCATTCTCACAGTATAGTTTTTACTTGCCAAGCCCAGCCTTGAGTCTTCTGATTTTTTTTTCTGTTTCAGTCACTGTGAATTGTGATTACTGTGACTTTCTCAGCCTTTCTGTTGCATGTACCAAAAATATTTGAGTTCAGAATGCAGCACTACACGTACAAGCGTATTGGTAAGATACTTCTTTCTCTGTCTTCCCCACTCTCTTCATCTGCTCCATATCTTCAGGATTATATCTCCATACACAATTTTTAATTTCACCTTTTTCTGTAATTGAAAGGTCTCTTCTTGTTGATTTAGTAGTCACTTAGTTCCCAGCCAAAAAATGGAGAAAATAGACACTGAATTATGACAAATGCTGTGCTATCCGTCTCAAATGGTCTACCACAGGCTTCCATCTTATCGTATCACCCTCAACCTTTGAAACATGGCTCATATTCTCTGCTTTGTATCTCTTATCTAACCAGTAAAAAAAATGCTGCTGCTGACCAGAACAAAAAAAGCTCTCCTTCTCTCTATATGCCCATTTGTTGTGTTGCTCGTTATTTTAACCGTGTGCATCATAGAAGAATGGTGGACATCAGTCAGCTAAACAATTACACATCCAACATGTAGGCTATCACCTCTGCTTGTATACATTAGCTCCTACAATGAAAGATGAGGTGATCCATGGCAAGGTCATGTCCTCTGCAACGTCTGCAGGTCTCAGTACTGCACAGCTCTGCCAAAGCCCACCAGTGTCATCCTGAGAATTACCACTGTGTAATTGCTAAACCAAGCAGTGATGTCAATAGTCAAACTGTTCTGTCTCAGCATGTTTAAAACCTGTGTACTGGTTAAAGAGTGCACTGCCCTACCATTCCCTCTATGTTTTATCATATGGACAGAGAAAAAAAATCCCACTTATTCTTACTTTAACACTTGAAGTGCTTAATGTAAAAGATTATAGTATTGGGGAAAAAAAAAGGGGGAGGGGGGATATTTTAAAAATCTAAATAAAACCCCCTAAGATTCATTACAATTAAACCGACAAGCCAAACGCAGCACCCTGGCTACTGAAGGGATTGCCGCTTGCACTTTTATTTGGTCTGGTTTTTTAAATTTATTTAACTGAAAAATTTCCCTCATTTATGAAGTTAGTAGAAATATAAAAATATGACTGTTAGATTATCAATGTTTAGCAACAATTTATCTACAAGAAAGAAAAATAACCAATATATTCCAGTTTTGCTGATCCAGGGACTATATTTGTGATTAAAAAGAAGATGCACAGCCTTTAGTAGTAAATAATGAGGACAACATTACAGTAATTGCACTGCATCGTGGTTGCTTCTTTGTTCAAGATATGATTGTTTTTAATATTGGGTAAGGATAGTTTTCTTTTTGACAATGCTTGGACATTATTAGTATTCACCTTTGCTTTATTGTACTATATTTTTAGAAGACTGGGTTTACTAAGGATACATTTTTTATTCTTTTCGTTTTAACACAGATAACTGGCAAGCTAACTCCTCTTAGTGGGGATGAATGTCAGTAACATTGATATTAGGCTTTTTAGTGACAATACAGAACTTAAAAGTTTGCATCCTCACAGTGCTTGACACAGTCTTTACTCAGGCAAACTCTTTTTGATGTCAGAGATTTGCCTGAGGATACCTGAGTAAGAACTTCCAAAGGCAGGGAACCATATGCAGTTATGATTTCTAATCATTTAAGATTCAGTAGGCTCTTGTAAATAAATAGAATTATTTTCATTTCCTTCAACAGGATTTTAGGCAGACCTGAATGGTTACATATTTGCATAACCTTGATATACATATTGATAATCCCATTGCCATTTTCCTACACCGCTGACAAACATCAGCTTTAATATCTGCACAAACTGAAGGGCACCTAGAGTGCTTTATGGAACTTGGCCACCACATGATTTAATTTACAACACACCTTCTTCATTCATGGCGGCAGGATGCATGAGTTTAAATGCATTACACCTCAGAGCCCTTTACTTCCTAGCGCTCATGAATAGTCCACAAGTAAGTCAAGTCTCAGTGAAATTAAGATTGAAAAAAACCTCAATAAATCATAGCTCATCTCTGCTAGTTCCGGATTGTTTCTGAAGTGTATTTACAACCAGAATTTCCAGTAAACTTTTTAAAGTTATAGCTGACAGGCTTTTCACTTCTTTTGGAAACATGTTTTTGCTGTTCTGACTGAAAAGTGTGCATGTAATATGATCTCGTATATAATTGTTAATTAATTAGTATTTATCTGATATTTTTTCTCACAACTTTCCAAAAATGTCACAAAATCTAATCTCAAACCCTGCCAGTGTGAATTACTTTCCTACCTTCCAAGTCTTTTTCCTCCCTAGTTCTATAAAACTATCATAACCAAAAAAAATATAAATGAGAGGGAAACCAATTCTTATTAAAATGGAGAAAGAAATGATAGAAATATTGAAGTGCAGATGGATGGGAAAATGACACTTGTTTAGGCCTTGCTCAGATCATTCCTTGCTTATCTCCACAATTAAGCTCGTTAACTCATTTTGGACCAGAACAGATTTTTTTCTCCAAGCACACTGCGTGAGCAGTTGCTTTGTTTTCTTTTTCGTTCCCCCAGAACATGAGGCAGAAGTCATCTTTTAACATCAAGTGCATGCTTCCAGTGGGACCAATTTCTAGAAACTGAAGGGCTTGGGTGCTGATGGGGTCCTCTCTCTCTTTATTGTCAAGTAGCTAATAGCAACTTTCTGCTCTGAGTCAGACAGCTAAACTTTTGCTAACTCTACAGCGGATTCTACACTTCCCTGCTGTCAGAGAAATTAAGTTCTCTAAAGAAAGGAGTAATAGATTCTGTGCTCTTTTTTTATTATTATTACGATTACTATGTAGGTGTTTAGAAGCAGTAATAGCAGCTTGCTGCTGTTGAAAAAATCTTCGGAGCCAAGAGAAAAAAAATCATAGTGTTTGCTCTAGATGCACAGCAAAGCAAAATTAAAGATCAAATACATTGCCTGAGAGCCAGGCTTTCTTTTCCATGGTTTGAGAGGTCTTATATTTCTTAAATTTCCCATGTTAGTCACAAACACTTAAGCTGACACTTTGGGCCCAATTTATTCCTGTGAATGTCACATGAGAAATACTAGTGGCTGGGAGAAAAAATTGGTTGCACTGGAGTTGCTTCACAGTCTTGCAGTCATCACAAAAATATGTGCACACTTAAATGTATTACTTTAGAAAATCTTGCTCTGTTCTTCCAAACAATTATAAATGCTTTCCTCCCACATTTTTCTCAATGAGTGCCAGCGCCTAGACTTACCGTATGCTGGAACACCTTAGTGCAAAATGATAGCTGCGCACTTAGCCAGGTTTTAAACCTTGAGGGATTTCTCTTTCTATGCTCTTAGATTATTCTCATTTTGCTTCCTAGAGTTCAGGAACATACATGAATGAATTTGCCACCAAGTATTTCTTGAGAGTATAGGAAAAGTGGAGCTAGAAAAACAACATTGCTTGAAAAGGAATGCTAAAAAAAAGTCCTGAGACAGAATCATATCCTGAGCGGTATGTTCAGATTTCTTTTCCATCTTTTTCCCTTTCCCACTATCAGTTCGCTGGCCTTTTATTTTTGCTGAAGGATGTGACATATTACAGGAGTGCACAATTTCAGATTTAACAAAAACTAAAAGACTATTCCTGTTGCATGACAGTGCAGGCCAGCAGTATCCTGGATTGCACTACATGGAAGGAGGCGATCTTTCCCCTTTGCTCAGCATGGACCCAAGGGCACGGAGCCACAACAGCCTCCTCTCTGCAGGGCTGCCAGATTTGGTCCAATTTCCCTGACAATTGTCAGACACTATTTCGTGACCAGTTTCTTGGAGTTTGGTGCAATAATGATTTTGGTCACTACTTGGACCATACACTCAGCCTGGGAGTCTTCAATGTTACCAGTGACAAAATGAACTCTGATTAAGAAATAATTTCTGGCAGGAATGCAAACACATTCTGAAACAGGTGTTCCTGCCCTCATCCTCCAGTGCTTCCTCTCATTTTCACATCTTATTCACATACTTGCCAGAAGTCTGTACATAATAAAGGCTCAAAGTGCTATGTTATAATTCCTGTTGGAAATCAGAGCCTCTCTAATATTTAATTATTCTGACCTGAAATTATGCAGAATGTTTGTCCGTTTTTCACTAAGTTTTTGGAATGCTTTACACCATAAATAAAAATTCAATTTCCCCTTTCTTCTTACTCCCAGTAGGATTAAATAATAGTATAAAAGATAAATCAGATTCTAACTTCTTAAGCTTCTTTCTTTGCTTTAGATTTATTTGTAATTTACAAAATACATCATATTTGAACTCAAGCCTCTCTGCCCCTTCACTGCGATTGTTTTGTCCTTCCACACTACCTTCACCTCAGTAACACTGGGATGACAAAATATTTCCTTTATAGATTTGTCACCATTACTTTCTCCTACGTTCTTTATAGGAACATGTATTTGCACCCTGATGAACTTAAAACCTTGTCTCTTTTCTTATTGGGAAAAGTCAGACTTCTGTTTAATTTGATTTGTTTAATTTTGCATTTTGAGGGGTAAAGATCAAGTCAGTAGCAGTGGGGAGAAAAATAATGAGAAGCAGCATTCAAAAACTGAGAAGAGAAAGCGGAAATAGTGAGGACAGTGGAAAGACTCCATGTCTTCAACAGAGGCAAGATGTCACCGCAGGTTACTTTTCAGAAAATATCCAGATGGTTTCCTCTGCCTTTCTTCTCTATGACTTTCTATCAGGTCATCCTCAAATAGATTCACTCCTCTATTTTTAGTTCATTCATTATTCCTCTTCATCTCCCTCTGTGGTGACGAAGGGACAGGTCTGGTGTCAGTGGAAGCAGTTTGAAATGAATAAATGTGCTAACTGACCCCTTCACAGCCACATCACAAGAAAACATTTAGTGCTACTATTTATGGTCTACACAGAGGATTCAAGCTCTTAAACGACTTCAAGACAAAACTGTCATTTGGAGGTTACTACCAAAGCTTGTCCTGCACAATTATTCTCTAGGCTCAAAAGTTGTTTGCTACTCACCAAAAAGTGGATTTTGGTTTTCAATAATTGGCAATCATAAATAATAGTAAGATTTGCAAATATGATTAACAACAGGTAACTCTTTAGTACAAGATATTGTCTCAAAAATTACTTAGAAAAACAATGTAATTCAAATATGTATCATCTATACTTTGATAGCCAAATGTAATCCATGAAATGTAATCTAATTAATTTTAATGAGATATAATACAATAAATAATATTTGATACTAATTTTTTAGAAAAAATATACTATTATTGTCAATTTTTTAAAAAAATTCAGTAATTCAATAATTTCAATAGGTCCACTGATCATCTGGACTCATCAACAGATAGAAGTAAAAGTTCTTAAAAGCTCTAAATGCCATACAGATGTTTTGATCCATTGTCCTCAGGGCACACATTCAGTGAACTCTTCCTGTATTGCATAGTTTAATACTTAGGTAAGGCTTGGTCTACTTTTACTGCATTTTTCAAATTATTTGTCCAGGTTGCCTATTTTTATACATTTTTCAATTTAATTATTATGTCTTTTTATCTTCCCAGAATTCCACAACGTTCCTTCTACTTGTATATTTTGTATACTTTTCCCGCAATAGATTTTATAGTGTATATATTAGCTTGGATACTTAACTTTCCTATTAGATAGTTCTTGCAAAAAAAGCTCAGATGCAAACTGAACCTTGCTCCACCTGACAGATGGGCAGAAAATTCTCTTCTTTTTGATCTGGATTGCAGCCAGATTGCATCGCTACTGAGGAATCACACGCAGGTAAGGAGATAAACTTAGAGATAAATATACCAATAAAGATCTGAGTATCTGATAGGAGACCCAACCATAATAGACATGCGGAACAAAGAACTCAGTGAGACCCCAATTTATCTTTTAACAAGTAAATGACAATTTTCTGAGCAACTGAAGTATGGCCAAAAAGAAGCTTATAAAGAATGGACAGTAACACTGTAATTTGACAAGGTGAATTTGATTGGTAGTTGCAGTATAAAGCCCAGCAGAGAACCTGAAAGATGACACAAAGACAGGGAGACAGAAAAGATAAATAATGCCCCAAATCAAAGTTATATCAGAACCAGGAGATTCTAGCTGTCCAAAAATCACACTAAGTTTAATCTATATTCAATGAAAGGACACACATCACCAGAAAGGGATTCCAACTATTCCATTTAGGCAATGATATACATCGTATGATGGGACAAGTCTGTCTCTCATTTGACTGCATACAAGCCTCCCCTACTATTTCTGATTAAACATTCGTATGGCTAAATTAAGGTGAGAGGAATCCTACTTGCTCTAACACACACTACAATCTAGGTAATGTGTGGTGTACAAGAGAGCTTGTAAGAAGTGTCATGTATACCTAATTCCTTAAGTTTTCTTGATCCAGGACACAATGCTTGGTGTCATCAAGACGACCACAATATCACTGGGGAAGGTACCTTGCTCTTTTCCTCATGTGCACTCCCCACCCATGAAACAAAAGATAGAATCATAGAATCATTTAGGTTGGTAAAGATCTTTAAGATCATCAAGTCCAACCATAAACCTAACACTGCCGAGTCCACCAATAAACCACGTCCCTAAGTGCCACATCTATGTTGGAACAGAAAAAAATGGACAACTAAACAGAAAGCAATGAGACTTTTCAGATTTTAAATTGATCACTGGTGAACATGTGAACATGTGATAAAGGTGGCCTGGTTAGCAAGGGAAAATTACTGAATAGAAGAAAACGTCTGCTGAAAAATACCGACAAATTACCTGCCAGCCTGGGAGCTATGGGCCTGGGAACTAGGCCTTCGAATCAAAAACATCTTTGAGAAGTGCAGCTGGCCTCTTTGAAATACAGCTGGGGTACCTAGAAACGACACATCCTGAGATACCATCGATAAGCTCAAAAGCAAGAAACTGTAATGGCAGCTTATCGTTTGAAAAAGTGGGAACAGTCTGGGAAAATACAATTGGTCTGAAAGAACCAAAAATTCATCTTCCATTGGCTGTTACAGGTGAAAAATCAAAATTAACAGCATCTGTTAGCTGCTTGAAGTTGTGATGTCCTACACCCTCTTATGTCTCTGATATAAAAAGGACTTAAGTTTTATTCAAAATGGAGCCTCCCTGAGAATTTACCATGCTGCATGTACTTTTCCTTTCCTAAACATCTCGAACTCTCTGCACAAACTTTCTACAAGATCTTGGACTCTCACCTGGCTGACTCCAGACTCTGTGACGCAGATCATTTCTGAAGTGTGACTGTTATCTTATTGGTACCCCCATTTTTGGGTCAGTTTGCTATCTCCTCCCACCTCCGCGATGATTGGGTCCTCGTCTGGGATCAGTTTGTTCTCCCCTTTGGGATGATTTGTCCCCTTCTGAAATCTAATTCACCTGATACCCATATCACATATCTCTACAAGTAATCTGCCATAAATATATCTGCTGTTACATTGTTGGCAAGTTGCTTCACTAATGATAAATTTGTAGTAATCTGTAATAGTATATACCTACTTGGTTGTTGCTGTTACTGGTTGTTGCTATACAATTGGTTGCTGTTATTATTAACTGCTGCTGTACTGTTGATTGATACTACATTATTAATTGTGGATAGTAATTTGGAATAGCTTATTACAAATAAGCTATATATATTTCTATAGCACAAATAAGCTATAATCTATTAGCCATATTAGATTATATATATATCATAGATATACTTGCTAGTGGTGATTTTGTTGTAGTTTACTTGCTAATGGAGATTTTTGTGGTATTTGTGGTATTCTATAATAAAGAAATTTAGAAGATAAAGCCTCCGTGTTCTTGTGTATAACTGAATCCCATGAACCCATAGTCATGATCTCTACACACCCTCAGGCCAGGTAACCCTTTAGGTTGAGACAACATGTCACTTTTTGTCAGTAATGTTAGAAAGTCAAAGATAAAATGATAAAATTTGATGCTGGTAGAGTTGAGTATATGACCCCTTACGAATCATATGAACTACGTTTATGGGTATATAAAAGATACGAAGAAATAGATACAAATAGAAACATGGAGAAGATAACAATAAAATACTTGTATTCTAAAATAAATACATGTCAACTTTTTCGCCAGAGAAGCATTTGTTAGATAGAAAGTTCTCAATAGAGCAGAGAACTATCATCCAGAATTCAAGTTACCACTTAATTCATGCCTCTAGTAAGTCCCTTTTTCTCTAAGAAACAGAGTAAAAGAACAGCTGGATAAGAAGTTCACTCTGGGATTCTAAGAATCTGTAAAAGACCCAGTAATCTAAGATGAATAACATGTGCTTTAAATGTTACACAAATTTTGCATATGCATAGTTTGGAGACCCACCTGCTGAGTTAGTACAAACAACAAAATAAAAGCATATAGTGCAGAACTCCTAAAGAGAAAACTATGAGAATAGATTATAGAGCTTAAAACCAGAAAAGACCAACAGGATGTAAAATTAATTATTTGAAAAACATAAACAATGTCATAAAATAAGGTAATTAACTGAATGTATTGATTTCATTAAGCCATCTTAGGATCAGTCCAACTCCCACTCCCTGGGAGTTGTTTTTAGTATAGTACAAATATGAAATTTATGCAAGATGTAAAGACAGCTGTCATGTTGATTTTCATTCATTTTTTATTCTGAAATCTGGATATTGCTAGGTAAAGAGTTGAGATTATGTAACTGTCACATAAAGAACATAACAGTGTTATATTAATGCATATTAACACGACTAGATGATCAAGCCTTGTTCAGTTTTATGGCACCATTCTGGACTTGAATCAAGGTTGTAATTTTTTTTCCACATTTACAGAATTACCGACACCTATTTCTGTCTTTCCACCAAAGAAGGAAGAGAGTCTGTCTCAGGTGACCTGTTTGCTAAATGGAATAAAAATCACTTTGCCCTTTGAATGACTATTAGCATTTGCAATGTATGTTTTAAGCAATATTTTACATGATCCTTTTCCTTCTATTGATAATTATTTTCCCTCTCTTTTACCACTCTTTTTCTTTGTTTCTAGTCTTTTATTGAATTGTTTTCTTGTATTTCTTTCCCATAACATTAAACAATGCAGTCTCAGAGAATGATGTTATCACACAGTGAGATAAAGGCAATTTCTTTTGAAACCCCTAAAATATCCAAGGTATTCTTCAATTTACTTCACGGCAGTCAGAAAGTTCAATGAAACAGGAAGATCAGTGAGGGAATTGACAATTCCTAAAGAAATAGTCTTATAGGATACAACTGAAAGGATGTTGCAAGATTCTGATGCTTAAATCAACAGAGGAAGAGAAAGAGGTGCTTCTTTTTCTCCATGGAGATAATTTTCCTATCATTTAGTTTGAGCTTTTGCTTTTCACTCCATGGTGTTACCAGTTTTCAAAGTTAGCCTTCCTTGCAAGTGCAGGGGTGTCACCGATCTACCCAAGGAACAGAAAGCTGAATTCCTGGATTCTTCTTTTTTTAGCAAGACTCTTAAGGTAGAGATTCTATTAAATATAGACTAGAATTTACAGCTGTGAGCTCAACTCTGCAATCCTTATTCATAGAAAAAAGCAACAGCTGGAATGCAAACCTTCCGTGAGAAGGAACTGTGGTAAGGATTCATGTCTCCTAATTTTACCTTTAAAAAACAAAAAGAAAAGCATCTATTATAAGCAGGACACCAAGGCTACCTTATAAAACCAGTGGAAAAAGAGAGGATTTGTCAAAAGTTCATTTCTGGCTCTTTAATCCCTCTGAAGCTAATAGAAAGGCAGAGGGTCCTCCAGAGCTTAACTTGGATGCTCTGAATCATTTTCTAGAGGAGTCTCTAGCTCTTCACTGAGTATTGTGAGATCTGCTGGTTATTAGTCTCATTACAGAATATCCCCTGGGGCACACCTATAGATCACACTGTCATTCCTCTTACCTTAGTACTCTGTTTCAAGACAGAATTTATTATCTGCTGGGGTCTCTCTCTCTTCCGTGAGCACAGAAAGATCTGAGGGCAGCCACCTTAGGCTAAACCCCTGCCTTTGAGGTGAACTAAACTTGGAAAGATCAGTCCCATTCTGCACTCACAAAATATAAAATGTGCTAAAGTGAATCTGAACTGGAACTGCATTTAAGTTGATAATTCAATTTCACCAGAAGATCTAATTTGTGATCTTAAATCAGAAGACCTCTGTATTAACTCTTCAGTTCATTGCAATATACTTCATACTTCAGAAGAATTTTTACAATTATTATCTTAATCATTATCTTAGCTTTCTCTCCAAAAATTGTCAAACCACAGGGTAAAAGAGAACTATGAAAGTTGTTTATTAATATTAAACACCTGAAACTTTTATTTAAATAATGGTTTGTGAATGACATAAGAAAACAGCAATAAAACATGCTCATTCTTCTGTGACAAGATTGGAGTAGTTGAGTGTGTGGAATGCATACTCTTCTGTACATTTTCTTTAGCTCCCTGATCTTTGTTTTCTCATAAGTGAAGCTCCAAACAAATTGAATTCAAAAGGCAACATCTTAGTCAGTTTTAGTGCAGGTTATGCAGTTTATACTATTTAAAGGAGTTGATGTTGCAGAAATTGCAAAAAGCATGGCTTTCACGTCCATTTAAAGATAATTTTACTCTTAGTCATTTTCAAAGGGCAATATACCTGCTCACAAGTCCCATTCAGAGCTTTTGGGTGTAAAAAATTCCATAATTTGCCTGCTTTAATTACAGAAATCCAGTCATTAGAACAACTGGTGCAAATATTTACAAGTGAGACCTCATTTTCCTTTCTTTATTGTGGTTTAACCCAGCAGGCAGCTATAACAACCACACAGCTGTTTGCTCACTCCCCCCACACAGTGGGATGGCAGAGAGAATCAAAAAAAGTAAAACTCATGGGTTGAGATAAAACAGGTTAATAGGACAGAAAAGGAAGATGTTGATGATGGTGGTGATGATGATGATAATAATTAATAATAATAATAAAGAATATACAAAACAAGGGATACGCAGCACAATTGCACACCACCCAGAACCAATGCCTAACTAGTACCTGAGCCACAGTGCCCCCGGCCAACTTTTCCCAGTTTATATATTGAATACAACATCATACGGTATGGAATATGCCTCTGGCCAGTTTGGGTCAGCTGTCCTGGCTGTGTCCCCTCCCAGCTTCTGGTGCACCCCCAGCCTTCTAGCTGGCAGGGCTGTGTGAGAAGCTGAGAAGTCCTTGACTGCTTGGCAGCAACTAAACATCAGCGTGTTATCAACATTATTCTCATCCTAAATCCAAAACACAGCACTAACCAGCTGCTAGGAAGAAAAGTAACTCTGTCCCATCCAAACCTAGGGTATTTTTATATTATTCCATATCATTAATTTATTTTTTATCAAGCTAATGGAACTCTAAGGGTGATACCCTAAAACATAATCCTAAATCATCAATGTGATGAATTTTATCTTTGGTACCTCCTGGTTCATTAAACATCTTATTTATTAAGACTATTACATATTTAAGTCATTTTGATCATCTGCCTTTGCAGATTCCTCTTAAGTCCAAATACATGTGAGCTGCTATTCTTTTATTTTAGACTCCATGGAATGCTCTGTCTTAACATGGACTTGGAGAGAAAACTGCCACAGTAGTTTACTTCATGCTCACCATCCTTTTTGTTTGTTGTTTTTAATGTTTACATTTTCCATATATTTGTTTACTTTGTATGTAAAATAAAAATGATAATATTCCTATTAGTACTAAAATGTATAAGTATGTCAGATTGAAAATAAAGAAGAAAATACACATTTAAAAAGAAAAAAAACAGACTGACATATAGGGCTTGCATCTATCAAGGAAATCATCCTATAACAAACGAATCTATCAAGTGGTCCTCCTGTGACAAAAGTTATTCAGGGCCTATAATTATGAATAGATTCGATTAGATGACAGCACATTAAATAGGTACTTCTTTGATTCTTCTTTCAATGTCTGCTGCTATAATGGGGCATAAAGCCATATTACAGCAGATTTTACAGGTTTTTATCTTATTTAGTTTCCATACTAACTTACTAAAATCCTAAATTATTTCCATTATGATGAGAAGAGGCAGTGATTTGTTAACATACTGATGACTCTTTAGAACCTGTCATTTAGTGCATTTATCCACTGTACTTCACCAAAACAGAAAGTGCTTCACAATTCAGTGAAACTAAAAATATTACAAAATAAAAGTATTTTCCTATTAGATACAGAAATTATGAGATTTAGCTTCCCAGCATGCCAGATAAATTATCTCAATTACTGTGAGCTATAACAAATTGTCTTTTCTATTTATGTCAATGCAATAAATCTGCACAATCTGAGTGTTAAGTACAATGCCTACTGTGTTAATGCTTTCCTCTCACTGTTCCCACAGAACTGCTCACCACTTCGGTGAGTATCTGATGTTGCACTAAGGAGAGTTCATGGCAAAATTCATTAAATATCAATGCAAAATTAATTAATATTTGACATTTGTTAGAGCTCCTGACAATGATTCAGTTAAAGTCTGCTAGAAGGGTGAAGCTATGTGGTCATGACCATTGCAGTATTGTGAGCAAAGGTTAATTGAGATACCATGTCTTAAATTTTACTGTTGTTATAATTTAGAACTATGTAACTCCAACAGTAGGAAAGTATGGGAAAAAAAAAGAAAAAAAAAGAAAAAAAAAGAAGAAAGATTATTTTCCCTAAATCTGATAACTCATTCAGCATACAACATTTGTGGTTCTTTCAGAAGTAGTATTTTTTTCATTTACTAGTACACTTTTGGAGTGACTCTCCTGATTATGCCCTCTTACCACACGTGGCTCATGGAGTCATTTCTCAGCAAGTGAATCAAGACCAGGAAGTTTATCCCAGGAAGGTTACAAATGCAATTTCAGATCAGGATGGGAAGTGTTGCACATCCTCAGATTTTAGATTAAAAAAAAAAGAAAAAAAGGAAAAGAAATTTTATTCCCTACTAATGTTTAGCTATTGAAATATCTGACCAGATATTATTTAATGCAATGACACCTACATGTTTACTAACTCAGATATCACAAGGACAAAGGCACAGAGTGTTTAGTGAGGTAATGGCAATATGGGACCCATCCTTCTTTTTTGTTCTGTTCTTATATTCCCACAAATCTCAACTCAAGGAAAACTCCTAGTGCAGAATTTATACTAGAAACTGTGGTGAGATAGATCAAGATTTTCTGTATCGAGAGATGATGAGAATGGAATGATATTCATGGGCAGTTAAGCAGGCCAGTTATGTCAATCCCAGCCTAACTATTTTTTACTCCGTCCAACAAGAGTAGAAAACAAACATATCATCTTCCCAAATGAAAAAAAAAAAAAATTGTTTTAACCTACTCCTCATTTAAGACTATAGATTGCCATAAAAGCATATTGTATAGATTGTCTTTTATGGCTTCTTAAATAAGAGACAATACCTTTCAAATGGTGGGATTTTGTAGTCAATCTTTCTTCCTGAGATAAAAAAGGAGAAATAAGTAGTTAAGGATTTTTTCTCTATAAAGAAGAAGATTAAAGGACTACTCAGATAAAATCTTTCCTCATTTTCTATGTCTTTGCTTCTTTTTTGCCAGAAGAAAAAAAAAAAGATCATGTTATCTTGACCTTAAATGTAGAACAATCCTTTAAATCCTCATTATTCTTAAGATTACAGAGATTACAAGTCCATACAGTATTTCCTGAAAACAGATGCAGAGAAATGACAAGCAAGTATCTAAATAAGTGGCCAAGAATTCTTTCTTTCAAACACTGAAAGAAAAAAGGGAAAAGACACATAGCAGTAACTGTCTTTCTGCCATTCTGTCCTCAAAGCAGTATGGTAAAAATGAACATGAACCAGGGAGAATGGCCTAAAAGGACTTGAAGTAGGCTTCTTAATACAAAATATGCTAATCTGTACATGACACATTCAGCTGCATTTTTGAAGGTGCCCTGTACTGAAAAGATATAAACCAAAGACCAAGTGGAAGTTAAAATCTTGTTTAAAAAAAACAGATGTGCAAGCTCTGCATTCCAAACACTCACTGTCTTGAAAATTCTTGCTTTTCCAGTTTGCCTTACTGCAATTTATGATAATTCGAGGTCAGATTCTGCTTTTGTTTCATACAGAGTAGATCTTGGCAATTCACTTACTACAGAGCAACACACTACTATTGCTGTAGAGGATGATTTGTTTCTTTTTCAAAGTTATTTCCAAATTTTGCTTTGAAAAATGATTTCACAACCACTTCTAGCAAGGTTTTTGTTTGTTCATTGGTATCCTGGGGTACACTAAGAAGACTGTGGCCAGCAGGTCGAGGGAGGTTATCCTCCCCCTCTACTCTGCCCTGGTAAGGCCACATCTGGAGTTCTGTGTCCAGTTCTGGGCTCTCCACTTCAAGAAAGACAAGGAATTACTGGAGACAGTCCAGTGGAGGGCTACAAGGATGATTAGGGGACTGAAGCATCCCTCTGATGAGGAAAGGCTGAGAGAACTGGGTCTGTTCAGCCTGGAGAAAAGAAGATTGAGAGGGGATCTCATCAATGCTTATAAATATCTGAAGGGCGAGTGTCAAGAGGATGGGGCCAGACTCTTCATAGAATCATAGACTCATAGAATCATTTTCGTTGGAAAAGACTTAAGGCCATCAAGTCCAACTGTTAACCTAACACTGCCAAGTCCAACTCTAAAGCATGTCCCTAAGCGCCACATCTACACATCTTCTAATGACTTCCAGGGATGGTGACTCAACCACTTCCTTGGGCAGCCTGCTCCAGTGATTGACAGCCCTTTCTGTGAAGAAATTTTTCCTAATATCCAATATAAACCTCCCCTAGTGCAACTTGAGGCCATTGCCTCTCATCCTATTGCTTCTTACTTGGGAGAAGAGATTGACACCCACCCGGCTACAACCTTCTTTCAAAGAGTTTTAGAGAGCAATAAGGTCTCCCCTCAACCTCCTTTTCTCCAGGCTAAACAACCCCGGTTCCCTCAGCTGCTCCTCATAAGACTTGTGCTCTAGATCCTTGACGTGGTTTAGCCCCAGCCGGCAGCTGGGTGCCATGCGCCGCTCACTCACCCCTCCCCCGGCGGGCTGGGGAGGAGAACGGAAAAACAACGGCAAAGCCTCGAGGGTTGGGATAAGGGCAGTTTACTGGGACAGCAAGGGAGAGGGAAACAATCAACAACAGTACTGATAACAGATATTCACAATGGGTGATAACAAAGAACAATTTACCCATCCCACGACCGACCCACCAGACACTCAGCCTGTCATGGAGCCACGCTGAACCCACCCCTGCCCGACTAGCCCCCTTTTATGGTGAGCGTGATGTCACATGGTATGGAATAGCCCCCGGCCAGCTTGGCTCACCTGTCCTGGCTCTTTGTGAAATTAACTCTATCCTTGCCAGAACCAGGACAATCCTTCACTTGCTTTGTTGTCCTTCTTCAGATATTCTCCAGCACCAAAATTTCTTTCTTGTAGTGAAGGGCTCAAAACTGAACACAGTACTCGAGGTGCAGCCTCACCAGTGCCAAGTACAGGAAGACAATCACTTCCCTAGTCCTGCTGGCCACACCATTTCTGGTATTTCACTGGTGCCCAGCAACAGGACAAGGGGCAATGGGTGAAAACTGGAACACAGGAATTTCCATCTCAATACAAGGAAAAACTTCACTTTGAGGGTGACAGAGCACTGGCGCAGGCTATCCAGAGAGGTTGTGGAGTGTCCTTCTCTGGAGATATTCAAAACCCGCCTGGACGTGATCCTGTGCAACCTGCTGTAGGTGATCCTACCTTAGCAGGTAGGTTGGACTAGATGATGTCCAGAGGTCCCTCTGGATTTTGTGATTCTATCCAACATGCTGCTGCAACATTTATTGAAGTATTTTGCATAAGTATTGCACAAAATAGAATGTATACAACATGTGATAGCACTACGCTGAGTTGAGTTCTTGTTCTCTTACACTCAAACTACATTTAGAAGAAAATAAATTTAAAGCAGTGAAGAAATGTTTATGCATTTTAAAACTAACGTGTACTTTCTAATATAGCCATCAGGAATGCCAGGCCATCCTGCTAAAAATCAACTATTTCTGGAACATCTTGTCACTTTCCAAGGAAATTAACTGAAATGATGCCAAAGTGCAGGGAATGGGTGAGGTTTTAAAAAAATAAAATTCACCGACCTATAAAGAAGTACAAAAGAGCAGCACTATTTCTTACAATTCTCAAATAGCAAGTTGTTCTCGGTTGGTTTTTAGGTTCTTATTCCTTATCAACTGAAAGTTAGAGCCACAAAATGCAAGACAATATTTTGAGAAAGAACTAATAGAGGAGTCTTGATGCTTGATTTATTAAGAAAATTAACTATATTGGGTTGTTCTGCCTATGTGTCTCCCCATATAATTGAAGTGGACAATTTCTAAACAAATTGAAAGGTACAAATCTTAGACATACAAAATTCTGACATATTTTGTGGAAATTTGGAGGTGAGTAGAGGATGGAGATCAATATAAGGAAAAGCAAGTATGAATTTGGCCCACTGAATAATTCCAAGAATAAAATCAACACATATATACCTCTGAGGTACCAATAATACATCCTGACACAGGAATATTAAAGTATAGAAGACAAAGCTAGCCCACTATTGCAGCAAGGGACTTATTAAGGAGACCTAAACACAGTCTGTAGGAAGCCAGCTGTCGCTCATTCTGCAGCTTATGGGAATACCTTGGCTTCAAATCATTTTTCTCCTTGAAGTTATAAAAAAAAGTCATCATTCTTCCACAGATTGACAAGTGTTTTTTTTCCAAAAAGACTTCTAGTATCTATGATTGTGTGTCTGTTACTATTCATGGATGCTTTATATGTTTACAAAATCACAATATTACTTAAAATGATTTATTTAAGGTTTTAGAAATGACATGTATATGACGGGTGAAGTATGAAGTCAGTTTGTATTACCCTCTGTTAAGCAATGTGATAGAGGTATCAAAAACCTGAAAGCTTTTTTCCTCTGTGATTTACCTTTTAGTTTTCTTAGAACAAGCGTAGTAGAAGGCTTGATGTCTTTATTTTCCTGATTTAGAAGTTCATTGGAAAATTGTTATAACTCTAAATTTATATTCTAATATTTTTTTTACTTAGATTACACATGACTGGTTCTAATATATGCATATATTTAATTTTGTTTGGTGGGTGGTTTTTGTGTATAAAATGTTTTCATATGGGGTACAGAAGGATTTCCACTTATGTTGTTTACTTGTTATTTTTCTCTAGGGTTAGAAGAGATTATTAGCAGAGCGCTAATAACAGAACATTATTGTTACCTTTGAAATGGCAGTCCCTTATCTCAATGACTAAGCTGAAAGCTAAAGACAGAGTTGTCTCAGGGAACATTATAAGGAAGCAATACAACACCTGCTGAAGGATTTGAAGTCTTTCAAGTTTTTCAAAATAATTAGTTGACTGAGGAATCCAGAACTTTACAAAAGGAAAGCCTTCACACTGGTACTTATAAAGAGAGAAGAGAGCAGGAGCAGCAGGAAGGGCTCTGCATAGGCCCTAAGATCTTGAAAGGACTAAATAAAACTTACAGAAATGTAGACATTTTGAGATTGGGTTTTGTGTAGAAGCTTTTATTGCTCTTCCAAAAGGCTTTGCACTTCCTGGCTTTATCTGTGAGTTATCTGTGGTTGTTTAGAAATCCTTTGACAACTCTGTTCTTATCTTGATTTTGTTGTTGTCTTGTCCCTGAAAGTAACTAAAAAAAAAAAAAAATTTTCAGAATCGTCATTTTGGCGGAGTTCTGGAAGTAGGAGAGAATCACTTCCCACTTAGTGGAAGAGCTGGCATGAGAGGAGACTGGGTCAGGATGTAGATGGCTAACATACAGAGTTCCATCCTTTTGGGAAGAGGTACTTGACAGTGGCTCTGCAGCCCAGGATGGTGTTTATGTGCCTAAAGATGCCCAGCCCTAACCAAAGTAAAAATGTATGGGACTCCATGATTGAATTTGCACAGGCCAACTTGATGAGATATGTATTGAGATAGCTTATTTAGTATTATAATAGTCAAAATTTCATGGTAAATATGTACCATCAATTTTATTTATAGGGGCTTTCAAAAATTTTTACTTTACATTTTGCACGAGTAATAGGCTTTGAATGAAATACTTCTGACTTTGCTGACTATCTGAATATTCTGTAAGTATGAGGTTTCTTCCTACTCCTTCAAACAACATCAGACCTCACTTTAGTGTTACAACTTTATGCAGAAATTAATTCCAGCGCATGCTGCTTTTTCTTGCAGTAACTAAGCCACTGTATGTGTGGATTCCTTAGCAATGATCTGGACAATTAGATCATTATTTCTTTTTTAGGTGCATCAAAATTACATGCTCTGCTGGAAGGGGTGAAAGTGTTTTGGTTTGGTTTGGTTTTTTCAAGTAGTAGTTAATTCTCTTTAATGGAAATTAAACTTCGATTTGGTTTTAGGGGAATATCCAGAGCACATTCCTCTCGGACACATGTCAAAAATACAACATGCAGAAAGTTGGTGAGTAACAGAACTTAAATGATGACCATTACCAAAATAATATAAATTCCATGTGCAGATGACTATTTTTAGTTTAACAGCATAACAGACACTCATTAAAACATATTTCCTTCTTTTTCCTTCCCAGAAGTGAACAAAAAGCCACTACAAAGTGCCAAATTGACAGCAATGGAATTACTTCTGTCTCCGTAGTAGACAATGCATAACAACTGGACGGGATTTCTTTAAATTTTTATTACCTTTGTCAGGTGTGGCTTTTTTCTCTGCTCTATGGAAATTGGCTTTGTCCACTGAAATTAATGATATCATTTCCATTCACTCCAAAGACTTTTAGTTCAACGCTCTAACACAGGAGCTAACCGCATGCTAATTACTGTTTCAGTAACATGTATATATGCTCAAGTATATATCTGTCAAAATAAAAAGAAGCATGAGAAGTAGAAAATGGATTGTTTGAGATTATTGGTTAAGGCAAGTCCTATTCTTGGATCGTACTTACTGTTAGTAATTCTAAGTACTTCATAGCCCATTATTTTTGAATAGTGACTCTACTAAGAATGAGGAAGTATAATCCATTAAAAAATAACTTGGGCCTTGCAACAGTGGGTAGAAGAATGACTAAGTATACTGACATTGTGGATGAAAAGTTTGTGTAAGGGCACCTCTAGCATAACTGTGAATAGAAAAAGTTTCTAGGATGACAAGTATCCTATTCTTTCCATTTCTCAGGGAAGGTGTTGAACTATTTTAGATGTAGGAGTGACTCCCTGGAGAGCTACATACTAGCTAAGGGTAATTGGGAGGGAGGTAAAGGAGAAGGGAAAGGAATTCACATTTTTTCCCAGTGAAAAAAATTACACCCTTCAATAATTTTGGAAAGTAAATGAAAAGAGTAATTAATTTTTAAATAGCACTTAAATATAAATTTTAATTAAATAAAAATGTTTAAATCTAACAAAACTAACCAATTCCAGGTAACTCAGACGCAAACACTGTACCAGGCTCCACACATGTTTTACAAACAGCCATTTCCCCCTTCCATTAAATCCTCACAAGGATCGTTCTGCTATACATTTCTTCATGTCTCATCACATTTCTTCATGTCTCATCACATAAACCATTATAATTCATATTTCCAAGGGAATAGAATTAAGGTTGCATGAACAGCTTGGATTTTAGTTTTGCCTAATCTGAGCATGCTTGATTATGAAATATTAACGTACCTGTAATACAAGGTGTGGGGGGGTTATTTCTTACTACATGTAATCTTTAATCTTCTATAATTCTTTTCACTTTCAGTTTACTCTTATAGAATAACAATTTGGCCTAAAGCTTATCTGGCAAGATACAGATTGGATGGGTGGTCTGAGAGATGGGTAGGAAATTGAATAGCAGGTCACACTCAGAGGGTGGTGATTAATGGTTTTTACTCAAGCTGGCAGCCTGTCACTAGTTGAGTTCCCCAGGGATCGATACTGGCCCCATGCTGTTCAACATCTTCATAAATGACCTGGACTAAGGGATTGCAAGCACCCTTACCAAGCTTGCTGATAACACCAAACTGCATGATGAGGTGAACACAGCAGAAGGGAGAGACATCTTACGGAGAGACCTGGCCAGGCTGGAAGAGTGGGATAGCAAGAGCAGTATGAAGTTTAACAAAAACAAGTGCCAGAAGGGAGAGACATCTTACGGAGAGACCTGGCCAGGCTGGAAGAGTGGGATAGCAAGAGCAGTATGAAGTTTAACAAAAACAAGTGCAAAGTCCTGCAGCTGGGATGGAATAACTGAAGAGTTCAGTACAGACTATGATCTGGGTGGCTAGGGAGCAGCTTTGCTGAAGAGGAACTGGAGGGACAAGCTGAACAAATGTCAGCAGTGCACCGCTGCCACAACAAAGGCAAACCAGATCCCAGGCTGCATTCACAGGGCATTACTAGCAGAATGTGTAATCATAAGCTCCCTTTCCCACGAGAGGCTGGACCAAATGAGCTTTCAAGGTCCCTTCCAACCTGGGCTAATCTATGATTCTGTAATTCTATTATTCTTTCAATGTATGAGCTACACATTATTTTTTTTTTGCCCCTCCCTCCACAATCATTTCAATCTTTTGAAAAAAATTAAAATAATGTGCAAAATTTCATGAAGACAAAACAGCTGAGACAGTTTCTTGACACCATGAAACTCTGTCAGACCTGAGATGATATAATGAGCCAACTGCCCTGCCAGCGAGGTTTGGAATGGAAGTTACTAAATGCAATTTTTTTACAAATTTTCCTTTCCTAATGTCCCGGTTTCAGCTGAGAGTTAATTTTCTTCATAGTAGCTAGTATGGGGCTATGATTTGGATTTGTGCTGGAAACAGTGTTGATAATATAGAGATGTTTTCGTTATGTAGACATGTTTTTGTTATTGAACAGTGCTAACACAGAGACAAGGCCTTTTCTGCTTCTCACACTGCCCTGCCAGCGGGATGGCTGGGGGTGCACAAGGAGTTGGGAGGGGACACAGACAGGACAGGTGACCCAAACTGACCAAAGGGATATTCCATACCGCATGACATCATGTTCAGTTTATAAGGGCTTGGGGAAGAGGAAGAGCAGGGTGCAGCAGTGTTTGGAGTGATGGCGTTTGTCTTCCCAAGTAACCATTACGTGTGACGGAGCCCTGCTTTCCTGGAGATGGCTGAACACCTGCCTGCTCATGGGAAGTGGTGAATGAATTCCTTGTTTTGCTTTGCTTGTGCATGCGGCTTTTGCTTTACTTATTAAACCTTCTTTATCTCAACCCATGAGTTTCCTCACTTTCACCCTTGCAATTCTCTCCCTAATCCCAATGGGGGAGGGGACTGAGCCAGCGGCTGCATTGTGCTCAGCTGCCGGCTGGAGTAAAACCACGACAGTCCTTTTTTTTGGAGGTCAACGTGGGGCTCGAAGGGTTCAAGATAATGACCCTTATTGAGGGTTGAAAAGCTGAAGAAAGATTAGGATCCGAAGCTAATATTCAAGTTGCACTTGCATATCCAACTGCTGATTATTTTTAACTGACTTGATACTCTGATGAAATAATACTTCACTGGACACTGAAACAACTGATGTATTTTTCACACTTGGTTATGCACATTCTCTTCAATTTCTAGTCTTGGTGAGATTGGGTTACAGAAGTTTATTTACAACAACGCCCCTGTAATAGACTTGCAGGATTGCAAGCAACAGCGTGTTGACTGAAAAAAAAGTCTTTCTTCCCTGATAGGTCATTGGAAGTAGCTTTTCAATAATATTCCCTACAGAGATGTACTGGTGGAATGAAAGACAAAAAATGAGCCATTCTTCTGGTAATAACTTTAAAGTTAGCAAAAACAAACCAAAACAAAAAGCCTAAATCAAGGTCCATGACTGTGATTGGATATCTTCTCGCTGGATTTAGCAGGCTTTGGATCAGGCTGTGAATGTGACCATACTGGAGAAGATAAATAAAAGTGAATAGCAGGAGTAAGCTGTCTCTTCCATATAATGAAAATCAGGAGGATTTCAGATACAGGAAACAGACTGCGGAAGTAAGATCCGAATCAAGCCTTTTGGATTATTTTTCCTACAAAACATTAGCGAAATAGACTTATGAGAGCTATTTAACATAAAATGCTACCTGCTTAATAAGACTCTGATTGACTGCCAGTTTGGCAGTCTCAACGTCATTTAGTATTTTCTAATTTGGGGCTTCTAATATTAATTTATACCTATCAGTGTTAACATAGGTAATATAAAGCTGCAGATACTCATTTCTATTAATTGAATGTATGATTTTATCTGAGAAAAATATAGGTACTTTGACCAAGCAGTTTCACACTAGACCCCACAGAATTTCCTTCTGTACTGTTTGTCCTTTTCATTCTTGGTTTCAAGAGCTTTATATCATCCATTTAAGTATTTTGCTTAGGATCATGTCACAATCGTATTTCTCTTAGTCCTTCAAAGGAGTTGAGGTACTCCAACAGGCTTAAAAATCATAGAATCACAGAATGGTTTGGGCTGGAAAGAACCTTTGAAGATCATATAGTCTAACCCCACCTGTCATGGGCATGGACATCGTTCGCCGGATCAGCTTGCTCAAAGCCCCATCCAACCTGACCTTGAACACTTCCAGGGATGAGGCACCCACAACTTCTCTGTGCAATCTGTTCCAGTGTCTCATCATTCTCATCATAAAAAAATTCTTCCTTATGTTCAGTCTAAAACTACCTTCTCTCAGTTTAAAACCACTGTCCTTTGTCCTGTCACTACAGGCCCTGGTAAAAAGTCCTTCTCCACCTTTCTTCTAAGCCCCCTTTATATATTGAAAGGCTACAATAAGGTCTCTTGTTCTCCAGGCTGAACAACCCTAACTCTCTCAGACCTTCTTCAAAGGAGAGGTGCTCCATCCCTCTGACCATTTTTGTGGCCCTCCTCTGGACCCACTCTAACAAGTCCACGTCTGCCTTACACTGCGAACCCCAGAGCTGGATACTGTACTCCAGGTGGGGTCTCGCAAGAACAGAGTAGAGGCTTCTCAGTCACCTCTGTAAAACTGTTGAGTGCAAGACACCAAACATGTCAAATAAGAACAAAGAAAACCAGTCTGAAAGATGCTGAAGAGAGTCATCAAAAAAGAGTGTATTTTTGTTCTAAATATGGAATGTATATCTTTACTGTAGAGGAAAATCTGCATTAGTGTTGGCACTACTTTTGTTTGTGTTGGTCTTAAGCACAAGCAGACAACATAACTGTTTAAGGCCCCATACTTCAGGGAGTTCTTAAACTACTAATCACTTCTATTTTTCCTTCAAGGTGGTTGCAGTAACTGAATACCAACTACTCAGCATTGATCACCCATATGTAAGTAACTATGCACATGGACATCTACATAAGGCCAACACTGAATTTCAGAGAAACACAGAATACCTTGAGTTGGAAGGGACCCGTAAGGATCATCGAGTCCAACTCCCAGGACTCCAGGAATTTAATTCCTGAGAGAGGCAATAAGTTGCTGTGGGGTCTCAAAAACGCCGGCCCATGACTGAGCTTGTTCTTTGAGTTGAAGGTCTATGACAGAAGACTGATGGAAAGACAAAAAAACAGTAGGGAGCACTGGACTAGGGAAATAGAAGACTGGGCATGAAAGCATGGGGTTGAGGCTGGAGCTTGATGATTCTAAGAAGTACATTAGGATGATATGAACACTAGAGAATATTGAGCTGAGGTCCTGCTTTGAGGAAATATAGAGGAAGAGGAGGAGAAAGGTAGATAAATGTAGGGGACAGAGGAAGTTGGAAGTGTGATAGAGCCAAAGATAAATTTTCAAGGATAGCATCCTTCAATGTATAAGGCCATGCCTGAGATAGATAGATAGATAGATAGATAGATAGATAGATAGATAGATGTACAGAGAGAGATATGTCTGTCCAGGTTTGGACTGACAGTTCAAGAAGAGTGTGGAGAAACTGGAGACAGTTCAAAGGAGGGATATCAACATGGTCACGAGACTAGGGCACATGAGCCATGCAAGAGTCCAAGGCAACTGAGTTTCTCCTGGCAAAAAAGCTCTGAGAAGCTCTAATGGCAACTTAAAATTACTTGAGGGAACGTTACATCTTGGTAGTACCAGATGACATAACAGGGAGAAACGGCTACAAATTCAAAGTTGGGAGGTTCAGACTGCACATACGGGGGGAAAAAATGACTAGGGGAGTAATAGAAACTGAGTAAGTCACCTAGAAAGACACGATAATCTCCATTTACAGTGGCTTCCAAAAATCAACTAGTCAAAAAGTCATAGGTAACCTGATTTAATGTGATAATAGATCTGCTTCAACAAGGAGGCTGAACTGGGAAACAATCATCATTCTAACATTTCTCTGGTGTTTACATCTGTGTATATTTTCCCATTAGTTTGTATCACCTATACTTGATTCTTATATGAATTTCACACTGCAAGGATAAGCTATGGAAACAGTTATACTGGAAAAAAAGAGGAAAAAATAATGCAAAAAAAGTTTACATGATCCTGCAATCTTAAACCGATAGCCATTACAAGAAAGTGCAGTCTCTGTGAGATTCAGTAGAAGTTACACTACAATAAAACTATATTTACTACTCATAGAGCACCAAATTTAGGTGAATTACATTTCCTTAGCAAACCCAGTAACAGTCGGATTGGTGTAACATAAGTTATTTCACTAGAATACATATATTAACTCCATTATTTAAGCTGCTGCTGAACTTGATCTTGCATACAGCATCTATCTTTTCTTCTTCAACACGGCTTCCAAAGAAATTGTCTTTCAGATGTGGTTAAAGTCAATATTAAGTTAGGTGAAAGCTTCAGAGAACCATAAATAAATGTACAACAAACCTAGTAAATTACTGTATCCCTTCACAGCTCTAAATTCCATCATTGTCAAAGACATTTATTTGCCTTTATTTCATTGAGCCTCTAGTGAGCTGTTTTGAGAAAGCTGTGGAAAATTTACATACTGAAATACTCAAAAGGACTGTATAGAATGTCTGAGGAACTTGCATTTACCTTGGACTGTTTTAAATTACATATAAAATAGCCACTGAAATCACAAAAACTTACACTCCGTGTTATGACATCTGTGGTGATCTCAATATTGTAAGAATCAGTGAAATAAGTCAAGATGTCTCTTTGAGCAAAAATATAGGTTTAAATGTAAATGTGAAACATCTTGGTAGGACACCAACAGCAAAAAAGCTATTTATACTGAGACTGAAAAATGGGAAATGTGTATCTCAAAGATTCTGAAAACAATAAATTTGAAATTTTCTTTTGGTGAGGATTGTCAAAGGATAAGTCTAAGTCTTTGGGCCATATTTTCTGTTACAGTATGGTACTTTGACATAAATTGACAGGTCCATTGTGCTTGGAGGCTTCGGGAGATTTGGTTTTGAATGAAGATGATACATGGGGTTTCAAACCTCTCCATTCCCAAAAGCTGAATATACAAATTATTTCTGCACAATGTTGTGTTTCCCTTCTACAACACCTCCCCCGGCTACAGCATCTGCTTTTTGATGCTAAAGGCAGCCACAATTAGTCACTGGGGGGAAAACAATCTTCAGTGCTCTGGTGGGGACAGCTGGGACTGGAGGTGGTGAAATTGTGTTCCTTCAGGGCCATGAAGGCAAGAAAATTCTCTGGCCTAATGCTTTCACCTCCCCTCTGTGTAAACCCACTTACTTGCAGCTGCTGACAGTGTGCTCTCTTATTTAGGCACATAACTTGATGAACCAATGTAGTGGGTTAGCCTAGTCTAGCAGCCAAATTCCCACCCAGCTGCTTGCTCACCCCATATAGGGAAAATAGGGAGAACAGGAATGAGAACGCTTGTAGGTCAAGATAAAGACAAGGAAACTGCTTACCAATTACTGGTGTGGGCAAAACAGATTTGGCTTGGGAAAATTAACTTATTCTCAGCTAAAGTAAATACTTAATTACTGATTCAAGTAGTGGGAAACAAAAAGTCAAACACTAAAAGAAACCCTTTCCTCCCTCATTCCAGACTCCTCTGTTTATCACCACAGACTACACACAGTCCCTTCAGCGAGCAAAAAAATGGGGAAAGGCACCATATGGTCAGTACTTAACTGTTTCTCTGTGCTATTCCCTTCTTCTCATACCTTTCCTCTGCTCCAGCGTGAGTTCTTCCATGAGCTGCAGTGCTTCAGGAAAACTCTCTCTAGTGCGCGTCCTCCATGGGTGGCAGGGAATATCTGCTCTGCCATGGAGCAACGCCTCTTCCCACTCCTCTGACTTTGGTGTTTCTTCTGCTCTTTTACACTCATTTTGTTCCCTCCTCCTCTCTTTGGTGGTTTGCCCTTTCTCAGACACATTCGCCTAGAGGCACTGCCATCATGGCCGAGAGCTGAGCTGTGCCCTGTGGGGGGTGGGTTGCAGCCGGCTGGAACCGGCTGTGTCCAGCACCGGGCAGCCCCAGCCTCTCCTCACAGAGGCCGCCCCACAGCCCCGCTGCCCCGCTGCCAGGGCCTGGGCACTGACACCCAGCACAAACAGGTACAAAACCTCCTCGTGAAGGTGCACCAACCCTCGTCTGGGAATTCTGGGAGATTACAAAGTCACTAATCAGTTATCTGCTTGATTCCTTTAAATACATATGAGTAAAAGAAAATTGTTTTGAAACAGATTTACTGTATTTTATTTACAGATAGGAGACACTTTATCTGTATTGCCGTGAACAATAAAAAATTGAGGATATTATAGCTGTATGTAACAACCCTTGACACACCCGTTGAAATTAGACAATGGAAAGGTGGTGGTGTTCACTGAGAAAATTCTCTCTCAATATGTAAGGAAAACACTGAAATGCTCACAAATTTTTTGCAAGCATACCTATTGAGATTTGTATAAAATCTGACATGTAACCAAGTTAACAAAATATTTTTTTCAGAGACAGGAGCTGAACAAAATACAGAACATGGATATCAACTAATATCTCTCATTTAAATGCAATGCTGAGTAATGGCTTGAAAAATAAGGTAATTAAGGTTTGTTTATGAACAGTAAGCTGTGATACAATGGGATCATGGACTGCTCAGATGAGCCAAAAAAGTATATTAGGTACGTGTATGCAGTATATAAGAATAATATTAGATTTTTGAACCAAGGAAGGATAATTATGTAGAAATTTGTACTGGAAAATCAGACTATGGTAATATTTTTATGTGATAAAGTGACATGAAAAATAACTGAAATGTGCATCAATAATGAAGAATGAATAAATACATTTTCAGGTTAAGCCTAAGTTTTGGAGTTTCAGCGACTGAGGAAAAGAATATGTCAAATACCTGATAGTGAAATTTCTCAGTGGAATATTTAGTTTTCAGTCACATTTTCCCTAACAAAAATGTCACAATTTCTGAGGGAATTCAAAGAATAGACTCTCAGCAGCTTAACGGTTAGGCACTTTATGGAATATGGAAAATCTATAATCAGGTCCCAGCACCACCTCATCCATAACTGGATCTGGACCTATAACATCCCTAGTAAAGTCTAATCACTAGGCTATTGATGATACTGCAAGGATGACTGAGCCATCTCTTCTTTGAAAAAACTTTTCAATATAGCATAGTAACTTTTTTAATCTCAGGGAACCTAAAATTACTATTTAATATAATACAGTTATAATAAAGCGAGATAAACAGAGACCTTGCCAACACTGGACTCTCAGTTGGTGAGTCTACATTACTGACTGATTAGAAGTCTAGTGAGGAGGACTGGTAGCTGATTTGGCATAATCTGTTATGGTTGCATGATCATTTGTACACACTTGCACCTTTACTAGCAATGGCATTTATGCATGAACTGACACCTAACTGTTGGAGGACCTTGGATCCACTTGGCACCTAACTGGGTGATCTGCTTTCTCATTTCACCAAGAAGGAAACCACGTAGAGCACATAATTGATGCCCTTGAGTTAATGTTGCAATACTCCAATATAGACATAAGAAAACAATGCAGCTGAAAAGAACGTCTCCAGCATCTTAAGTCACTATATAGATGCACCGAATGACATCACTAAAGAGACAAAAATTTTGCACCTTGCAATTCTCTGTGGTCTAAATGGAATGAACTGCTGAGCTCAGGGTGTGGCAAAGAATCTCACAGAAGCTGCAGTTCTCAGAAGGCAGCCTTTAAAGTATGGATGGGAACATACCTTGTTTAAAAATGCCTTTTTTTGGGGAAAAAAAAAAAAATCCTTTAGCTATCTTTGGTTTTCTCCTTTTTCCTCTTTTGCCCCACATTTCAGGCCTTTTTATCCTTTTGCTTTGCTTTTCGTTTTTTGCTCTTCTTTTCTTCTAGTCACTCATTTGTTCCTGAAAGTATTTGTGCTGATTCTTACTTTATGGGCACTTGATGCCCACAACAGGCTGATCCTCTGCTACACAAGATGATATTAAGCAATGTGAAGAACAAAAAACCACAGTGTGTGATGTCCAATCTTAAAAAAACCCCACCAAACCCAAACAAAAAAAACCCAACAAAAAACCAAAACCCAAACCAAAGTATTTGTAGAAAGGGGAAAGGAAATCATTTAAGACCTGCCACTGATTTATAATGGGTAAAATCATGCTTTTAGCCTTCTGTGAAACAGAGGTAGCCAGAGGTGTAGAGCCAGTGTAACCCTTCCATTGTTATTGAGTGGACCTCTGGATTTTATTCCCTCACTCAACCAATTTTGGTAGTTTGTACAATCTAAATTACTGTAATACAAGGGCTTTCAGTAATTCCTGTGGTTGTTTGTCCCTATTACCAGCTTGTTCTGAGTAGTCCACCTTCTATACAGATGACATACATCCAGAAGAAAAATCAGTAGGGAACCATGATAATTTACCTTTGAAAATGCATTTGATAAGATGATGTGAAAGGATACCTAAGAGCATTTTTATAGGTAGGAATTAGTCCATCAAATAGGCTTCATAATGGAAGGTCTTGTTTAAGTAGGCCCTTGCTAACAATTTCTCAGGGGTAATTTGAAGTGAGCCAAGATTGGCATTTTGAGCCTACCTCAATGATTATGTTAGCAAAGAATCTAGAAATCCTTGAAGGCCATATCTTTCTGAAGCTGCCAAAACCTTTACCAATAGTTTGCAGAAGGAGACATGAAACATGGGATGGTTTTAAAAACTTCCTTCCAGGGAAGTTCTTAGTTCTCCCAGACTGTTGAGACATCATCAGCCTTTGTTTACACAGCTCTATGAAGGTGTCTGGGTATACCACACACCAATTTCATATGAATGTACCCGCTACTGTGATAATACACAATTCCTCAAGCTCTTGTTACAGCACTGGTTCTCTTGGGCTTCCAAATTTTTCGTGACATCCTTAAGATCTGAGTTTGCTCAGAGGATTCCATGTAGTCTCTGCTCTTCTCATATAATCTATTGTGATCACAGCACGTACAAATTAAAACAGTGGTATGCATGATCAAAGTGACCTGCAATATTTCAGTTGCAGTGTGATATTAAGAATATTCCTTCATCTACTGGGGAAAAAAAAAATTCTATCAAATGATGCACATTCATTAAACAACAACATATTTCAAAATAGTAGAAGTAGACTAGCAAATTATCTGACTTTTACTTGAATTCTATTAATTCTGTGCAACATAGAAAAAAATACCATGAAAAATTTAGAAAAATATAATTTTTCATTAGCACATTTCAAAGAAAAATAAAGGAATTGGTTTTCTCATTCAATAAAAAATTACTGCACATCAAACTGACTTATGCAGTTAGAAAAAGAACTAAATGAAGGACTGTTTCTTGCCCTCCTTGCATTAAAAAGGCACAGACGGTCTTTAAGATGGGCTTGAAAGAAACAGATGACATGTTTTTGTTGGGTGCCAAGTAATATTTGATTCCAAAATTACTGGTCTAGAAAAAAAAGGAACAAAATAATTTTTAATAACTTTCTGTGAGAGAAACAACTCTGCAGACACCAAGGTCAGTGCAGAAGGAGGGGCAGGAGGTGCTCCAGGTGCCAGACCAGAGATTCCTCTGCAGCCCGTGGAGCAGACCACGGTGAGGCAGGCTGTCCCCCTGCAGCCCATGGAGGTTAACAGTTGAGCAGATATCCACCTGCAGCATGTAGAGGACCCCGCGCCAGAGCAGGTGGATGCGCAAAGGAGGCTGTGAACCTGTCAGAACATGTGTCCCCATGGAGAGAGGAGCCCACACTGGAGCAGGTTTGCTGGCAGGACTTGCGACCCCGTGGGGGACCCACACTGGAGCAGTCTGTTCCTGAAGGACTGCACCCTGTGGAAGGGACCCACTCTGGAGCAGTTCATGAAGAACTGCAGCCCGTGGGAAGGACTCATGTTGCAGAAGTTGGTGGAGGACTGTCTCCCATGGGAGGGACCCCACGCTGGAGCAGGGAAAGAGTGTGAGGAGTCCTCCTGCTGAGGAGGAAGGAGCAGCAGAGACAATGGGTGATCAACTGACCACAATCCCTATTCCCTTTATACCTGTGCTGCTCTGGGGAGAGGAAGTAGAGAAATTGGGAGTAAAGTTGAGCCTGGGAACAAAGGACTGGTGGAGGGGGAGAAGTTTTAAGATTTGGTTTTATTTCTCATTACCCTACTCTGATTGGATTGGCAATAAATTAAATTAATTTCCCCAAGTCGTCTGTTTTGCCTGTGACAGTAATTAGTGAGTGATCTCTCCCTGTCCTTATCTCGACCCATGAGCTTTTCACTATATTTTCTCTCCCCTGTCCAGCTGAGGAGGGCAGTGATATAGCAGCTTTGGGGGGCACCTGGCCTCCAGCCATTGTCAACCCACTACAGCAAACAAGTAGTAAATAACTTAATTTCATTACAATATTTTCCTTATGTCTTTTTTTTTTTTTTTGCAGGGAACTCGTAAGAGGAATTTAGTCTTTGAGAACTGTAAGAGGAAAATATATCACATTGGATCCAACAGCCTGAGAGGTGAGGCTGCATCCACGCTGTATCCCCAGGTCTAAACAGTGGTGAGGCTAAAGATGTGATCCCAGCAGGTGTGCACACACAGAACACATATATGCATACATATGTACATACATATACACATATATACATACATACTTATACATGGTTGGCCACAGATCAGACAGATACGCAGAGCACCCACGTGAACACAGGGAGCACCAACAGCTTCATCCTGCTTCTCTCTCTGGCTGGACAGGATGGAAGTCCAATGGTGAGAATATATATATATACGTATGCACAATGTGGGTCCGTCCACCAGCTGTGTTTACTCAGTCTGCCCAACAGCTGCCACTGGATCCCAGTCTCTCCAGTTGCTGACACCTGGACATATTGGCCCCTGAAGCCACTCCACTCCAGTTGCTGGACAGTCACACAACCACAGCTGGCCTAAATCAATTTTTTAGTGCAACAGCAATCTTACATCAAGACTTGTGAATTCTGTTGATTGCAGGCAACCTTAAACAGTTTATATGTAGGAGAAGGTAAGTGAAAGGTAAATTATTTTCATTAAAGGTTACACACAATATGACTTTTAAAATGTAATTGCAATGATAAACACAAACTGCAAACCAGAAAACCTCTGTTCAGCTGCCATCAGCTCCAAGCTCTCCACATCGATGCTCAGAATTGTCCCTTTTTGCATAGCACAAGAATTTACCTCACACCTAAACCTGATCAGAATCAGATCCATCTACTAGGGTTTCATGCCCCAGGTTTCTTGAGGGGATTGACCTGTTGAACATTCTCTGACCACAAGTAGTAAACGTGGATGCAATTGCAGCCAGTGCTTTCCATAGAAGTGTTTGTGTGGCATCAGCCTTTCATAGATGACTGTGGCTAGTTCATAGAATCATAGAATCATAGAAAAGTTTAGGTTGGATCTCAAAGATCATCTAGTTCCAACCCCCTGCCATGGGCAGGGACACCCTCCACTAGACCACGTTGCCCAAAGCCCCACCTAACCTGGCGTTAAACACTTCCAGGGATGGGGCATCCACAGCCTCTCCAGGCAATCTCTTCCAGTGCCTCACCCGCCTCACAGTAAAGAATTTCCTCCTAACATCTAATCTAAATCTACCCTCTTTTAGTTTAAAATAATCTCCCCAAGAAACAGCAAACTCAAATCTTCTTCCCAAGAAAGAAAATTCAGAAAGTCCAATCCTGTCCTATGGCTATGATAAAAGGATTAAACAGGATTTCTCTTTTGCAATTCCATGAACAACGAAATTAATTTAAAATTCACTGAGCCAAAGATAGTATGAATCAGTAAACAAGTAGTTTGAATTCTCTTAAAGGGATAGTGAATTGTGGATCCTAATTCCTACCTAACCTTGTTTGTGGATTTTATCCAGTGACTTGTTAACATTAAATATAACAGTCCTAGGGCTGGGAGTTGAAAGGTGGATTTTAGCTGCTCTAAAAGTCTTCATTTCATCTAGTTGTTAGTTCTCTGAATAAAAGAATATCTCAATTCACTTTCCAACGAGTGTTTTGAGACAAAAGTCCACAGAGACATTTCAGAAAGCTTTTGATCCTACTATCTTTTCTCTAAATTTTCATCTGCACTGTACTCTAGCAGTCTATTTTCTAGTGATTACAGCAGTTGTTGACTGGCTTGACATATGTGTCATACTACACTAAGCCTAGCCAATCGCCTCTCATCTGTGTGAAGCAAGATGTAAGTCTCCACAATCATCTGACTGTGTCTAATTTCCTGTCCATTTCTCATTACTTCTCAGGACTTTGTGATTAACAATCTATAACATGTACCTTTGCCTACTGTTTATTATTCTGAACATAAATATTTTATATTGCACTTCCTGATGTATTGCTCAAAATTTGTGTCTTTGAGTAATAACATTTAAGTTTTGTTAGTCTCGGCCTGAAACTGTTAACATTTTCATTTATAATTAGCATTTTCAGAGGTGCGCTGATTGCATCATGTATACGTAAGATGCTGGCACCCATTTTGAAACAACGGTCTGCTGCAAACTCTTTCTGGATAGTCGTTTTGAGGAAAACAATGAACGTTTTGCAATATTCTTCTCATTTCTGGAATCTCTGTCCTTGAATGAATCTTTTGCTTATTTTGAACTTCCCTTTCCCACCACCTGCTGTTCTCAAGGAGGTAGTTTTGCGTCAGGTTCTAAATGTATCTGTTCTGGCTGCTAGTTTATTTCCTTAATGGCAGTAAAGATGAAGTAGAAACTGTATTTAATGACTTTGCAGTTTTCAGCAGTAACATGAAAGGCAAAAACGTGGTGCCCATCTGTTAAAAACAAAAAAAAAAAAAAAAAAGAAGTATCTGTGTATTTATAAACCCATAGCTGAACTTCAATTCCTAGAAAAAGTATTGGCATAAATAATCAGTTTGGTAAACCCTACAAGAGCACAAGGTGATGAGTAAGAGTGTACATGGATATGCCAAAATGAGCTAGTGTCAGACCAATCTTACTTTTTATGTATGTCTTTTATGACCGGGTAACAGGCATTGTGAATACAGGAACAGCAGCGGATGTCCAATATCTCAGTGTTAGTAAGGCTTTTGACATTGTTTCACATGACATTTCATAAACAAAAAACAGGAAGCAGGGTCTAGTTTTCAGAAAGAATGAGGGCAAAGCTGGTAGGAAATCTACATTCAGACAGTGATTATCAATGAGAATGGCAGGTTTCCACAGCAATCTGGTTTGATGCTCTATTTTTCAGTAATATTTTTCAACATCTAAGATTTAGATAACAAGAAATTAAGAAGAGTGGCAAGCATGTTGCAGAACACAGTAGTAAGGTAACAAGAGTGCTAGAGAATAGGCTGAAATCCAAAATATTTTTGAAAAAGTGGAGAAACAGTCTAAAAAATATTGGATGCTGTTCAAATAAGGACAAGCACAAGATCATTTGCAATTAATGAAGGACAAATCTGGGTATGCTGGTAGATCAGAAAGTGAAAAGGAAGGAGACAAAAGACATCACAGACTGCATCCAGGACAGACATTTTCAGAAGAGAGAAGTGAAAAAATATGTTTGTGTAAAAAGCATTGGTGTTGTATACAGTACTGGCCACCCATGTTTGCAAAAGATTTATTCATACTGAAGTAGATTTGACACAAAAATGCTTCTAGGAACATGTGGAAACAAGATGCCTATTTTGAAGAAGAAAAATAGGTTTCCTTCTTTTGCCTGCAAGACAAAGGGTAAGAGAAGATATAACTGAGGAGATAAATCACTTTCCCACAACGTACATTACATACATAAACTTCAGGGAGAAAAAAAGCACCCTATTTAAGGTAAAGGACGATGTTGACACAAGAACATGATGAATATAAACTGCCCATAAATTAAATTAGGTTGTAAATTATAACACTTCTAACCATCAGAGGAGTGACATGCAGGGGCAGGGTGTGTGTGGGGGGGTAGTGTAGGAATTCAAACCTAATAAGCTGATTAAGCTCTATCTTGAAGCTTGTTAAAGGAATTATGATGAACCAGTTGCTTGCTATAGCAGGTGGGCCTGGTCTTCATGCTTCAGGAGAGCCCTTCCAGTTCCAAATTCTTCATCTTAAATCTAAATTTAAAGTAAGTGTATACAGTGGCTGATATACTTCCTTTAGCAGTATGTACCTATGTGCCCTCAGTAATAAAAATCTATATACTCTTCCCCTCCCTGGCAGTTCCCTGGGGGTGCAGTCTGGGTTGAGGCCTCTGACATGCCATAGGCTGCAGGGGACAGCATCCCCCGCCTGCAGGGGACAGCATCCCTTGGCATCTCACCACCATCCCTGCACTGACTTCAGCAACGTTGAGTTGCAGCTTGGGCCCCTATGAATCCCCTCCCACGCCAATCCCCACATTAATTGCCTTGCATTGGTTTGCACAACCTGGTGGCAGCACTCCTGATCACTCGTGGTCCCTGGGCGTGAGTCAAGTAGGAAGCCAGACATGAATCTGCTAGGCTTACCTGTGAGATTTCCTGCTCAGCAGGCAACTTCTCACATTATGTTTTGGTTCCCGATTGCAGCTGACTGGGTCTACCTCCCTCTCTTTCCTCCTGTGCTGTGCACCAAACGTGCCCGAGTGTGGGTTAAATTACACAGCACTGAGATCTGTGCTACTGCAGTTAGACTGCTTTTGGTGAGCAGGATAGACAGATTAAAGGTGAGGAAGTGAGGGGTGTCATATAGGAAGCTGCTTACTGATAAAGTGATCCGATCTTCTCAGTTAACATCTCTGCTGTGGAATTAGCTGAACATTTGAGAGGGCTGGAACAAGTGCTGCTGTTGCAATTAAAGAAGAGCTGCTTCAGCTGTTCCTTCAGCTTAGAAATTCACACTCAAGTTTTTGTTGCTTTTTTTTTTTTAAATTTCAAGGAGAGGGACTTGTGTAATGAATATTTTTTATATTTTCAGTCTCAAGAGGCATTGGAAAGTTTTGGGAGAGGTGACACTTGAACTTTGAGAAGAACTTTCTGAATATTAATGAATAATTAGTTTATCAATTAATATCCATTTTTAATAAACATGGGTTGTTAAGTTGCTATAGTAATGAAAATATTAACTCTCCTTGCTATATTAATATGCAAAACTTCTTACTAGATACATAACTTGCAAATGTAGAACTCAAAAATATATTCTTAAGAATGTAAGAAGCAAATAAATGCAAACACATTGAACATAACCAAAACATTTTCAATCTATTCATGCTATCTTTAAAAACAGAGACATTGAAATAAGAAATTATTCTCAATAATATATTCCTTAAATCTTTTGCAGAAATTTAAACTAAGATAATGCAAAGTGGAAGATTCTATTTATTGCTTCTGGGACTCCACTTAGGAATTATTCATTCTTACATTCTACACTTCAAGCACTTCAGAGTTGCAACTGTAGATTTATCACTGTTCTGAGGAAAGTTACTCCCAGTCATGGAAAAGTATACACAAACACACATATATATACATATGTATATAAAACCATGATATAAATGGAAATTATAAAGAACCTTTAATCAAAACAGTTTTTCTGGACCTGTATTTTTGAGGTTCTATAGCTATAAATTATTTTTCTTGACATTCTGAGACTCTGCCATATTGACAGAAAATGGAAGCCTCCAGGAATGTCTGAAATTAGACTGACATTTTATATAGTTAAATAAGGAACTAAAATAATCATTAGAACTACCATAATCTTTGAGAAACACACATGTTTATGTGCATGAAGAGAGAGCGGGAAATATCTCTTAAAATTGTCAGTAAAGACAAATGTTGCAATATGCAACACTGGAAAAGATCAAATTAATAAATAATTTGGTTTTCCATGTCTGGATTTACCCTCTACAGATACATTGAACAATGCCAACACATTTGAGGAATCATCGGTCACTGGAACAGACTCCCCAGGGAAACAGTCACAGCACCAAGCCTATCAGAGTTCAAGGAGCGTCTGGACGATGTTCTTTGTCGTATGGTTGTATGTATGTCATATGTATGTCATGAGGAGCAGGGAGTCGGAATCGATGATCCTTATGGGTCCCTTCCAACTTGAGATATTCCATAACTCTATGGTTGTATTATTCAGTAATGAATTCTCAGGTTTTGCAGAGAAGGGACTGAAATTATTTTTTAATCTTTGCTGTACACAAGGTGGTCACATTTCCCAATCTATTCTTTAGTGCTGATAAAAGTAAGCAAAAGTAAATATCTTATATAGCTTGGAACATCTGAGAGCACTAGTACTATTCATATGGTATAAATGCAGTATGAATAATATCAACCTTCTTGTTAAAACCAGAGATAACTAAAGATCATGTTATTAACTTGCCCTATTTAATTAGTGTGCACTTTTTGTCAATTAGTTAATGGAAAACATTTGGGAACTGATTCCTTCCTCAGATATGCTGGCATAAATCAAGAATTATTTGATTATATACAGCTTGTAAAATAAGTGTGAGAGGACAGTAAAACCTAAAATAGCGAAACATGACAGGGTGTAAATGTGAGAGACTGCACATTTTGAACAGGTGGTAGATTTTCAAAGACAGATGTTTTACCAACAAAAAAGTAGTTTGAAAAATTATTTGATTCTCAAAAGGTTTATGCTCTTTCCTGGCTGGAATCCACTCCTATTGAAGCCAACGATGAATTTCCCATTCATTCAACAACGCATTAAGAGTTTTTGCAAATCCCACTCAGAATACACTGTTCTCAGATGTTACTGTGAGGAGCTGCCTAATCCATCAGCCCAACAGAGGGAAGCTGCTACAGCTCCATGCTCCCTGGTCCAGCTTCCTAATAGGCACACATGTACACGTGCACACAGGACACGCACACACGAATACACCACTGGCCGCCACAGATCAACACAGACAGAAAATACAGCACTCATGCAAACATAAGCAGCACAAATGGACTCGTCCTGTTCTCCTTTCTGGCTAATCAGGATGAAAGCTCACTAGTGGAAAATGTATATAAACAAGTTGGATCCCTCCAGCAGCTGGGCTCAGGCACTCAGGCTGCCCAGTAGTGGCCCTGGATCTCAGCCTCGCCAGCTGCTGGCACCTGGACGTAGGAGCCCCCATGGCCACAGCCCCACTCCAGTTGCTGGTACTCTAGCCTGTGTGCACGCACATGCACACGCGTTCCCACACACAAGATAGGTTCCTCCAGTACCCATCCTTGCAGACTCAGTTTGTTCAGTAGCTGGCCCTGGACCCCCTGGTTGCCCATAGACACACACACACACACATGCAACAAATGCTCTACTAGCTGGTTCAAACCTAGGCCCCCTCCAGAAGCCCATCCCCAGATCCTGTGGTCTCTCCAATAGCTGGCATGGATGCTCTGGTCCCTCAGGTAGCCAACTCTCAAACCCCCTGGTCTCTCCAGGATCCAGCCTAGACTCATGGCTGCTCCAACACCCATCTGCTGAACCTCTTGTCCTACTCGCTGGCTAGTCCAGGTTGATGCACAGCAGTGATGACACATTGATGTACACACCTGCGCACAATGCACACGTTCTCTGGTCTCTCTGGTTCCTCCCACCACAGACACACAGCCCCTGAGAGCCCTGGTCCCACTCCAGCTGCTGCACTCAAATTGCCAGGCACACACGTCCACACAGGACAGAGATGCCTGCACCCAGGAAAACAGTTAGAAATTGAGTGTAATGAGAAGACAGGACACACTGCAGTGATCAGGTGCTGGGCATGGCCCAACAACCATGCTGACCAGCCCACTGCACACGACTGGACCTTTTTATTCCCTTTTTCCTTTGTTTTCCCTTGCTTGTTCCTCACCAGCCCTTTCTGATCCATCCCTTTCCTCACCTTTGATCCTTCCCCTGAACATCCCACAATAAATCTTGCACAGTTGCAGAAGGGTCTTCCTAACATCCTCTGATGACTCCCATGTCCCCAAAGGCACTAATCACCTCCCATTGGTTGACTGAGGGATCAGGTTGGTAGGTGCCACCTTGAGGCCATGGGCTGAGGGTCCCCTGGGATTGCCTGGGGAGGAGCTGCCTGGGGGCTCCCTTTACTCTGATGAGGTTCTTGGGGTTCCCCCAACTGTCATTGTTCCCCTGGGGTCCTTTGGTTTCATAAGGATGAGTCTTTAATCACATAAACTAACTGTTAAATGCTCACCTCTACTCTCTGATATATACCCTTCAGTTTTCAACATGAAGAACTACTTAAAGGATTCCCCAATGACAAGTATTTCTCCTTAGAAAATCTAATTTTGAAAGAAATTGAAAGTTAAGGAAGATAGTACAATGAAGGGCAAGAAAGGATGAGAAAGATATATTGAAAAATGGTATTATATCGGAAGCTACAAGCAAAATTCATGTCAGTATCTGAAAAGAAGAGCAATGCAGAGTACCAAAATGTATTCCTAAATAAGCAGGTAAAAGATATTTAAGGCAGTGAATCTGTGTGAATAATGCAAACATATCTGGAGGAAAGAAGACGAGGGAGACAATAAAAGCAAGCAAAAAGGATGTAGGAAAAACTGTGGAAGGAATGTGAGGGAAAAGGACAAAAATCGGCACACTTGGAAGATATTTAAAAAAAAAAATCCTTTAAAGACAAAGAATAAAAGATCACACAAGGCAAGTTAAAATTATTATAATGATGTGTTCGCATTGTACTAGAATCTGACAAGGAAATAAAAAATTACTTCAATGTGGAAGGTACTAAAATAGATATATAGCCAAATATAGATACATCAAAGCTCACTGTTTGTTTATTTTAAGGTACAACAGGATAACAAATATGAGGATAACACTGCAGAGAGGAAGGGTTCCTAGAACCAAACTAACAATTATTGAATAGTTACCAAACGTGAGATTTCCTCCTGGGTAGGTATGGTAACATAAAAACAGGTAACAGGAAGTAAAGTCCTGTGGGGTAGAATCACTGATCTGGTGCCTGTAAGGAGCAAATACATGATACTGAATATGAGGAAACTTCATCTGAAGACAACCGAAACCTTCAACAGCTGCCATCGGCCAGTCCTGAAGCTTTCACCATAGGAAACTGCTATGAACGTGGGTGGGAATTTATTAATGGAGAAGAGAGTTAAATCTCTTCTTCCCCACACGAGTGTGCCCCGAGGCAGTGTGGTGTGGTGTGAGCCACCTGCTATGCCAAGCCTGGGAAGACCAGGTCTGTAGTGGACCAGGGAAAAAAGAGACCATGGCCAAGAGATAAGGAAGCAGCAATGGGAATCACAAGGCTGCTTGCAACTGGTGGCAAGCAGTTAGATACCCAGCTGTGACCTGTTAGCTGAACCAAACCAAGCCTCATATAAATCCTGCCATAAAAATAAACTCTTTCAGAAATTGAGCATACAGTTTAGAAAGATGCTGCAACTATGTGCTTGTCTTTGTCTCTTTCTTTGTAGAATCCACACTTTTGTCTCCAAGTTTTGTGTATGTCAGTAGATGCATTCATTTAAGGCTAAGATTAGTTTTCCTGCAGCTGACAATGATCTGCTAGTATACTCAGTAACAGAAACACTTACTTCAACAGATAAAGTTGCAGGAACAGGTATGATAGATGAGAAGCTTTAGGAACCAGACCAGTACAGTTCTATTACTTTCACTATGAAAGCAGTCTAGTAAAAAGCTACAAAACAAATTGCCATGAAGAAAAATACTGAGCAGAAAATGAAGGGGAAAAAAGGGAAAATAACAAGCCTACAGTATAAAATTCATCCAAAGTTATTCCACAGCACTTTACAAATTATTTACACAGCACTGAATGTGCTTTGAACTATATCAGGAATATTTGCCACTGTAATGGAGAGGAGATATTTCGTAGGCTATAGAAAGGGAGTAAGCCTCCCAGAATATTATTGGTATAGGACAGATAGGACCTGCCTGCTTTACTTCAACTGCATTGAAGGATAACACAGGAAATAATATGGAAGGAATTGCCTGGGTTTTTAGAAAGGTGAGTTGCTCTAGTCAACTGTTCTATCACTGCATATAACTAATATAACCAACAAGGTGGACACATCTTGTGTCTGACAACACAATCATTTAACCATTTTCTTTGGCAGGCCTAAAATACCAACTTTCTTCCCTTCTCTGTTTCTGAAAGGTAAAACTGTTCCTCAGTAACAGAGGAAAGAAAATTGACTTTTGAACAAAAGGAAAATTCAATTAAAGGTGCAAAACTGCTTAAAATTAATAAAACTTTGTACCTGGACATTTCACACGTGAAAATAGAATAGAAACAATGAACTGACTTGTACTTAATGCAGTAGAGACTGATGAAGAAAATTGACCTTGAAACATCTTTAAACAAATCAGAGATTAAGGTATAGCTGTAAGAGAGTTTCTAGTGCTGAGTATGCTCACTTAAATAAATTTAAAAAGCAAATTTAAAACTAAATGAATAAAATTACAGTAGTATTAATTCTGAAATGGCCACACTAGAAAAGCCTTGAAACATTTCTGCCACTGGCAGCAGCACTCTAGCTCAAACTCCACTGACATTCTCTTTATTAATATTCTTTTGGATGACATTACTATTTCTGCAGTTTCAGACTTCATGAGACTGAAATTTAGCCTGTCAGTTGAGGAGATTTAAATAGCTCTATTTAGCTATTTGTCACTTTGATTTAGTAATTGGCAAAACATTAAATTTTTGAGATTTCAAGCACTTTTACGGCATCTTAATTTTGAAAAGTAAAATTTAGTAGACAGACTCTAAAGCTTCAGTTGCTCTTCTTAATTGTATTACTTTTCTAAACTGTGCAGCTGTACAAGAGGCTTTCAAAAGAGTTCTTGAACATGCAGTTGAAACTGCTTAGCATAACATTTGTCCATTGTATCTTTGGAGCATCATTACGGTGCTTAAACGCTAATAGGCAGAATATGTATTCTCATAGCTCCTGGTTTCCTTTTTGCCAGTCTAAAATGGTTACACAACACTGGAACATTTTCATCGGTTCGTTTGAGGTAAATGTTGGAGCTGCTGCTACAATCGTTCCCATATTAACTTGGTGCATGGCAGCGATGCTGTTGCAGTATTCTGTGCAGTGACCTGATTAGTCCAGCATTGGCAGAACAATTGAGGGGAAATTGTAGTGGGAAGTGATAATTTCTATTAGTGTTTTAAGTGCACAAGAGACATTACCAGGTCTAGATACGGTGGGAAGAAAGCAAAGTACTTTTTTGCCATCCTGTCAACTTGATTCAAGAGCAAACACTAAACAGTTCAAGTGCTTTCCATGATATATGAATTTCTTTTTTGAGCAGCTTTGCACAGCTCTGTGCTGAGGGTTATCTTTGAGAGGCTTTTATGAACATTGTGTGGAATTGGTTGTTTTGTTGTGTAGCTTCTGATATGACACAGGGTCGATTTTTATTTAAGAGTTCACAACCGATTTTGTGGAGTTCACCTTCTAAAGAATGTAAACCTCTGTCAGGTCCCATGATTCTGAGGCCGCCCTGAATGTTGTCTAGCAACAAATTAAAATGAGGAGGAAATAAGGGAGAAGCTTAAGGCCTCATTAGAGTTGAAACACTCTTTAAATAAAAAGGGTATCTGAAGAAGTTTTAAACTTTTTTTTTTTTCTCTGCAAGTGAAAGTTGTCAACAGAAGGGTTAATAGAAGTCATCTTCATGTCTGACAATAACTGGTTGTGAAGTACTTGATTTAAAATGCGTTTATATTTACAAGAGTAGAACCCAGGGCACCTTCCTTAGTATCCTAATCTCTGGGCTATGCAGCATATCTTCCTTGCTTGATGCCTCATTCTTGGATGTGCTGGCATGCTGGGATATCCTTGTAAGGCACCAGCTCTCCCTGTACAGCATGTGTTCTCTGCTGCAGAGTGACACAGATTCAGCAGGAGTGTTGAAAAAGCAGCAGTCTGATAGAGAGTGCATTTTCTCAACAAATGAGATAAAAGTTTGAATATTTAAAAAGCAGATGAACTATGTGACCTGTGTCTCAGTAATAATGCAAAAGGTCAGTCTGCATTTTCCTCACATTAAAATCTGTTCCATTTTTTACAGGTTCACAGACTGAGGGGGATTCATGGACATTGGGCCTCAAGTGGATAGAGGCACCCAAGACCTTTTCAGATAAACCTCAATCTAAGCATTTCCTCCTGGGAATCTCTAGGCAGCTCCTCACCAGTGAGCTGATGCTCTGAAGCAGCATTCAGAGACATTTGACTCTCCATATACACTAGACAGAGTGAAGTTCGGTACTTAACTTACTCAGTATTTCATTCTGGGTGCCTACGTCAGAAGGCAAATACACATTACACAAGTATTTAAGAAACTATGTATAAATCTAGTTACTCTTGAAAGGAGCAGGAGTTACGCTCAGCAGTGTTTATAGGTCTTGAAACTTGTATCATGAAGCCTCCCATAAATTAATAGATATGAACCTTGGCGTTCCCAAGACTTCTCATTCTTACTTACAAAAAACTTTGTGATGCTGCTGAATACCTCATTCTCTCAATTCCATCTCACCTTTTAGTCCTGCACAAAGGTTTATGCCGTTGGCTACCATTCACATCTTAGCTTGGACTTTTTTATGCCACTCCTTATACCTGCACAACATGTGTAACAAACCTACCCCAAAACTTAATTCAACATATTCTAAAAAAAATTTCAGGTATAGGGACCACACACTATTTTGTTATTATTATGCAAAACTAGTGTCTATGAATATGCCTAACTACTAAATCTAACAGGAAGAGTAGAGGTGTATAACTGGGTTTATTTTCCCCACTGAAATTTTGAAAATGTCTGCTGAACTACCAGTCTAAGGATTAATTGAAAGTAACATTTAAGGATTCTGAAACATTTATTTCTTTATTTTAGTTAAGGTCACTAGACAAATTAAGAAATGTCAAAATTCATATAATCCGGAAAAAAATTCTCCTCTTCCTGTATTTCTAGAGAGCTATGGAAGCACAAGTCCACAAACACAAAAGGAGTGATAATACACTTTAGAAGAAATCTCAGATTTGGAAAAACATTCCCAAACATTTTAAGTGCTCAGTGACCTATTGTGATGATTGTCAATGACACTGAAGAAAATAATTTTGTCTATGAGTAATGTACCAGCAGTTTTGAGAGACCTCGAATGTAACACTTCCATTTTAAGAGTAGATATCAAACATGCTAAGTTAAAGGGGCTTCAGTGTACATTTGAGCATCCTCCATCAATCCTGGCAATTACCTTCCTCTAACATTATGAGATTTGAATAGTGCTGGTACTGCTGCAAAATCGTATCAGCTCTTACTTCACTATCAGGACTGTAATTTTCCGCCACTATGCACTGGTTCAATTAGATCCCCACTACATATAATGACAGCTTCTACACAACTGAGAGGCATCAGGGAAACTAAGTGTAGGGACCATATCCTTTGATGGTTGCATCGCAATTTACTGATTGTTGAGCAGGGCTTGGTTTAGCACTTAGCATTTGGAATTAGATTTAGCTAGTGAGGGAGTATTATGCTTGGTGAAATTTGAATGAAGAAGCAATCAGCCATATTTTAAAATAGAAAGTCACAAAGTTAAGTTTTGCAAAGAAGAAAATTCTTCAGCCACTTTCATGTCACTATCAAACCAAAATGAAGCAAACCCCACCCTGTTTCTGCCACACTTCTGAGCCAGACAATAAATATCCTGTGAAGGGACATTACATTTTTCCATGTTGAGGAAAAGACTTGTACGTCTTTGTGATGCCGTACATGAGAGAACTATGAATTCCAAATGAAAGGCAGCAATTCATGGTGCTTGTTGTTCCCTGTATCCCTGCTCAGTCAGAGGCCCTGAAATGGATGCTGGGCAAGAGAATTCTGCAGGCATTAGTCCATAAGCCATCAAAACGCTGCCTATTTTGATGGCTTATGGACTAAGGCGTCTTGCTATGGAGTTACTTTAACACTACTCTGAAGCATTTCACTGAAGCAATACAAGTCAGCTCCTTTGTAAACAGATTCTTTACATAATGGATTTTGAATAAATGCAACAGTTCACCTGCAGTTTGAAATTTTTATGGATTCACCGTTTTTGTTATCTCATATCCTTCCTACTCCTTCTCCTCTCTCTTACTTATTTCATCTTGTTCTGTTCCCTCCCCTCTTAAAGTCTGAGGGTGTTACCTGATGATCAGTTACTGAGTGGGCATTTACATTTACATCTCATTTCAAGACTGTTAGGGGGCTTTTATGTAATTGTGAAAGAAAGGCTTTACCACAGAAGACATTTATTTTGTATGTACATTTATAAAAATAAATGTATTTATATTAAAGCAATGTATTGGGCATAAATGGCAAGGTGTCGGCAGCAGGGGGGCTGCAGGGATGGCCTCTGTGAAAAGAAGCCAGGGGTTGCCCCATGCCAGACACAGCCAGTTCCAGCTGGTTCCGATGGACACACCACAGGACACAGGTGAGCCCATCAGCCAAGCTGGTAGCACCTCTACGAAAACATATTTGGGAAAGCGAACAAAACACCAAGGAAAAAGAACAATGCAGCCAGAGCAGTAGAAGATGATCCACAGTAGAACTTGTAACACCCCCAGAAGGACCGTGGCCCATGGATAAACCCCAAAGGAACTACAGCCTGTGGAGGACCCATGCCAGAGCAGAGGAAAAAAGTAAGAAGGAAAGAGTAGTAGAAGAACAGGATGAGAAATAACAAGCAACAGAAAGAAACCACTATACTCTGACCCAGCACCCTGCACCAATTCTCACCTCAACAAAAGGACTGAGTGTAGCCTGCAGTGATTACAGGGGGAGTAGAGACTAGGAAGGAAGGAAGGAGAGGTGTATGAGTGAAGTTTAGACTGGCAAAGCGGGAGGAAACATGTTTTCCCTAAGTATTTAAATGTTTGTCTTGTTTCCATTATCCGAATCATAACTAAATGGTTATGTTAATTGGTAGTAAATGAAGTCAAATTCCTCAAGTTGAGTCTGTTTTGCTTGTGACAGCAATATGTGAGTGATTTCACTGTCTTCATCATGACCCATGAGCTCCCTTGCTCCTACTTTCTCCCCATCGTGCAGGGCCATGGGGGGAGATGGAGGGGAGAGAATGAGCAGTTGTGTGGGTTCTTGGCTGCCAGCCAGCAACAGCCCACCAATTAAATCATGCATTTACAAATGCTGATATGCTTTCTTCTCTTAAGTCATTGTCTCGTTTAATTATGTTCATTATATTTGCAAGAGTCAGTTTCAAGTACCATCATTCTTTAAAAAAATCCATGACTACTATATAAAAAAGGTTAAAAACAAGTCCATTAAAAATGCTCATGCTTTCCTCAACCCCATTTTTCTCCTCACAGCTAACTTATGAGTGCAATTTTGAACTTCTTAAACTTTCTATCGAGCTCTAACGCTGTCACTGGGCAAGAAAATCCTGTTCTATAAAAGGAGAAAGGAAAAAAAAAAGAAATTGGGAAATTAAATTTATTTGAGTTCTTTTAAGTTACAATTTTAAAGGAAGTGAAAACAAAAACCTTCAAGAATTGGGTTTTAAGCATATACACTGAAATTATCCAGCTGCCTACCAAATAAAAGCACCATCATAATGTAGGACTAGTGGGATGATTATGACTGCAAAAGTATTGGGTTGATGGATACATGTTTCACTGAAGATTTGTTTGGGAAAGGTTCAGATCCAAAGAATAGGTCCAAGCAGTTCTTGTCTATTTTTCCACCCAATTAGAAATGCCTGGCTATAAAAGTAATGAAAAGCATATTTTTAAACAGGAAAAAAAAATATTGCAATATAAAATGTAACCTATGACTCCTGGTCATTTTCAGTGCATATCTTTTAAATCTGTTTCTTACTTAACTGAATCAAGAATTTTCATATAATTTAAAATAGCAAGTGAATGCTATGGTATTCTGGAGGTGTTTCTGTCTTTTTCTCTCTTTGCAATGTCAGTCATTCTGCTCTTGATATCATATATATAACAATCTGAGTCAGAGATTCAATTTATAGAGAAAGAGTTACTCTCCCAGTGTTACTCTTTTCTCTCAATCAGACTCTCTGCCCTTCTCCATTCCTGTGAAGTTCAATCTTCATTAGAAAACTGGGGAAATGAAAAAGGCCAAATGTCCTGCAAAAATGTATTTATGCAGATGAAAGAACTTCAGACTAATATTTCTGAACTTAAACCCCGGCTGCTCGGTGCTTAATGAGACAACTATGCTGAAAGATTTTCTCTCATTCACCATTCAAGCTTTAAAAAAAAGTTTTCTGGGTTAAATCCAAAAAAAGGACCTGAAGTGGGGCTTGGTGACATTTAACAATGAAATATAAAGCAGCAACTGAAAAGCCCCTGTTTGGCTGCTGTATAACCTCCAAGGTTACACAGATGTGTTTTCTTGGGGGTCCCTCTGGACACGGGAGCAAAGGACTCCTTCCAGAAGGGAGTCAGAACTCTTACAGCTAATTTTCCAGCTGGAATTATCTCTGAAGGAAATTGTCTTTCATTGACTGTGTCAGAAACCTACACAGTTCAGGTCCAGCAAAATGAGGTTAGCTTTTGTGCCTAGAAGATATGGTTTTGTGTGCACCCTGAACTCTTTGCATCACTGCAGTTCGGCTTTAGTTCAAACATAAACTTGCTCTATCCATCATTCCTAAAAACTGGTGCCTATAGCCAGAATTATGGAATCATAGAATCATTTAGGTTGGACGGCACCTCTTGAGATCACCTAGTCCAAACCCCTGCTCAAGAGCAGTAATCTGGAGCAGGTTGACCAGTACCATGTCCAGTTGAGTTCTGAATAGCTCCATGAATAGAGACTCCACAGCCTCCAATGTATGTCCAATTTGTGTAAGTACTCCCTAATCTTCTCCTCTTCCAATGAGGGTAAGTGTTTCTTGCTCCAGACTTTCCCTCTGATCTCAGGTGCCTGGGATTCCTCAATGCAGGTCACACTGGTAAAGACTGAGGCTGAAAAGGCATTGAGCACCTCTGCATTTTCCATGCCATTTGTCACCAAGTCCCCTGCCCCATTCAGCGGGGCGGAGGGTGGGTGGGTGTTTTCCCTACTCTTCCTTTTGCTGTTTATGTTTTTGTAGGATCCTTTCTCATTGGCTTTCACATCCCTTGCCAGATTCAACTCCGGGTCACTCTTGGCTTTCCTAACCCTGTTCCTGCAAGATTGGACAGCAACTATATACTCCTTCCGGGTCACCTGCCCCTGTGTCCACCTGTGATATACTTCTTTTTTTTATGTCTAAGTTCAGTTAGGAACTCCTTGTCATCCATGCAGTCCACATGCTGTCTTTGATTGATTTCCTACTTGTCAGTATGACTCTTTCTTGAGCTTGGAGGAGGTGATCCGTGAATATCAACCAGCTCTCCTGCACTCCTCTCCCGGGCTATATTGCATGGGATTCTGCCAAGCAGGTCCCTGAAGAGGCTAAAGTCTACTACCCTGAAAGCCAGGACTGCAGTTCTACTTTTTGCCCTACTCCACCCTTTTACGATCTTGAACATCATTGCTGCAACCAAGGCTGTCTCTGACTTTCACATTCCAACAAGTTAGTTCTTGTTTGTACGTATTAGGTCTAGGATAGATCCTTTCCTTGTTGGCTCCTCAATCACGTGTGCCAGGAATAAGAACAGGCTAACGTACGCTAAACAGCTCAACCTGTTTGTTGCTCTTCTTTTCTAGGAAGAAGTGATATCCATCTGCTAGAGAATAACCTAATACTCTGAGCACCTGGATTCAATTTTCTTTTTAGTCTGAGGGTTTTCAAAGGACTCATCCAATCTAACCAGTTACATACCTAACTGCTACACTCTTTTTTTTTTAAAAAAAAAAAAAAAGATGATCTCATCATGATTCTCTTTTCAAAGAAACTTTATTCCAGTCTCTGAAAGGATAGCTGGAAGCTGCTATCCCACAGAAAGGAGTAGTCTCAGGAGAGGGCCAGTCAAAGAACATTTATAAATTCACACTGTAATTTATACCCATTTATGTCTTTAATTAGGCTATGAAATTGCCTACTGAAACTCTTTCTTCCTCTGTATCAACTCTGGAGCTAATACAATGACCTGTCTTAAACAGTCAGTCAACAAAGTAAATGTAATTAACAACCACTATTGTGAAAAGTAAAGCTAAGATACAAGTTATTAAAAAATAATGTTGAAGTTACAAAAATAAGATCCAAAGGACGTTTTTCTTGAAAAGAATGAGGCAAACAAGCTTTGGCAGGTTTGGAAAGAGAAGAATGCTTGTAATTTATCTACATCTGAACCAGTCACCCAACATGCTTGACAATGGAGAGATATAGTAATTTCTAAGGTGTGATTCATCTGACCTAATTTGGGAATCTACATTAAGAGACGGTGAGACGCATTCTAGACATGCTTGTTTCTCTACATTGGCTATAAAGGGAACATAACTGCTGGCTTAGGCATAGACATCTGTATTGCAGATGCTTACATCAGATCAGATGAATCCCATGCTGGATGTAGGAATGAGGTACTTTCAGCAAGTGAAGCAACTCTTAAAATAACTAGAGAATGTAACCTACATCCTTGTGCTGTTATGATCTAATGAAAGTTGGTAAGCTTTGATGATACTCAGAGCTTCTACTGTGTAATGGTAGAATAAACAGCTAAAGGAAAAATAATAATAGGAGTTATGATAAAAGATATTGCTCAGGTCTCCATGGAAGATGGAGATAAACAATGGCAGCTGTTTTCTCAGAGTATTTTATCTATCTGTGCAGGAGAGGCAGAAGTGGTAAAAAAACATTCAAATCTTGTGATGAATTTGGTTTCCTGGAAGACTCTAAATAAGATTAAGTGTAAAATGATCACTTTTAGGTAGTCATAATAGTTAAACAAATTTTATTGAAACAGCATTAGGTTACCTCCTTTACTAATTGCAGTAAAAATCCAGGAACCTGTAAAATAATTTCATTAATCTGAGAACTGTTCCTGCCAGCCCTTTCCATACCAAACACTCCACAGGAATTTGAAAACTGTGTAAAGGGCAGAGAAGAAAATAACAGAAGAAATTACTCTCTGCTGTATTGAGATTACTGAACTCAAAATAAAGCCTCAAAATTGTCTTACTCTTGGTTAATCTCTTTTCTATTATTTTCCTTTTTCAGGCATTTTAATATCCAAGCACTTCATTATTTAAGTATTTGTTATTCTTCCCTGTCATTTCTGCAGCACTTGACTGCCGGTAAACCTGCATGACTTCATAGACAAGGCAGCTTTGTGGTGTTTGCATGAGTTCACTCCAGTTTTTCACTGTGTCTATAACATTTTTCCAAGCTTTCCTACAAGAGAGAGTAACAGGGTAAGACGACCTGTATTTCAATGAAATACTGTATTTCAATGAAAGGGATTTTTTGGTGTTGGTTGGGTTTTTGTTTTGGGGTTGTGGGGTTTTTTTTCTTTTTTTTCTGAGTAACAGTCAATGTCATTTCCAGTGAGATATAATTTACTGTTACAGGGGAGCCTAATCTGGAACACTGAGTACCATGAATTGAGTGTAAGAAATATTTATAGTGACCACTGAGTGCTTGGGAAGTAATCTCAAATGACAGTGCAGAATCACTACTACTACAAACTATAGCAAGCCATAGCAAATCTTCAATTAAATAATCAATCTCTTCCTTATTATGCTATCCACACTTCTGTTACTAAACCATATTTTACAGACATGTAGAGAAAAAGTCCAAAATCCTAGCTGGCATAATGCCACCAAGCTGGTTGATTTGCAGCAAGAATAACATTTTTGGTGGGATCTGTCAACAATATCATGTGGAAAATGTGTATCATCAGAGACAAAAATAAAAAATGGTTTTCAGAGTCTGAGTTTTAAACCTAACATCATAGCTTCTTTCCATTGCATGGTTATTCCAACCCTTTTTTTTTTTTTTTTAATTTTTGTTTTTAACAGTAAACCAAGTTGTTGACCTATAGCCTTAACAAATGCATCGTAAACATTACATGAATGCATGAAAAAAAGAAAGTCTGTACCTTCAGCCATCAATCTGCTTAGAGAAACACGTTGCATTTTTTTAAAGACTAGTATTACTTCCTGCTTAATTACAACATGTTATTTATATTTCTTTTATGGTCTTTTTGCTTATAGCTAATTTAAGTTGTTAATCATGCTGTCTCACGGTTTTCTACATTATAGATGCAATGATAGCAAATCAAGTGTTCAGAGTATATTGAGACATGGACTTAGAATAGAATTATCTGTCTGTTTTATACTAAAATGTAAATTTAATTTAAATATTTCATGCATATTTCTAAAGAAGACTATCAAATTTTCTGTGAGGGTTAGTGGTTTGAGGGTTTTTTCAGTATTAATATTTACCTAGTTATGCAGACGCCTATACTTTTTTTAAGGAGGGATCCATTAATAGAGGTCTAACATTAACTCCTCAGTTCTTCATATTTCACCAGCTAAGTACCATAGCTCCACACACAAATTTTCTACAGGTATGGTGTATGTATCAAAAAATATCTCGGGCACAGATAGAGTTAAATAGGTGCGTGCATAATTAAGGGTCTACAGCAGGACAGAGTGGAAATAGAATGGCTTGTTAATATCCTTTATTTATACTGGGCATGGCTGGAAGGATTCCTGGGGCAGCAGCTTCTCCGCACTTACGCCCATGCCTTGTGGGCTGTGAGATACTTTCCTCTGTGAAGTAGATACGAACAACTTCATTTACTGGATTGGAGAAACCAAATACCTGCTTTGAGAAAATGTCTGGTTGCCTGTTGTCTCAGCACCACTGTTTCCCATCTTAGATTTTGTGAGCGCTCCCCATTCACAAGCAAGAAACGTTTTTGCTTTTCACTTGCCCTCCCCCCTGCCCATCTATACCTTGTTTCTTTCCCTCGCTAGAGCATTCATCCTTCCTTCTCCTCTCACCCGACTGAATACAACAGAAGACATACATTTTAGACTATACATTATATAATTAAATACACCTTTCACATATATATATGTCTTTTAATCATAATGGTATACATGTGCTGTTAAATATATGTATACGTACACAAGGAAATCCACATAGTTACTGACATGATGATTTTATAGCTTGCTCATTTATAATCAGTGAAAACCCGGTGTTCTGGATTTTTTAATCTGTTTTTGATTCTTGCTGTCCAGGGAAGTCTACAATGGTATATGCATACTGCTTTAAAAAACGGAAGCTATATTTGTGAATAAAAAGTAATAAACGCTGTCATAAAATATCTGTGTAAAGGAGAAAGATAGGATCCTTCTTGCAAGAGACTAGTAAATGTGAGCACAATATTCTAGACCTTGAGCTAACGTTTCTTCAATAACTGTTTGCAAACACCTGCAGTGGGATAACACATCCCTTAAAGAAATAGCAAGTTCATCATCAGCTTTTAGCTAAGGAATAGAAGGCCCCATGGGCTGCTCTGCAGTCTCCGAGTCCTTTCATGTGAATGCAAATTCCCACTGTAATTATGGCTAGTAATTTAGGTCCCAAAACCACTCTTACATTTTGTTAATTTTTGCTTCATTGTAAGCACTCTAACAAACAGATTGCTTCTTCATAAATATTAAAAATAAACTGAAGTAATTTCATTTATCAACTCTTGATCCCAAAAGTCTAATCATAACTGTTGTTATGTTTCTTTTCCTGAGATTGTCTGCAATACAAGTGTTAATTTATCAAAGGTTCATCTCAGCTGAAAAAGAAAGAAGAAGAAAAAAAAAAAAAAGCCTTTTTGGAGAAAAAAGCCTTCAGGACAATGGATAGAACAAATACACTTTATTTTGTGATTCAAAGAATGAACATTCATTGCAGGCAATATTTTGGTTCAAAATAACATCCAAATCAGAGACAAAAAAATAGATTTATTCAATATTTAGACTATATCAAAGTTGAAAATAATAAATCAAAATCGCTAAGTGTACCAAAAAATGCATAAAAGACAAAATCTGCAAATATGCAAATTGGAGATTTGTATTAAAATAAATGCTGCAAAGCAGAAGAAACACTTGTTCCACAGAAGAAACCACTTCCTTATTAGATACTGTCAGTGCACCCATCAGTAAAGGATCTAGAAAAAGCTGGGAAAAGGAACTTCTGATTTCTAGACACAGACAAGCAGTTGGCTTATCAGCTGCCAGGTATCAAAACACAGACCCACCCACCTACGGAAGGTGTGAATGCTTCTCGCTGTATAGCATTACTGGAGAAAGTTTTCAACAGCGGCACTCTCAGAGCCTAGGTCCACGGGCAGACACAGCCTGGTAGGTGTACAGCTGCGTATTCACAAATCTGATGTTTACCAGGGAGGGAAGTTTTCCCTCGTTGCTCTCCATAGTCAACAAAGAAAGTATGAATGCCTCCAGGAGAAAGTTCAGGGCAAGCATCTAGCGTAAGCGTTGTGAGTCATCTGGTAAAATTCATCTTTCGCCATTTTCTGTAGATGGAGACTGAGGAAAGCTGGTGAAGGAGGATATATGTTTTATATTTGCTTACTTGCAGTTTACTATGTTCTTTCAGAAAGATTATGGGCAGCTGAAGAGAAGGGTAGTTTTATCCTGCCATGTGCATAATAGGTTAATCGTGTCCTTTTTGGGAGGGATTGAGTTTGCTTGGGTGGGAGAATGTCAGGGAAGGAGAAAGGATCTGGCTTACAAACTGCTCTCAATAGCCAAGGAAAGAAGTTATCTAGTGATCTGAGAGAACTGAATAGAGTTTGATTGACTCAGGAAGTTACTGAAAGCTGCCAATTAGAAGATCAGGCTGGAAGAAAACTCCTGACTTTGCAGCTGTAGCAGGCGAGAGATAGACTTTCCCAGGAGGTATGAGTTTTCTCGTTGAGAGTGATTACTTTGCTCTTTGATCACAACTTCAGAGACGCTGCAGTGGTCTCCTGCATTATGAAGCAGGTCTAGCAGCTCTTTAAAGTCCTGCCCAGTTAGAGACCTATTACTGCTTCCTGAGCTCCTAACTTCTTTGCTGGAGCCTGAAGTTATGGACCATCAAGTTATGAGCTTGACATTTTGTAAATGTAGCTTGTTCTCACACAAACGGTTTTTCTGCATGGATATTCATTGTATATGTCTCTGTATAGTTTCAAACTTAGCTAACATTTTCCTGATGTCCAAGTATATGTGTTTTGAGTTGTGTCTTGTCTCTTAGAGGAAACAGCAAAACATGAAATCCCCATTCACATACATGTTTAACATCTCTCCGTCTTTTTCAAGTCACTCACATATAATGCAATGATATTTCTTTAATGTCCTGATCTATTTAGTCAATTTTTAGTAACTATTCTTGCCTTCTGCATCCTTACAAGCAAATGGGAGTTCTGAATGCTCAGGTATATATTAAATGATCATATTCTCTGCACATACTGTGGTCCTGCAACTGTTCTTATTAAAGTAAATGAAAACAACATTATCCTTCAAATATTTTTAAATGGATATAATATTTCTGATAACTTATACCAAAAAACCCCAAACAACAAAAACAAACAAACAAACAAAACCATGAGGGAGATTCCAATAATTAACTAGATAAATGCTATTTATGGAGGTTTTCCTGGCCTTTATAGTGCATTCCTTCTTTTCCCATACCATAAGGCCTAAATTTGGAAAGGTGAGAAAAATAGTAAATAAGATTTTAAATTCTTACATAATCACAGATGCCTGCTAAATCTGACAATGTAATTAGCTTATGTCCCTAGAATTAATTTATGGCACATACTGCTGATGGGGACCAATGCAAGTATAGGAAGATGATAGTAGCTTAGTGTCTCAGAAGGTTCCCAATTAAAAGGTTTTAATTATGTTTAAGTCTTTTTCTAGAATATTAGGTTAAAGACATGAAGATAAAAGTATTCTCTGCATAGCCCACACCATTTACATACCAAGAGACGGAGGAAGGTAAAATCCAAGATTAAGGCAATCTGTTTACAGAAGGTAATTGATTGTCTTACATGACAAGTTTGTGAGCAGAATCCTTAAGAGAAATTATAAAATAGTACAGCTATTTTGTAAAACCCCAGCCACTCCGTAGAGAGCTAAAACAGTCTCATACATGTATTTGAGAGAGGAAACATTGCTGCACAGATGAAGAGAGTGTTTGGTTTTAAGTAGTGGAAAACAGTGAGTTGAATCTAGATTTGCTGTGTTTGGTTTGGTTTTGATTTTTCCCTTATCCTTTAGAGTAATAGAGTAAGGAATAGAGGCATGTATTTTCAATTTCTTCTCCTGTAAGTGTGTGTGGGGTTTTTTTTCTTCTTTTTTCTTTTTTTTTCTTTTTTTTCTTTTTTTTTTTTTTTTCCTTTTTTTCCCTGGACCTTTCTGCAAAAACTGCTTGTGAAAAACTATCAAGTTATGAAATTACCTCTTTGGAATGTGCTTCACAGTGAGTGCTTTGCCAGTTTGGTGTTGAAGGTTGTAGTTTTGTGTGAAACTTATCTTGTTCTACAGGACATTATGGACAACTGTAAGCAAACAGTGTTTTGGAACGTCTTACGATGCTCCAAAAATAAGTTTAAAATGTGGTTTTGAATATAAATTCAAAAAACTGGAGGTCCTTGCCTAAATTTGTTATATTCACCCATGTCTTAGAGCAACCATGCATTCTGAACTAACATCGCAATATCTCCTCTAGCAAGTCAACAGCAAATAGAGTTCAAGTTAGGACTGCATGGGTGGAAAAACTTGAACAGCATATCTCTGTACCTTGGCTCCCATCCATAATAATGTTTGTTGCTTTGCTTATATATAAAGTCTTGCATCCAAAGGTCACAACATAATTTTGAAACTTAAAAATGGCCTTGAATCTTCCTGACATTTCTAGTAGTCAGCTGGTCTTTCTCTGGAAAGTTGAACAAGAAAAGCTGTGATGTTAGAGTCGGAGTTACAGCACTTCCACTAACCAGAGCTAGTCAACCAAATGTACTGTAGAACAACTTTTCACAATAGTTCCCTTTCCTATGATTTAATTCTTTCGTCTTCTTGTGTACATATAAACATCTCATCAAGGATCTGACCCTCTTTTCCTGCTTTTCAAGTATTTAAACCTTACTCTCAACTCTACAGTTCCAAGTGAGAAAGGACTCAGTCCCCTGATACTGTCCCCCTTTTTAGCTCTTTCTTCTTCTTTCACTTCATCACTTTGACAGCTCAGAGACTTTTGATTGACTGGCTGTATGCTGGAGGCAATGAAAGAACTTCCACTACTAAAGCACCGTGCTTTTTCTCATCCAACTTTTCATAAAAAGAAGAAAAGAAAGCTTTTTGATCACTAAAAGAGTCAGGAATTTCCAAGATAAAAAGTGTTCCCCAAACTGGAAATATCTTGTTTGTGTTTTTGTTTAAATTGTGTTAAAACCATTCCCGAATTTAAAAATGCCCTCATTTTTGTGACACAAGTATGAGACAATCTTGACAGAGACTTCCTTAGACTGCTAGAGATGAATTAGGTGGACCTAAATCCACTTATCTAATTTTATGTCTTTAGCTGGGCTGCTTAAGTTGGGAGTCTGTTCACCTTAGACTCCCTCTATCATTAGTGCAAAAAGATATTCATTTCCCAAAAATTAGTCAGCTTGTATAAGATATGAATCATTCTGTCAAGATGTCTATAACTCTCCGTAAGAGAAGCTTTCAGTAACTAGGCTTCTAATTTAATTGTCTCTGTTAAGTACCTAAGAGAAGGTGGGATGAACTCAGGTCATTGGTTTTAGAACTTTAGCAAAAAAAGAGGAAAGATAATATCCCACTCTCTGCACATCTAGACCTTGAGATTGAAATCTTACATCTGCAACATAAATATATGCATATTTATATACCAATATACATATATATATTTCTTTTTATAGTATCAAGCAGAATGGACCAAAATACTACCACCATTGTACTGCTGCTACATCTAACAACAGCAGCCATAAACAAGACAATCACAAAACATTTACAATGCAAAAATGTATGGAAATAGTGTGGATACATAGGGATGATACAGGGCTGGCTGAAAATCTGGGTGTACAGGTCTGGAGGAGTCCTGCCTGACAAGTAAAATGGCCTCCTTTTGTTGAAGAAAACCACTTAGTAACAAGAGTCATACTTAAAAGTTCTTTTAATAAATTGTTGGTCAATATAATGGAACTTACAATTTCAGGCGACAGTAACAATACCCTGACTCACCGGGGACTGAACTAAATAGAACAAAAAATCCAGCTAGCCTGGGAGTGCTGTATATAATCATGTCTCAGCCAAGTTCTCCTGAGAAATTCAACTTGTCTCAGAGACCAACTTCTCTGCTGAGCTGCTGTTTCACATTCTTCAGAGAATGTGGAATTCTTGTGGCTACTGATGCAATTAATTACCAGTATAATTAAAAAGAAAAATCTCAATCTCCCAGACATTTGCTTCAAGATACCAGTTCCTTGCAACAATCTTCATCCTACTTTCAGTAGGTATTGTATTTCATTTTTTCAAGGCATTGGTTTTATTCTACTGCATCTGACTAAATTCCCTTTTTGGGGTAAAATCATTTAATTCATTGCATCAGTGATGGCTTTTAACACAAAAATAAATGAATCCCAGTGGAGGTATAGCATCATATTTTAAATGAACAGTAGCATCTAAGTCCCAGAAATTTTCCTCCATCAAACATGGGAGAAGTATCTTTGAATGATTAATGAATTGTTATTGAATTTTCAAGTTAAATGTCTTATGTTCCCTACATAAAAAAGACAGCTAATATAATTGTATGCATGCTCATCCTAGAAATAAAGCATAGCTTACAGGATTTGCTTTCATATGGCTGCAATTGGAAGCTTTCTGTGAAGACAACTCTAATATGTGTTGAAATTTTGATTCAATATTATAGGAAAAATATTCTTACTCACAATTCAAATGCAGAGTGCTACAAATTATTAAGAAGGTATGGAACCAAACTTGAACTGGATGGTTATTTAGAGCATTTAGCTTCTTTCTGATAAGATTCAAGTTTTTTCTCTATAGACCTTAATGCTTGATTGCTATTTTTTTATCTAATGTTTAGAAAAGTCCTGAGAGGAAAATTAAAATTGAAACACCCATAAGCGTACAATGCACAAAATGATATGTTGTCCTATTAGAAACAACCTTTTCTCTAAGTTCTGGCACTGGAAGGGTAAGATATTCATTTAGTCTCTGCACGGGTCTCGCACTGAGTATCAGACTGCAGAAAATCTACTCTAGAATGAAATAAAGCCAAAAGAGGGGAAAATCTAAGTATCAATAAACCTTTGGTTGTTGCTTTATCTCAGTGTCTATTAAGTCTGAGGTGTACTACCAGTCTTTTTGTTCTTGAGGCTCATACATAGTTCTAAAGAGTACACTTTTCCCCTTAAGTTGTACCCAGTGCGAATCATTTTCTATTTCCTGGAGGAAAACAACCTCAAAAAATCATTTTTAGCATTATTCATTTTCTTAACCTGTTCTTTCACTTCCAGTATCTCTAAATTCATCATTCAAGCTACATAAACTTCATGCTGTGCTCTCTTGTCTCTACTCAGATTGTTTTTCAGGATTAAAGTTACTCCATTTTCAGAAAGTACACTTATTCAAATTCTAGTTTTCTGTTTCTTTGGTTTTGGAGACAAAAAAACAAAGTAAAGAAACTACATTTTTCTGGCCCCCCATGAACCCTGTTGATATATATATTCAAATAGGTGCAAGAGGATTTGTCATTAGATATCTGGTACAATCACACTGAGAGCAGCTTACAACACTAGAAGCAAATCAATGAAACGGTTACTTTGTACCTACTATAGAAATAGGCTTCTGGTGTTTGAGGAAGAGGGAAAATAAAATCCCAAAGAAACACTGACTTTTTCTAGAGAGTATATAGGCAGAGATTGTGTTTGGGTTATGTTTCAAGGGCCAATACCCTACAATTTTCAGAAATTCTTACAGCCTCAGGATTATTTTAGAGCTAGCATTGCTTGTGGACTCACCAATACAAATCTTGAAACGTCTATCTATTTTCATTCCATGCCAGAAATGTAAATGATACAAAGTCAATATTACAGTATCTAAGATTTTAGATTATGCCATTTACAATTGAAAAATGAAGCTAATCCTCTTAAGTGATGACTTTACAACTGTCATTTTATGTTTTAAATATTAAACTGATTTCTGTATTACACTCACATTAGAACTACCTTAGAATACCACCAGAGATTCCTTTTAAAGCAGAATAAAGTGCTAATCTTTTGGAAGATGCGGGTTGCTTTGAGCACACATATCCATATCTGTGCTCTCTTTGGGCATTCATAGTGCAGTCATAGAACTGAATGGGCAAATACGAATGGTCACTGATGCTCCAAAATCTGAATTACCAAACTAATCATCGACATTTTAGTAATTTCTGCAAATTGTCAGAGTTCAGGTATCCAGGGTATTTCTATGCCAGCTTCCTCTGCAATCTGCAAGAGCTCAGAATATAACATCAGGACCATTTATTTTGTGTTGATTATGAATATCTGTTTGTGCCTGCTACTTGATTTAATCACTGCCCTGAATCACATGATTGCCTTCAGAAAAATGCCATGGAAATGAGTCAATTAGTAAATGACCATGGACTTTTTAGGTGTTCTAGAATATTAAATGAGCAAGCCGGTATAAAATACCAACTGGCAGCTTTCTTAAAGCTTCTCTAAGGCTATTTTGAACTCTCCTTGGTGTTTATTTTTCTAGTTGATAGATTATGTCATTGCCCATTGCAGTGAGTAATGATGGATGCAGGGATAACTACTTGAGTGTGGTGCCTGGTAATTTGTCAACAGTATTACACATTTTGGGGTTTTATTGCTTTCAAAATTCTCTCGTCTCATTTGAACAGGAAAATAAGTAAATTTTATGATAAAATTTTTGAGAGAATCTAGCTCTTTTTAATTGGCTGATTTTCAACAGCTTAAACTCCTTCATCAATCTGACAGAAGTGAAGATGCTGTCACTTTTACTTTGTTTAGGGCCTGCGAAATGTGTGTGGTTTTGTCCTATTTTGCATAAAAGCTGTGTTTTAGGGATTTGATTGTTCAATCTCTGCATGAGACAAGAAAAAGGAGGGTCTATCAACCATTTATGAAACTCTAATTCTATACTGATATAGATATCAACATTAATACCTATATAGAAAGTCTATTATATATATTCTCTGAGTCAGTCAAAGTATAACTTTGGGTTTATAATACAAAAAAAAAGACTGGGACAGTCTGGCTGCTGACAGGCCTCTGCTACCATTGTATCAGCAGGTGGTAACCCTGGCTCTGCGTCATGAGGGAGCTCCTCTATGTTCTCTAAAAGATACAGATTTACGTGGGATAGTGGAAGATAAATGGGCTTTCATTAGCAAGGCTCTGGAAGAACAATCTGCTCACAACTCAGCTCAGCACATAATAATCAAGAAGCAATACGTCCAACTCATTTTCTGTCCCTCTCCTGTAGTTAGCAGGCCCTGCTCTTTGCAAGTAATTAAAGACCCGTGTCATCATGGGATTTCAACATGAGCTCTCTCTCTTGGAATTTTGGCACTTTGAGCAGATCAGATTTTGCCAAAGAAAATGACCCACCTTGTTATAGTTAATAGACTCATGGAAGATGGGCTACTGAGCCACACATTAACACAGTTATAAGAGATTTAAACATCAAAACAGAGATCAGATGTATTTAAGTATCAATTCTATTGTTTACTCTGATTTGTTATGAGCCGGGGAAGATATTTACAGCATCTATGAAGTCTATTTTAAGTGGAATAATCGAGTCACTCAACTTTCTGGATTGTCAGAATTTCTTGAGGCAAGAAATCTAGAAGCACCCAAACTATCCTGAAAATTCATTGCAAATCTCTGAAATTAATTTCCTATATCCTGAGGAGAATTTTACTCAATTTCTTTGAAATTAAATTGTAAAGATTAATCCTTTTTCAACTTGTAAATTTCTATATGTAGGATTATTCCATTACAATTTCAAGCTTTTCTGTAAGCAGATCATTTTTAATTTGCATAGCAAAGAACAATTTACATATTTTGCAGATTATGTTTTTTTACCCCAGAAAATTAATTAATATCCAAAGTGGTTTTATGTACTGAAAAGAATGCTGTCACTACTCATATAATTTCTGTGTGCTACAGAACATTTCTGCTTATCAAAGTATCATATTATTAAATCACTGTGATAAAGTCTAGGAAAAGAAAGTTTCGTCTAACATTGAAAACTGATTCTTAGTTGTGTTCAAACATCCATCACAAAACAGTTTGCCTTAATGCTGAGATTCACATAAAGTCACCTCTCTTTTTTTTTTTTCTCTCACATGATTTATTCTTCCTTATAAAAGGCAGAAGACCATGGACAGAAACTAATATTCCGTCCTGCACTTCTTTCAGAGCTATCATCCTGAATACAGCCTATCTCTGAAGCAAGCATGAATGTGTAGGAAATAAAACCTTGTAAAAAGGCTAATATTCAAATAAATGATCCATGAAATAATTCTTCCATCAAACAACAAAAACTCTGAATTTAAGACAAATAGGCTTTTCTTGCCTCTAATCCTTCCTGTTAGTCTAGATTGCTGGTATTTTCACTGAAATCCTGCAGTAAACTCAAACTGTGTCTCAGCTAGATAGAATCATAGAATCATTTAGATTGGAAAAGACCTTTAAGATCATGGAGCTCAACAGCTAGCCTAGCACTAAACCATGTCCCTAAGTGCCTCGTCTTTTAAATACCTCCAGGGATGACGACTCAACCACTTCCCTGGGCAGTGTAGTTACAGAGAGCAATAAGGTCTCCCCTCAGCCTCCTTTTCTCCAGGCTAAACAGCCCCAGTTCCCTCAGCCGCTCCTCATAAGACTTGTGCTCTAGACCCTTCACCAGCTTCGTTGCTCTTATTTGGACACACTCCAGCACTTCAATATCTTTCTTTTCATAGAATTGTTTTGGATGGAAAAGACCTTTAACATCATCAAGGCCAAGTTTTTTGCAGTGAAGGGCCCCAGACTGAATACAGTATTCGAGGGGCAGCCTCACCAGTGCCGAGTACAGGGGGACGATCACTTCCCTAGTCCTGCTGGCCACACTATTTCTGATACAAGCCAGGATGCTGTTGGCCTTCTTGGCCACCTGGGCACACTGCCAGCTCATCTTCAGCTGGCTCTCAACCAACACCTGCAGGTTCTTTTCCTCCAGGCAGATTTCCAGCCACTCTTCCCCAAGCCTGTAGTGTTGCCTGGGGTTGTTGTGACCCAAGTGCAGGACCCAGCACTGAGCCTTGTTGAACCTCATATATATTCAGCCTTGGCCCATCGATCCAGTCTGCCCAGATCCCTCTGTAGAACCTTCCTACCCTCAAGAAGATGAACACTCCTGCCCAACTTGGTGTCATCTGCAAACTTACTGAGGGTGCACTCGATCCCCTTGTCCAGATCATTAATAAAGATATTAAACAGAACTGGCCCCAGTACTGAGCCCACTTGTGACCATCCACCAACTGGATTTAACTCCATTCACCACAACTCTTTGGAACTGGCCATCCAGCCAGTTTGTTACCCAGCGAAGAGTACATCTGTCCAAGCTGTGCACAGCCAGTTTCTCCAAGAGAATGCTGTGGGAAATGGTGTCGAAAGCTTTACTAAAGTCCAGGTAGACAACATCCACAGCCTTTCCCTCATCCACTAAACAGGTCACCTTGTCATAGAAGGAGATCAGGTAGTCAAGCAGGACCTGCCTTTCATAAACCCATGCTGACTGGGCGTGATTGCCTGGTTGTCTTCTATGTGCTGCGTGATGACACTAAAGATCATCTGCTCCATAACCTTCCCCAGCACTGAGGTCGGACTGACAGGCTTGTAGTTCCCCAGGTCCTTCTTCTGGCCCTTATTGTAGATGGGCATCACATTTGCTAACCTCCAGTCAACTGGGACCTCCCTGTTTACCCAGGACTGCTGATAAATGATGGAAAGTGGCATGGTGAGCACTTCCTCCAGCTCCCTCAGCACCCTTGCATGAATCCCATCTGGCTCCATAGACTTGTGTGTGTCTAAGTGGTGTAGCAGGTCACTAACCATTTCCCTTTGGGTTATGGGGGCTTCACTCTGCTCCCTTTCCCTGTCTTCCAGCTCAGAGGGCTGGATACCCGGAGAACAACTGGTCTTACTACTAAAGACTGAGGCAAAGAAGGCATTAAGTACCTCTGCCTTTTCCTCATCCTTTGTCACTATGTTTCCCCCCACATCCAATAAAGGATGGAGAGTCTCCTTAGCCCTCTTTTGGTTGCTAAAGTAATTATAGAAACATTTTTTTATTGTCCTTTATGGCAGTAGCCAACTTAAGTTCTAGTTGGGATTTGGCCCTTCTAAATTTTGTCATACATATGAAGGGAAAATACTTATCAGAATCTACCATTTTCCATAGACCTGAATCCAAGCAGTCCAAAGGTCATGGAAGAGTAAATGAATGCAAATATATAGAAAGAAAAGCAAGAGAGAAGACAAGACATGTCCTAAGAAACAAGGCAGATTATGAAGTTGGTAGGATTTCCAAAATTTGAGCAGCTGGGTGGAAAATATGAGCTGATAAGGAGGTATTTAGAAGGAGACAGCTGAATATAGGACGAATGAGGCACTTTAGGAGAGAATTTCTTAAGGGAAAAAAGAAATTGGTAGAACTGGTTATGAAGTAACACGTTCATGAGCATGAAAAAAGAGTAAATTTAGATTCTCTGTGACATTCACAAAAGTTAAATTTTTCAAAAGTATAAATGGGCTTTCACTGCAGTGGCATTTCAGCAGGTTCTGAGTATATCAGTGCTCTGGGTTGCCTTTGAAAACCTCTCCGCATTTTTATACAATTTTATACACTTTCCTAAAACTTAGGGTATTGTTTATATTTACATTTGATCATTCTGTTTACATAGATGTATACCATTTAAACTCTACTGACTTATGTGGATTTATATTTACTTTTATTCTAATGTCATTGAGGAAACAACCATGAGCAGTGTTTTTGTCTAATGGTTTGTAAGAAGTGTACTCAGTCATCTTTAATATCAGCCCTCTATTTAAAAATTAGATTTGAGGGCTAGTATGTGGGAATTTTAATGAACTGCTGGAAACAATTTTGGAATTAGGACTTTACTAATGACAGTTGCACAGTAAAAGAAAAACATAAATCACAATAGATTCCCATGGCGTGCAGACACTAGTAGAAGTACCATGCACTCCTAAAAACACCAAACATATATAAATATGAACAAAATGAAAGGAAATGATGGATGATACACAATAAATGCTTAAGAGTAAAATTTCCAGGCTGTGAACAAGAAGAAAGACCAAAGTCTTTGCTATTTAAATAAATAAATAAATAAATACACATCTAAATATCACTCATGCTGTTGTGAAATTTTATTTCTGAAGCACATTAATAATTAGAATACAACTAATATTTATTGCCATCATAAACACCAGAAATAGTAGACCATGTGGTGGAATGGATGTTTTATTATGTACATTTATTATGTTTTATAAACCTTGAATATTTGTTCTTTAACTTCTGATTTTGTCTTGCCATTTTAACACCTGTATATATTGAATTTTATAGTTGTTTTGCATTTACTTGCCTCTCATTTTTCTTTTGAACACATACTTCTCAGTGGTTACATTGTATGCATTTAACATGCAAAGAACAGGAATGTATGCCTAAAACAATTTCCAGACCAAGACTTTCTATTCAAGTATGTAACACCTGTTTTAGCATTATACTTCTGGTCTTCTAAGTTTTGACCAGATCTGGAAATGGATTTATTGAAATACCTCACTTGTCAAATTAGAAACCCCTTGGAAGATCTTACACGTTTTCAGGAAAATGGAGATTTCCAGCTCTGTTTGTCTGGTCCAGGGAGACTGGCAGCGCTTCGTCAGCTTTTGGCTCCAGGGTTCTCGATGTTTGACGCTCTCTCGCCAGCCCAGCACGCCTCTGACTCACAGCCTGAACTCATTATTCCCTGCCCAGAACCAGTGCCCTAATCAACAAGCACAGGTTGTGTTTCCAGGAGTTTCAGACATATCTGGACCCATCCATGCCGATATTGCACAATGCTGAGATCCTCACTAAGTTGGCTACAGAGCCAGAAATGAAGTGTTTGCGTTAGCAGAGCAGGCAGTTCTGCCTTAAGATAGACCCGACATTTTCCAGATGGAGGTGGTCTGCCTGCGCGGTACTGCAGTGTGCCAAATCAACACGCAGGTGGTTTTGCATCCCACTCCATTGAAAAGCATAGGTGTGCAATATGCTCCTAATCTCATTTTATGGGCACTTGAAAGTGTAGAAAATCACTTGCAAGAATGACATAGCTTTGCCAAATGCATGAACATAATTATAATACTGTTACCCAGCCAATGCTCAGCTGGAGAAAGCTCTCTGAGTGGTTGAAATTTAGTGAATGCACTGAAAGACACTGGGAAGGGTTCTCTTCTTTTGAAACAATTTGTTTATAGTTGGGGTAATGCTAATTTATATTGCCAAACCAGAACTGCGTAGTTGGGGGTACAGCTGGCTAATGCAACCCTGTGAGTGAGGGCTCTTCTTTCTGATTCTGTTACCTCACTGGACCGTCCAATGCAGAGTTAGAACCTAGACCAAGATTTTCAACAACAGGTTGAGGAACTGCCAAGAAAAAAGGTTATGTATGAAAAACTGTTTTAACTTCCCCCTCCCCGCCACTCCCGATATGTGTATTTTGTGAAGCAAAATCTACTCATCTGTTGATGGTAATAGATGTGGGGCAAAAAAATCCAGTCCGCTTAGATAACTATGGGTGATGGGGATACATTATTCATTACATCATTGCCATTTTTTCACACATTGTTTAACTAAGACACATAGACTAATGAAATCACAGCTAGTGTGGAAGATCAGTGCTGGTAGAGCACTAAATATTGTGAAATGTATGGTCTAAAATAAAGATGTGTTTATGGTTATTGCACATAATTTACCTGTAATGCAACTCAAATATTAGATTGGAACAAACTATTCTCTCCTACTGTGGGACTGAATACTATGGAGGTTATCCTGCCTTGAACTACTGCAAATCATCATTTCATATGAAATCTTAAATCTGCTATTTTTGTTGAGATAAGTTTGCCAAGTGTCTGTTATAGATAGTAACAGTTGTACTTTTAACTTGAGCCAATATCTCAGAAAGTTTAAAATATCTAAATTGGGAGTGTGCCCAATTATAGACCTTTCCTATAAACCAGGAGACAATGCCAGGCTGATATTCATAGATATGTGATCATTTCCCTCTGGAAATTCTGAGTCAGATAGCTAGGTTGTGTTGATTTAAGCAGAACTACAATGATATATGCCAGCTGTGGATCAGGGCCAGTAACTATAAATAGTATTCTGTGTCCTCTAGAACTTGTTCTTCAAGATTTTCTTACAGGTTAGTAACCAGCATAACCAGTACAGCTTTTTAAGCATGAAGTGAGGTAATGCTGACAGTTGATGACTAGGGGAGGTAAAATGAAAAGTATGATTAAAGTGTTTCACTTTCAGCGCTTTCTTTCCCGTCAAAACTGTCTGGGGTACAGTCATTTTCACCTGTGCCATTTTTGTAAGTAATGGACAGCTATCATCATAACAATCTGTTCATTCCCTTCCTTATTTTGGTCAGTTAGTTCTGAAATTATTCCTTATGATGCTGTTAAACAGTTCCTAAATTGTTCACTGGATTCAAGTTTTTCTTTTACCCATCCACATATTACGATAACTTCTGACTTTTCTTATGTGTTCCTAATGCTTTTTTATTATTTCAGTTGGGAGCTATTTAGCCCTTTTTGAATATATAAAAATCAATAATTATTGGCAAACAAAACACATTGAGAATTAGTTCATCATTAAGAAACCAACTGAAATAGAAAATCTGCACTGTGATTAAGCATTTTCCGTAGAGAGGAGAGTTTGACCTGATAAGAGTTAAGGTGGTATCTACGTTATAATTAAGAGATGTAGTTTTTCTGACCGAAATTTACTGGGCAAAAATCTCACCAATTACTGTAATAGGACTGATTCTCATGGGTAAATAAAACTGGGCCTCTGATCTACTACTTTATCTTGCCGAACATTGCCTAGCATTGCTTCACATCCCTTTATAATGTGACTGACATGGTATACTCCAGCTACTGAATCATACTCAAACTTCACGCCTGTTTGGCTCAGTCACAAGGTGATACTTACACATATTGTCTACTCTCCATAGCTATTTGATTTAGCTTATTTTTGTGTGCCAAGATGTTCTGTTTTCCTACCCTGCACTTTACATGTCTGGTTTTGGCTATAATGCAGGCACTATGCTTGCCATCGGCACCTTCCATTTTGTTATGTTTAACTTTACCTGCTTTTCTTGCCCTATTTTCTTTCTTGTATTTTTCCAGCTTGCCTTTGTTCTTTACAAAATACTCCCAGTGCATTAATAAAAGGTTGCTGTATTTATCAGGTTTCACTGGGGCATTCAAACATTTCTTACTGCGAAGTGTTCTGTTATTGCAGCATCAAGCAATTTAGATGAGCATGATAAATGACAGCAGGTTGGCTTTATTGAGGTTAATGGCTTGATGATTTACAAGTGAAGATGTATTAGAGTCAAAATTATTGCATTAATTGTTCCATTAAACAATGTGAACTTTGAATGTACTGTTTTGGAATGCCCTGGAGAGGTGTCATTACTATTATATTAATCGTGACATGGCATCTATTTCAGATGTGCTAACAATTTGGGAAAAAATAAGTACTTCTGATTATAACTGCACGATAACTTAAAGGTTACTGTCTCCTGTCAGCCATTAATGGCCGATAACAAACTGAAAATTGCCCAGAGAAAAAACAGAGCAGGCCAATAGCAACGTAGACTGTGGGACCTCCTGTGGCTTCGAGCAATGTTAAAGCCTGGGGTGATGGTGGTTTGGAGGCAGCTGCATGCACCTGTAAGCTACAGTGATGCTAGCAATGGGCTGCTGCCACCTTGTCCCTCTCTTCATTTCGGTCCAGCCAGAACTGTTCTGTACAGAAGCCCCGTCTGTGATCTGCTGGGTTACAACCAGATAAAAGAAAAATCAACAAAGCAGTGGGAAGATCATCTGCATTTTATGGGATCAGAAATGTTTTTGAAGCAGAACAGATTCCCAAGTGGTACAGTTAATTAAAGGAAAGCCTTACTTCTGGAATTAATTCCGAGACAACAAAATGGGCACTAGGAAGCTTTTTCTGGTATGAAGAACATCCTTTGTAATATTTGTTGATGGCACCTTAGAATTTAGCAATCACATATCAATAATTACAAAGGGATGATAATATTAAGTCATTATTTCACTTACTCAAGAGTCATGTTTTGTTTGCCATTATTGATTTTTTTAATAACAAAATAGTACAGTGAAGCCAGCTGATGAATGCTCTCATCTGAAGTTTTGATTCACCAGGGATACATCAAACTGCCAAGTTGCGATGCTGTTTACAGAAGTAAGTTTTTCACAGTAATATTTTGAGTTTCAAAGGAAAGGATGAGTACAATCTAGAGGAGATTTGAAATGGCAAATAACCCCTGAATATTCCTATACTCAGAAATACAGCAGTTAATCTTCTTTCATTAACAAGAGTAAAGATGCCCAAGCCAGCCTTGTTAGCTGTAAGCAAGCCTATCTTCAGAGACCTCGGTAAAGCTACACCTTTTTCCATTCTGATTAAGTTGATCAAATCTTCCTCTGTTTTAGCTTCCTTTCCTTTTTGTATGTGGCTATAGAATGCCAAATTATTCTGCTGACTGTTTTCAGGACAACTTGGTGTAAGATTACTTGTAACCAGTAAAATGAGTAATAGCGAGCAAATTAGTTTTCTTGATTAATAAACCATCTACTTTACTAAGTGATGAATAACATCAGGATTTCAGGGGGATGGAAGAAACACGGTTCAGCTAGACAGCAAGCAGAATATCATTTAGCAGCAATTCTACCAGTAGTTCTTTTTTTTTCCTTTCCTCCCCTTTTCCTTTGCTTTCAGCACTGATGAACTGCTGCTTCTCTGTTCCCTCTGTCTTTCCCCCTTCTCCTCTGTATTTAGGGTGATTTGGGAAAGAATGGCAACAAGCCAAGCTGGAAGCTGTTGCTGCTGCAACTGATAGGAAGAAAGGACCTGATAATTAGATTCTGCTTAGTAGCAGCACATGGCCAAGGCTTTCACATGGTGCTCCATGGGACTGGCAATTAGCAAAAATTCCTATGAAGAGCTAACCTGAGGTCTTAAATTGTTTACCTGAACCTTGGAGTGGGGAAGGAGGGATGGAGGAAGGGAGCAGGTATGGGGAAGCATGGCTAATCTTGGCTCTTCAAAGGAGGTGTTGTAAAATTGGTAAAATACAGTGTGGGGTTTATATTTTTTCTATCTGAAGTAAAGAATTATTTGTACTAGAACTGTAAGAATAGATTCAGGAAATGGTAGTGTGCCTTGCTGGGTAAACTTGGTCTGTCTGTGAATTCTCTAATCTGTTACTGTTTCAGCATTTGTCTCAGGCATGACATTGCATGATGAAGGAGGTATCACTCTTTGAAGATCCCTTCACAAACTTGGACTTGCGTGTAAACTATCCCCATCCCTGAGCCTCAGCTTGTTCTCTAGGTGAGAGCTGCAGTGTGAATCTAAGCCATAAATACCATCAGTGTACAGACAAAATTTCTGGTGCACACTTGATTGTTAACATGCATTTAACATTAATTAATGTGCTTTTTGTGAATTCTTAATGCTTCTTAAAAGAATCAGAGTTTTCTAACAGGATAGCAGCTTCTTAGGTGCTCAGCTAATTTCTTAATGACAATTTCATGGAGTAATGACATTCAATAGTGCCTTTAAATTGTTTATGACTCTTATGAACTGAAAAATTATTATTTTACTTTATATCAAGCACTTTTTAAATTTCCTTGCTGAGAATTAAGGACTCATGCAATGGATTCAGCCCCTGGTTTTGCTACATCATTTCGTTCTTATTTCAGGATGCAAGTTCAAGCAGATTATACCTAGAAAAAAAGACTGAATATTCAGATTCAGTGGATTTAGGATGTAATCTATGGAATCATAGGGTTGAATGTGTTGGAATATCCAGATATACTCTATTTTATTGCAATGGCCAATTCACAAATGAACCCTGTTGCTGTTTATTATTAGGGATAACCTCTGAGGTTAATAACTACCTGACACAACGTGTAAACCAATGTCTCTTCTTTACGAGATATATTATTTGGATTTCAATATCAGAAATTGAAAATCTGGTGAAAAATTACTAGGAAGGATTCCATCCTGTCAGGAACATATGGTAATTTTACATGAAGTGATATCTTTTGTAAATGTGACAGGAGAAGCATATGTGGAAATGTTTGCATGTGGAGGGGAGCAAAATGTGTTTTGCTGAAAATAAGACTTCAGCAATTGTCACAGTGTATCTGATGGTTAACAGTGTTGATGTGCAAATGATTTGCTGAAAATTGCAGACTGAACACAAGTCTTTTAATACTCAAGCTGAAAAGAAAGACAAAAGAGATGCAAAGTGAGCATCTGGGTTTTGTTTTACTACGATAACACCTAGCTCTGTCTGCAGTCCCCAACTCCAGCATTATTGCAGACTGGCAATCTGAAAATTGGTAACACATGCAAATTCTCACTGCTCCCCCCATCCACTGATTTTAACAAAATAAATACGTCATTGTCTCATATTTAGTATCTGCTGAGGAAAACACTATTTGAAGATAAGGTGTGAAATTCCCAAATAGAAAGGGCTGTTCTATAATGTTTTATAAGGAGATAGTACAGACGATGATGCTTTACTGCTGGACTGCTGCTTTCTATTTTCTGTGAGGCATCGTAAGCTTTATACATCTGTTCTTGGGGAAAATATTCTTCAGAGCAAGAAGGCAGAGTGCTAAACTAAGGAATGATAATAGTTGCATAGAGCAGATAGGATACTTGTCAGAGGATAAAAAGAAGAGAAAAAAGATATTAAAATATTAAGCATACTTGGAGTGCAGTAAAAAGAATAGTTTTCGATTAGAAATGAAAGTTGTGATGAAAGTGAGTGTATCTATAAATACATATGGTAAAGGATGTGAAAAAGTTGAAAATTACAGAAGGTTATATTGGAGAAAATGTCCAGATAGGGGGAAAAAGTGTTCTCCCTTCTATTCTTGGGATGTCTTGTTCTTTCTATGTTTTTTCATCAGTTACTGAAGAGTCAGTTTCAAAAGGCTGAAGAGCTTTGCTGTAGTTTTGATATTCAGCCAAATATTAAAACACTTCACCAAAACTTCAAGCTTTCCTGCTTTGATTTTGTAACACTGGTATAAAAATGAAAGGAGAAGAATCTTCTTTTAGCAAAGTTTCCAACATTTAGACAAACTAGTCCAAAAATATTACACTTTCAGGATTTTTTTAATTGTTTCACCATTTATTGATCCAAACAGAAAATAGTATTTCAGATTAAAACCTAAGCTAATGTAACTTTTTGAAACTACATTGGAGTTTCACTCAGATTCATTCAGAAGATTTTATTTTATGCAACTCTTTTTGTCAATATCTTTTGGAGGCAATCACTTAATGCCACAGTAGAATAACTCTGCTCTGAAATCATCTTTTGCTGCTGAGTGATAATATGGAACCACTAGTTCCGTGTGCCTGCAAAATCCTGTATAAAACCAGGTGAAAAAAAAGTTTGTATCCTCTTCTGCTACTCTGTTCTTCATAACTTTATTTCAGTTTTCTCTTGGCCCAGCATTTTTAGATCCTTTGTACCTGAGAAGACCTCAGATCTTTTAAAGACTTTAAAACACTAAGATTTAAAGACTGCTTATTGATAGATGACTGTGGAATCTCTTTAGTCTCCTTCTTCTTTGTAGTGGTAAGACACTCTTCCTGGTGAAAACCCCAAAGGCAACTCTGCAGAAGTGATGGTGTCTGGCAAGATCAATGTTCCCCTGATGTGGTTCATCCCTCTTTCAGTTCTAAAAAGTTATTTGAATTTTGCGGGACCAGAAAAGGATTTTGTTGTTGTAATGAACTACCAAACACATGTTCAAATGCAAATTTCCAAGTTATCTTATCACAATATGTAAGTATATAATCAAGTTGGCATTGGTGTATGCAGTTACCAATTCATTGTTTTCTGTTACAAATGGAAATGCATACCTGGTCAAAATGCCGATCCCAGACTGCATTTACACTTTTGACCCTGAGTTCTTGTTTGCAGCACAGTTTTTCAATTAGATCAAGGGCCTGAGGCATGAAAGAAGCAAAGCTGGCTGTGAACAATATGTAGGTTTAAACATCTGGAGATGTGACTGCTACCTATAAAAGGAAGTAGTAGAACAAGTGGACTACCTTAACAGAGCAAAGGAAGACAGACTTAGTAGGGTTGTGTTTAACAGGTCTAAAACACTTCTGCAAATGCACCACTTGTGACTGTTTCTCTCCTGATGTAAAATGGGTTGCTGCCTTTCATTTCTATCAAAATGTCATCCACGCCAGGGGTTGAGCATGAGCGTCTGATGCCTCAGTTCTGCTGTGATGGAACAGAGCAATGCACATTAGATGAAGCTCTAAAGAACTATAGTGCACTCTTAGACTGAATAATGTTAATGGCATTGTCTTTAATAGTGTAAAGTTTCCACCAATAAAAGTTTATGAAGAGACTATTATCCTTATATGCACTTTGATCATTTGTCAGGGGTGGGGGTGGAACCAGGGAATAACAGAACTGTTTTCTGCAAATGCTACACTGAAACCTTTCCCATAATGTTGTAATGATCAATAAATATTTAACAGAACAGCATCTCACTTCCACAGATTTAGTGACATGCCCAACCACCTCCCATATTTCTTGTTCATTTTGAAATGCTGAAAACATCTCTGTCATCTTTTTGACTGGCAGCTTTTATCAGAGTAGCTCAAAAATTCCAGAGAACAGCCCATCCGTGTTACCTGTTTGTTGATTCCAACCATATTCAGGGGGTAAATTTAGGCATCATGAATAACACTCAAATCAGTCACAGAATCAGCAGCGTGTAGTTTCCAGTAGAATCTTTCATTTTTCTTCTAAAAAGATATGTTCAACTTCTTTGTGATTTTCCTGTTCAGTTATGAAACGGAGGCTACTTTCCTCCGATGCATTCACTTTATATCAATAAGAGCTTTAATAGTGCAGGGATTCAATTTGAAAGAGAAATGCTTTTGCAGTGCACCTTCATGAGGGAGAGGCACTAGATATGTTAGCGCATCTATTGTCTTCATGAGCATATTGGGCAGAATTTTTTAGTCGTATAGGGTATGTAATTTTCAGATTTCTTGTGCTTTTGGCATTATGAGTGTGGTAATGGATTTCAGTAGTTTAATTTGAATTCTGTTATTATCATGCTTAACTTTAAAAAGGGCTACCAAGTCTAGATGGATGCTCCTGTAATCTCTGAATAAAGGTAAATAAATTCTTCTGCTCATGATGCCAGCTTTATATCAACTAGTTCATATGCTATGGTAAAAATTATACTTCTAAACAATGTCTGAGTTCTTGATGTTTACAGTCTAGCCGGTAGAATGTATGTGAGGAGAAACAGGATACAAAGCAGAATTATTAATAATATACTAAAAAGCCTTAAAGATAGGGATCCTAAATTCAAAAATTGGAACCTAAGTTTTCCTATCGCTCAGGCTTACTTCTGCATTCTTACTTGTGAAGATGAATTGACTAAATTCACTTTGACTACTGATGAGGGATGAACTTGCATACATAAAAACAGTAAAAATTTACTGGTGTTTAATTCTCTGACGACAGCATTCTCAACAAATAAGAAAGTCATGTGCACTAAGTTGCATGCTTAGTTACATCCAGGAGTAATGATTGGTCATATAATCCTGTGAAAGTAGTAACATTTCAGGAACAGAATATTATATCTTTAATTTACAACTGTGGTGTTGTCAATGTGTTTTCAAAAGTGCTGAGAATTGTGGACTTTGACTGAACTAAGCCAAGATGTGCAAAGGAATTCGTAGTACTGAAACCTGCCTAAGCTGTGACTTAAATGCTCTTATACAATGCGTAGCAAGAGAAATGTATCTAAGATGGGAATTCAGTGAGATGGTCAAAATGGACAAGGAACCTTATACACTCATAAGGAGGAGATGTCAAAGAGAAACACTGTAATTCACACCCCCTTTCAAAATGTGTTACCTGTATTAATCCTTCCAAGAGGGTATGTGTAGAAATTTCATATTGAATCTGATCCATTTTGTACAAATAAATACCTTTTTTTTTTTTTTTTGAAACAGAGACTTAAATTAAACTCCATATATCAACATAAATGTCCTACCCATTAGAATCTGGAAGCATTGTCTTACTAATACAAATAGATATGATTTCTGCACATTCAAGCCTCTTCAACAGTGAAAACGCAAAGACACACCGGACCAACCAGTGACATTGTGGTGAGAAACTATGTGCCATTATTGGGATTACCTGCACGTTGCAGACTGGACTGGTCACTGTCAGATATCAAATAATGTAGAGATCTTACTGGAGTCTTCCACATGCTAGGATAATAAAATAACCATTGACTGATGAGGACATGCACATCAGTCTAAAAGGTTTGTTCTTTATAGTTTTTACGCAGGTTGAGACTTTTTGTGCATGTACCTAAGGCAATATAAACCAAGAAAAAATACCCAGAAAATTCTGTAACACCTAAATGGCATTACTGTTTTCCAACAAAATCTCTTTCACATGCCCGTGGAAAATTGTAGATGTTTTGAGTCACACAGACTTTTCACATTCAGCAGCAAAACCAGTCTGTGAATAACACGGGTGCCTGAAGAGGATATTTGGAGCCACCTCTTAATTATATGGTTCTCCAGAATTCCCTCAGTTTCACAAAAGAGAGCTATTTGTGTCCTGTTGATAAAAGATAAATGCAGTATGTTAACTTTTTGGTTAATTATAGTTGTATTTACAAGCTTGGCTAAGCAAAATGTGAGCTATTAAGAGAACCACAAGACCATGCTGAGATGGCCTTTGACCTGAAGTCTTCTCAGTTATGTCCCAGTTCCACAACAGGAGAGGATATGGGCATGCACTATTCTTATAATCTTATTTTCTGTGCTTCCTGCTCCCATTTCTTCTTTTCTATGCAAAGGAAACCCAGCTGCACATGTCCAGAGCAAGTGGCAATAAGGCTCATTAGCCTTCTTGGTACAGACATTAGCAGCCTGGGTGGCCTACAGGTTACATACACCTTGAAGTACTTAGAGTCTTGCAGAAAGAGGTTCTAGTTTTGTTAATGCAGTCTGATTTATCCTGTAGGAAGCAATTCCCCACTTGACCTCAAGTGGGGAAAGCAGTTTCCTCAAGCCTGTGGAAAGCAGTTTCTTCGATATATACTTGTAAGCTAACACCATCAATTAATTTCTTTAATAAATATCTTAAATGCTATTTCCTAGTCTGGCTGCTTGCAGAAGATTTCCTTAAGAAATGACTACAGAATCAAGTACATACTCTGTACTTGTGGGTACTGACGCCCATTTTAACCTGTGTGCGAATCACAGTCTCTGTTAAATGTGGTAAAACATTATTCATTCTCTTCATTCACACTTGCTTCTCTAAAGAATTTTTATAAATCTTTGCTATTTCAGTCACATTCTTATAGCTTGTTCAGAATTCAGTGGCATGCATGCCATAGTACACAACATATTGTGTGAAAGTTCTCTACAATACAGTCTGTTCCTTTTAAAGTGTCTGCCATAATTTTTCATTATAGATGCTGTCAAAACTAAGCTAGACAATATACTGTTTGATAAAACATCTTTTTTTCAAAATATACCAAGAATATGCAGCTAAAGCCAATGTAAATGGGTCTTAAGGAAGTAGCATTTCCTTCTCGTGATAAGGAGGAGTCAATGTTTTGATATATTTTTGGCAATGAATTCTAAATTCCAGACCATAAGTGCTAAAGAGCTTGTCAGTTTGGGAGCTAATCCATATGCCAAGGAAGCATTAAACAAATATGTAACTACTCACTTCAGGGAATGACCAGATCTGAATAAAACTTTCACAAGGAAATCAAGCCCAGCTACTGGTAAGTGTAAGGTGAAATTTTAAATCACTTCTGACAAGGTGGAAAAGCAGACAGGGTCATAGTGTAACTGCAGTATAATGTGCATGATTAACTTACTGTGGACCAGTTCCCTGGCAGCAAGGTTTTACACAGGCCGTATTGTAGAAATAAGTAACTGTTGAGAGAAAGCATGTAACTTAAAGTGCAGAGGCATGCAGAAATAAATAAATAAAAAAAAAAGGTTTGGAAAAAGTGAACAAGCAATGATTTCATTTTCTAATCACAGGCCTTGGCAGTGGGCTCTACAACACAGTTTTATGTTTCCGCTTAAAACCATAGGTCTGTCTTCTCTGCTGGAAAACAGGTAGAGGAGCTCAACTATCTTCAAACATACTGTTTAACAGCAAAACTTTTCCCATCTGCATGAATGATGTATTTATTTATGCCTTTAATACAATGTTAGGTACAGCTCTCCTTCTTAAGTTTTTAGATCTGACTGAGTTCTTCACTTCTACCAGTGGATGGTAACAGTCTCTTAGCATATCTGAAGCCCAAATGATCAAAGTGGGGGAAAAAGCTGCCGCCTCCTGCAGTTGCTTTCACTTTCTCATGCATAGTTAAATCAGTGCATTGAGAAGTAATATTCTACAGGGATGGATGCAGAATTAGCCCCTGCGGTCTCACCAGAGTTTAATGGGTGGTCTGATGCTAACAGCATCGGTTTCTGCCATCTGTTCATAAGAGGACCACTGGCTGTTCAGTGAGCCCCTTTGTTAGTCATGCTAAAAGGAAGCTGGATGGCTAAAATTGAAGTGTCAATACCCCCACCTAGCAAAATCATCAGTGCAACAAATAACTGAAGACAGGAGAAAAGCAAAAGTTAAAGCAATGAAATTATTTAACTACTTAGTGGATTAGTTCCATCTTCTCAGGTCTTTTGATTTAAAGAACTACATGCCAAGTACTGTGGTAGAGATACTGTATTTACTTTCTACAAATAAATTCTCCAATAAATTTAAACGTGTTTGTATAAAACCAATCCTGGTCTCACAAATATGTTGTTATATTTCATAAGTAGTCTAAGCAACATCTGTATAGTTTGAAGAAGTATATTACCACTCATAGACTGTTTTGAACTAATGGTTTTGCATGTCTTGTTCTAATTTCTAATATATATTTTGTTGTATTATTCCTGATGCTTAATAAAATAGGGGAAAATTATAATAAGAGTATATTTGTATAAAAAGCTACTTAAGAAACAAATCTATACAAGTGAAAATATAGTTGTTTAAATATTTATTTTAAAAACATAATATGGTTGAAGAAAATAGTTCTTTTAAATTCAAAGGAACATTTGTACTTACTATGTTGCAATATTTGCCCAGACACAATTTTGTAGAAATGCATTTCAGGAGAGTCCTGCAGGGTATTAAATACAGACATGAAGCAAAGATAAGGATTAAAGCTAATCAAAAGCTAAGCATAACAAAAATCAGGGATATTTAGACAGATTGTTAATTATCTGACTGTTTAAACATGAATTCCCTGAAGAACAGTCAGCGTTAAAGACATCCCTGAGAAATGTGTCTACAGGAAGGAAAGGCTTTTTACTCTAAAAGTGTTTATTTGGATGTTCTAATTAGCCATTTAAGCATACTTTAGTTTGAAAGTGGCTACAAATTATATTGTTATCAATAAGAACATGCCTTTTCAACAATGACCTTCATTGCTTCCATTTTTTCTTTTCTAATTAGAGTCTGGGGAAGCATCTATTCCAGACCGGTTTCCACATCAGTACTGAAGCAAAGTTAAATTGTTTTCGGCTCTTTGTACAAGAGCTGAACAAGCTCTAGGCTACTGTCTTTTTCCCCCCTTTCTGCTTTTATTTATGTCATACTTAATTCCAGCTTATCTGGTCTTCCAGCAGTTAAGAATTGTATTAGGAAAGTTTGCACAGAAAACTGTGAGTTAGAAGTTGAGTATAAAGATATGTTCAGCTACTGTTCATTTTGGGCAAGGAGGAAAAACTGCTCATAGAAATAAGGATATAGAGGACTGTACCCTTCAACTGCAAAATTATGCTTTGGAAAGAGAGGTCATTCATTGAAGGTTAGAATGAGAGCTTGCTCTTTGCTTCTCTTGCATAAAGGATCTGTGGTGCCACAAATCTGACCAGAAATAATTCCTAAGTTCACAATGTGATGTAGTTAGGAGGTGTATCGGGTTTATGTTGCAAGGTTTTGGCAGTGGGGGAGCCTCGGAGGGGGGCTCTGTAAAAAGACACCAGGAGCAGCCCCCATGTCAGACAGAGCCAGTTCCAGTTGGCTCCAAAACAGACCGGCTGCTGGCCAAAGCTGAGCCCATCAGCAACGGTGGTGGCACCTTGGGGACAATGTATTTGAGAAAGGATAAAAAATGCTGCACAGGAGAGGAGAGAGAAAAAATGTGAAGCAGCCCTGCAAAAACCAAAGTCAGTGAAGAAGGAGAGCAGGAGGTGCTGCAGGCACTGGAATAGAGTTTCCCTTGCAGCCTGTGGACACACCATGGTTGTCCGCCTGCAGCTCATGGAGGACCCCACCCAGAGCAGGTGAACATGCCCTGAAGGAAGTTGCACCCTGTGTAGAGACTGTGTAGGAGCAGGCTCCTGGCAAGAGTTGTGGTGCATATAGAGGAGCCCACATGGAGCAGATTTTCTGGTAGGAACTGTGTCCCATGGATCTGTGCTGTAGTAGTGTGTTCCTGAAGGATTGTACCCCATGGAAAGGTCCCATGCTGGAGTAGTTATTGAAGAACTGCAGCCTGTAGGAAGAACCCATAATAGAGCAGTTTGTGAAGAACTGTATTCCATGGGAGGGACATCACGCTGGAGCAGGGGAAGAGTGTGCGGAGCAAGGAGCAGCAGAGACGAAGCATTGTGAACTGACCACAACCCCCATTCCATATCTTCCCTGCACTGCTAGTAGAGCACGGAAGAGGTAGAAGAGTTGGGAACAAAGGAGTGAAGTTGATACTGGGAAAAAGAGCAGGGTGAGGGGAAAGAGTTTTTAGTTTTGTCTTTGCTTCTCTCTATCCTACTCTAATATTATTTTTCTTTGTTAATTGGGAATAAACTAAATTAATCTTCTGCAAATCAAGTCTGCTTTGCCTGTGACAGTGACCGGTGAGCTTTATCCCTGTCCTTATCTCAACCCACGAGCTTTTCTGTCTAATTTTCTCCCACTATCCTGCTGAGGACGGGGAGTGAGAGAGCACCTCGGTGGGCACCTGGCAGTCAGCCAAGGTCAACCCACCACAGGAGTTTATAATTTTGTCACATCGGATGAGTCACTTCTCCCTCTTCCCAGTTCTGCTGTGTTATCTGGCATATGATGGGGGTGGGTGGTACGGATTTCCCTAACGGGCTAATCCAGTCTCTGTCAGTGTCCTTTGAAGCTGATGTCTCTTTTGTTGTATAATCTTGAGCCACAGATGCCCCATGCTTCAACATGAAGAAGGCATTCACATAAACTGTTCTGAAATTGCAAGTTTATTTCTCATCAGTGAGCAAGAAATTTTTTTTTAGATTGAGTTCCAAGTTTAATATTGACATCCAGTTTATGCTGATTTATCTGCAAATAATCACCCAAAGCTTTGCACATTCATTTTCAGAGGGGTATCAGTGAATTGCTTATGTAGATTTTCTGCACCTAGACTTGCAGATTTTGCAGCTACCAGAGTTCACATTTCAAAATGTGGCCCTGTTAGTGCAAATTATACAACATTAGCATCTGCTGAAATTTCAAGGCAAAATGATATACATAATAGCTAAGATTCTAGAGAATGACACAAGCTATGATGGCATTTATAGTATATGAGAAAGTAACATTGATAACATAAAAGTTAACAAATTATTTAGAGAAAGATCCTGATACATTTTGTAAATGTGTATGATGGCAAACTTGAATTTGCATGCAAAGGGCAAAAAATATAAAATGATAGATTCCAGTGGTTTGAAGTGCATGTAATGCAGTGCTTGGCACAAGTAGTAGTAGCACTTGTAAATTTGAACGCCAGTGGTGAAAAACCAGACTAGACTAGATACTCTAAAGGCTCTGCAAATAGTATCTTTTATTTGTTCACACAGTATTTAGCACAGGAATGGTTTAAAGATAAGGGAGATTATGATTGTTTAGTCATAAGTCTTTGCATAATAATTTAAAATGTATGCAGAGTACCTGAAGCACCAGGTACAAGCCTGTAAAGGCTGCTATATGTACAAAAAAGTGCAAGGAAAGGCGATGTGATCACACTAATGAAGAAAAAGGAACTGCACGTGGTACCAACAGCATGAACATTTACCATAAGCGCACTGTCAGGGAGCAGTTTAGGGGAACTATTAGGCTAGTGCTCTGTTCTCTTACTCTCTGTTTACACACCTGTACTACTAGGTGTGCTGGTTTTGGCTGGGATAGAGTTCATTTTCTTCATAGTAGCTTGTATGAAGCTATGTTTTGGATCTGTGACCAAAAGAGTGTTGATAACCCAGGGATGTTTTAGCTGTTGCTGAATGGTGCTTACACATTATCAAGGCCCTTTTTTTCCTGCTTCTACGCACTGCCCTGCCAGCGAGCAGGCTGGGGGTGCACAAGAATTTGGGAGGGGACACAGCTGGGACAGCTGACCCCAACTGATCAGTCATGCTCAGCAATAAAATCTGCAGGGAAGAAGGATGAAGGGGGCATGTTCGGAGTTATGGCATTTTTCTTCCTGAGTAACCATTATTCATGATGGAGCCCTGCTTTCCTGAAAATAGCTAAACACCTGCCTGCCAACAGAAAGTAGTGAATTAATTCCTTATTTTCCATTGGTTTACCTATTAAACCGTCTTCATCTCAACGCACAAGATTTCTCACTTCTACCCTTCTGATTCTCCCCCCCACCCCATTGTGGGGGGAGTGAGTGAGGGGCTGGGTGGTGCTCAGCTGCCGGCTGGGGTTAACCCACAACAGTGAGGAAATTGGAGAACTTTTAAGAAGCGCTGCTTAAGTACTACTTAAGATCAGTTCCCTCTGGAAAGCACTGTGTGAGCTCATGCTCTGTGCACTTGCTGCGGTTCCCATCTAGCATTTGCTGTGACACTTGGTCTTGGCTTCCTTATTTAGTAGTATAAACTTAGACTAGGCATGGCACACGCAGTTACTATTGTAAATACAGTTTTCCTTATCCAAATTGGTAGCTTATTGCCTAAAGTTTCTACATCTGTATAGTATTATCTATGTTTCTATAGTGTATGATGCATTTTAGAAAACACGGTAAAGAATGAGAATCCTAGTTTGCTGATTTATGAAAATAAAAACATATTTTCATCATTAAACCATAGGATATGCTTCCTAATGCTTTGATGGATGACAGTGTGGTTGTATTTCATTTATGAAGTCTGATTGTGCTGTTGGAAATATTCAAGGATTAAAAAATACCATCATTATTTCTCCTTATAATTCTGGTGCAACTGAACAAGCAATAAAACCCTCTGTTTTTCACGAAGGTTAGAAGTTCCTGCAAAGCATTTTGAAGTCTGCTGCCTTGAGCGGATAAATCTAAGTTCTAGTGATCCTGCTTAAAGCTTTCTGATTTCAGGATGGTGACTTTACTACATTTGGTCAATCTTATGAAGAGCAGTTCTCAAGTGAGTGTTATTGACTGTGAGTACATTTGCATAGCTATTGGTAATCTGAACATTTTGCAGAAATGGTCTGTTTATGTCAAAGTTGTTGCTTCAGAAGTGATTACATTTACAAATCCAACCCATGCAACAGTTAGACACAGAGTGTGAGTTAGACATAGGACTGTGAGTTTGTCAAAGACAAATTACTATCAAAAATTAGAAACAGCCATTTTGATACTATGGGGTGCAATAAGTGTGAGGAACTGAATATGGTTGTGTGTTTATTAAAAATATTCATGATCATGCGAAATGTACCTTTCTGGATATTTGGTAACATCTTTTTTTGTGAGTAGTCAAATAAGTTCTTGCTTATTTCTCTTGAGAAGATGTACTAAATCATGTACTTAATCAGTACAAGCAAGACATGGACCTGTTGGAGCGAGTCTGGAGGAGGGCCACAAAGATGATCAGAAGGCTGGAGCACCTCTCCTGTCAAGAAAGGCAGAGGGAGCTGGGATTGTTCAGCCTAGAGAAGAGAAGGGTCTGGGGAGAGTTTATTGCAGCCTTTCAATATATAAAGGGGGAAAGAAGAAAGATGGAGAGTCTTTTTGCCAGGGTCTGTAGTGATATGACGAGGGGCAACATTTTTGGCTATTGCTTAATTCAGAAAACATGTCATAAAGGTAAAGTTTTTGGCACAGAAACTAGGGTTCAACATCCTTAACAAATCTAAAACTTATCACTTAATAGAATCTAGTTTGTCAGTCATGGTGCAAAACCAATCTCTTCAGGCAAATCTTTGCTAAACATAATAAGTATATTGTTTCTCATCCAGAGGACTGGGAATCTTATGCTAATTCTTCAACAATAATTAAATATCTAAATATTCAATTAGTGCTACATTTAGAATGGCTTGAACCATAGGTGTTTGTAAAACAAGTACAAAGATTATTTCTATGATATATAGATGAAATGCACATGTTATTTATTCATAAAACTGGAGAAGTTACAGCTGACAGGAAAGATTTTCGTTATAATAATTATATATTTCATAGTGCTAGACATAAACCAAGCTAACAGTAGTAGCTATGGATTTCAACATAGACTTATAACACAGATCATAAAAATATGCATTTTTACTTTTTACACCAGCTTTTCCAAATATTTGAGAACTGCTTTGTATCTTCCAAAAGTCAGTTTTGTAAGAACCTTAATGACTGCTATTAGTATGATTTGCTGGAGTGCTTCTTTCCTTTTGAGGTATCAGTTTGTTTATAACATTGTGATTATGACTTGACCATTTAACTACAAAAACTTCAATTTGCATTTTGAGAATAAGAAGCTGATGGTTATTTGCAATAAGATCACCTTAAGAAAAATTCCATAATTGCAGCATTACAGAAATATGATTAATTTACCTTCTTTCCTATCAGCAAGAACTTTAAGAATGGATATCTGCTGTGGCATTTTCTGTGCAGACATAAATCTTTCTGTCAGAAAGATTGACTAACTTTGTACCTTGAGTGCAATTTGAACCGAAAGGACAATGCACCAAGGACAAATTTCTTAAGACAAACAAATAATCAAACAAAAACCTCTAAAACAGTAATTTGTTTTCCAAAAAGTAAAGCAAATACTTCAAATATGGAATAAATGCTTCAAAGTTATGTAAGCTTTCTTAAAAGATGTTTGAAATTTTGCCTTTTATGTATTTTTAGATAGAAATAATATACAATAAGTTTTGACCTTTCCAAAATGATGTATACTGATTAGCCAGAATTCTTGTCCCTTTGACAGACAAGTTACCCATGTTCCCAAATCTTAGGATTGTTAGTTCTTCTGAAGAGTAAAATGTCAGCAGTAGATTTACCAAGCCCTGTTTTCTTTCACTCCCCACACCCACCCCACCCCCCAAGAGGTGAAGAATATTTGTGAATTGCTTAATGTGGTGATCCTCATTCTTCTATAGTTTTGTAATGTTCCTTGATTTCTCTTTACTTGGTTTTTATGGGTGCCTCTTTGCATCCTTACCGCTCTTGCCATACATTGAAAAATTAATCCTATGGTTTTTGTTTGCAGAACTGCAATGTTAAAAAAAAATGACATTTTATTCCTGCTGTTGTTCAACAACAGTGGTTCCAAACTCCAGTACAAGAATAATAGCTGCTTGTATCAGTTTACAGACTGTAATGTCTCACTGCCCATTAAGAAGAGTATTTCACAAATATACAGCCATACAAAGGTCTTTGAGTTCCTGCAAACAACATATCCTTTATAGCTCAGCTGAAAATGTTAATAATGGAGAAACATATAAGCATGTTGACCATTATTCTGTTCTCTGGATCTCACTGTAGTTTTAACTTTCTAGTACCCATTTCAATACCCTCGAAGGTTATCTGCATCAAATATTCAAAAGCTGCTTCCACTGTGCATCTATACGAGTTCTTCTTTTATTTGCAGTCCTCATAAATGATCCATAGGGGAGGAAAAAAAGATCATAAGTGAACAAATAATACTAAGGGCTCTACTGTGGGTAAAACTGTCAAGGACAGGCTTTTAGATAACCTATGAGTCCTATAGACATGTGTTAATTGCCTGACACCTGAGTAACAGGTGAGCTATTGGCAATACTTACTAGATATTAGTGGCAGTCAATAGGATTTAACCTTCTTTCCTAGGTGGTTAAGTTCTGTTCTTATTCTGTTTTACCCATGCTTTATAGCAGTCATCAGAACAGTTCAACACCCTCCAGTATGACTGCAACATGACTAAGAAATCATTTGAAATTTATCTCTTTTTTTCCTTTCTAGGTGGAGAAATTGCTAATCTGGGCTAATAATATTATTGCTTTATGTAAGTGTTCTGCTTTGTATTAGCAGTAAATGTTTGGTTTTTTTTTTAAAAAAAAAAGAAAAACCACAAAGAAGCAAGCTCCCCCCCCCAAAAAAAAAACCCTAACAAAAAACCCACACAACCCAAAAAAAACCCAACCACCAAAAAACCTCCACCTTCATAGAAATGCGCTTTCTGTTTGGAGAAGGTGAGTTTTGTCAAGGATTTTTGTCTTTGTTGCAGTTCGTTCTATGGTCTCAGATGGTCTTCAAGAACTTTCAATCAGACTCTAGTTTTCTTGCATATGGCTGTCGTGGTTTAGGCCCAGCCGGTAGCTGGGTGCCACGCGGCCGCTCACTCACCCCTCCCCCACCGGGATGGGAGAGGAGAAGTATAACAAAAGGCTTGGGTTGAGATAAGGACAGGGAGAGATCACTCACTAATTACCGTCACGAGCAAAACAGACAGAATGTAGAAAGGAGATTCATCTAATTTATTACTAGGCAAAACAGAGTAGAGCAATGAGAAAATACAATCAAGTCTTAAAACACCTCCCCCCACCCCTCCCATCTTCTCCGGCTCAACTTCGCTCCCGGCTTCAACCTCCTCCCCCCTCAGCGGCACAAGGGGGCAGGGAATGGGGGTTACGGTCAGTTCAGCACACGTTGTCTCTGCCGCTTCTTTGTCCTCAGGGGGAGGACTCCTCTCAACATTCCCCTGCTCCAACATGGAGTCTCTCCCACGGGCTACAGTCCTTCACGAACTGCTCCAGCGTGGGGTCTCTCCCACAGGGTGCAGACATTCAGGAGCAGACTGCTCCAGCGTGGGGTCTCTCCCACAGGGTGCAGACCTTCAGGAGCAAACTGCTCCAGCGTGGGGTCTCTCCCACAGGGTCACAAGTCCTGCCAGCAAACCTGCCCTGGCGTGGGCTCCCCTCTTCACGGGTCCACCGGTCCGGCCCGGACTTGCTCCAGCGTGGGCTTCCCACGGGCCACAGCCTCCTTCAGGTGCCTCCACCTGCTCCAGCGTGGGGTCCTCCACGGGCTGCAGGTGGAATCTCTACACGCCCTCATCCTTCCTCCGTGGGCTGCAGGGGGACAGCCTGCTTCACCATGGTCTTCACCACAGGCTGCAGGGGGATCTCTGCTCTGGTGTCTGGAGCACCTCCTCCCCCTCCTTCTGCACTGATCTTGGTGTCTGCAGAGTTTCTTACATCTTCTCACTCCTCTCTCTGGCTGCAAAAGCTTTTCTTCAACTGTTTTGTTTGCCTTCTTAAATATGTTATCACAGAGGCGCTGATTGGCTTGGCCTTGGCCAGCGGCGGGCCCGTCTTGGAGCCGGCTGGCATTGGCTCTATCAGACACAGGGGAAGCTTCTAGCAGCTTCTCACAGAAGCCACCCCTGTAGCCCATCCCGCTACCAAAACCTTGCCACACAAAACCCAACACATGGTTTATTCATATTACAGGAGAAACTGTCAACAAGAGACCTGTAAACAGTCTTATCCATGTACTCATTGAGTATCTTACAGATTGAGTACAAGACTTTGAACCTGGTTCTGATTCCCATAGTATGAAAATGTAAAGAGCTGTAGATCCTTCTGATGAGTTCATGATATCCAGGAATACTGCACAAGGAAGAAGTTCTGCTGATGCTCTATGAGAGCATCTATTTATATGACAAAAATTCTAGCATATTTAGGAAAAGTACAGTTATGTTAGTATCATCTTCTTGCTAGGTACTTGACCTACTGAGAACACTACTTTGAGAAAAAGAGTATGACGGTCTAGGAAGAATGCTATGTCCAAATGGATACATAGTTCAGGTATCTAATGAAGTACATTAAGACTAAATACCTCAGGGTCTAGTGTAGGTATATCCCTAAGAAGAAGTGAGGAAGTTCTGATCATTTGGAATCTGTGTGCTGACCTACATGCTGAACTAAAGCCTCAAAGAGCCTTGAATTCTTCAACATGCTTTGCGGTGCTCACAAATTTCTTGTCTTGTTCCAATTTAAACAATAATTTCACTGGGGGCGAGTGGCAGGTGATATACAAATGGATTTCATCCATCATTTGGTCTCTCATGGTTTTAATGATGTGATGATATGTGATGAGGTACAAGAGGAGCTGTGTTTTACATGACCTGCTGAGCTCTGCTGTTGAAAGGTGACCAGCATCTTGGCTATAAACCACTGTCAATACAGTAAACTTATAACAAGCAAACCACTGAAAATCTGCACAAGTTATGAAATGAATGCAATGTAAAAATGAAAAATCAAGATATAAAAACAAGGACACTAAAAAATTGCACGTTAAGCAATATTTAAGGTAAAATGGAAAAAAAATGTGAACACATTGTTTCATTACCTTTAAGGACCTTTTCTTTCACATAACTTTTGCTTGCTTTCTGAGCAGCCTGGCAAAATAAGAAATGATTGTGTATAACTGTAACATTTTTACTACATAATAAGTATTGAAATTCATAAGTTGGTGTGGAGAAAGCTGCCTGATTGATGTCTACAGTTAACCATTTATTTCCAAGGTGAGATTAAAGGAATATAACTGTCTATTCCTTTCTTCTTTACATATTTATTTTCTTAGCCTCTTTATATGTTCATCTCTCAAGCCACTGTTCATAAAACAAATATTTAACCTGAGGAAAAAAATCCTTTGTTAAATATCCCGACAACCAATAATCCACTTATACAGTTTCAATACTCAGTTAAAGGAAATCACTTCAGTTTTCTGATGTTTTATGATCAGGCATTCCTCCTGGCAAAGTAAGAAAATACTTTAGTGGATTAGCATTGGAATAGCATATTACTTACACAAAATGGAGCCAAGATACATCAGTCTAAATGTGTGTGTGAGTGTGTGTTTTTACGTGCATACAATGGTAAGGCAAACGACAAGGTGCCTTTTACATCTTTCACGTATGCAACATTTTTACTCCTTTTACATGAGCAAAGTTTATAAATCAAACAAAAGAAGTCAAAGAGTTTTCAATGGTGAGACATCTGAGTCCAAAGCCTCCTTATTCATCAATAAGTAAATGATAATTCTCTGTCTAATCCTCTAATCTCTCCCAGATGCAAATCTTAAAAACAAATTTTAGAAATCATATCTAGGAAGATAAACAGATATAATTTTCAGGATAATTTCTGCATCCTTTTTTAAATAGAAACAGTCTTACCAAAACAGGTACTACCACATCAAAACCATCTTAAATCTCCAGTTATTCTCAAGGAAGTTTACTATATTAAGAGAAAAGGACAGAATGTTAAAAACATAGAGTTTATGCTCTTTAAAAAACAATAGGATGATACAGATATTGAAGACATTGAACTTAGTGTGGCCATAATTTACTGCTGAAAATATGCTAATAAGGATTTTAGGTATTTTTAGTTCTCACAGTGACTTCATGTAGATAATTTAGAAGGATAGGAAGAAAATAGATCTCTGTTGACACAAAATCCACATCTGAAAGATTAAGTGGTAGAGGTACACTTCCTGTAAAGCATGTTCTGCTGCCTTCCTTCTTAAAGGACATGAACAAGTTTAATACATCACTCTCAGCTCTAATCAGGTATTTCAGACAATACAATATCTCCATGGATCACTTCTGGAAATGGGACTCCGGCACTTCTGAGGGTGCTGTTCTGAGCCTATTAAGGTCAACTTTTCTCTTAAGGTGAGGACATCACCTTTGGGATTCCTGAGGAAAAAGCTGGGTTTCTGATCTCTCGAGCTGGATGCAGACATCCTTGTACTAGAAAGGGACTAAAACCCCTTATATGCATGTACAAGGTAGAGCTGCGTGCCTTCCACATGAGACATAATTATTTCTGGCAGTTGCAAGACTGTATATTTACATGGGCTGACCTTTAAAACAACAAAAAAGAAGGAAGGAATAGCAGTCAATACGTAGGGAGGAGAGTATTACACAATTTATTGAAGGTGACTGCAACATTGACCTTGGTAAAAGTTGCAACAGATTTATAGGGATCATCTGATTGTCTATACTATGTTCTAACAGAAAGTTGTGAAATATGCATTTTACAGTCGATCTTTGTATACGATACATATACTGTTATCATTCAAACATTATAAAATACAGATTATAAAGGTGAAAATTGTCAGAACAAGGCAAGAACAGAACTGCAACTGAGACATTTTGGGGTTTTTTTCAGAGCGGTAAACAAGAAGGCAAACAGCACTATTTATCCAAGCCAGAAAGCTCAAAGCTTCCCCTGAATCCCCACCCAGAGAAGTGGAGCAAACTACTCCACAGTTGTACAGATTTTCTATTGCATAGCGCCAGATGAAGCGGAGCGATAAAGTCACACAGCTTTAATTGTCCCTGCACAGATTCTAATGTACAAGAGAAGATATTTTATTTTCTTCACCATATTAATCTGTAATCTTTGTATCATATCTGAAATAATTCTTTTCCCCATGTGTCAGAGTTGCACTTCATTGTTAATTTTGTTTTCTTAGGGATGCAGCAGTGGGTCATCATTTAAAACCAGGAGACTTTTCAACTTTTTTTTTTTTAAAAGATAACATTTGTATTTGGGGACCTCAAAAAAAAAAAATCATATTCTTACAACACCAGAAAGATGAAAAAGGAATTACCATGGTTATTCCCTGAGCTTCTGTTTCTAAACACCCACTGTTCTCACAAAATTGTTGTCATTGAACTTTATTCAGAATGACAAAGATATCTGTGAAATGAGCCTCCAGCTGGAGAGCTGAAGGATAGGACACAGTTACATTAAGGAAAAATTATTATGGGTAGAGCTTGTGACATTGAGTGCCTTTTACTAAGATTGCTCAACACTTTCCATTATAAGGCTTTGCTTTCAGTTATTTACAAGGTTAGTAAACTTAAATTGTTTGAGTTGAGTTTTTTTCATGCTAGGTATCTGCCTCAGGCTGAATTTCATTTATTTATTTTTCTTTGACATGTAAAATGTGGCCAGCCTTTTCTGTAAGAAATATATATACCATGAGAGCAGGGACTGGGAATGTGAAAGTGGGGAGTGGACATTTTTTGTTTTCATAAAAATTTTCCAAATTGTGTTACCAATTACATGGTCATTTCCTAGTAGATGTTTTATAGTGGTTTATTAACTGCTTAAACTGTCAGAAATTTCACACGCCCTGAAATTTTCCGTTCATCCCATCTCAGTACTGCTCTGTACTTCGTACTTACTCTGTTTAGTTACAGATACCAAGGAATAATCTATCTGGGTGAATATAATAACCAAATATAGATGTGAGAAGAACTAAAACAGAGAATAGGAAATAAATTATTTTGAAAGAAGAGCCTGGAGGAAAAAAGACAAGGGCAGAGGTGATGGAAACTGCCTGAACATGGATACTGAAGGGAACTGCAATCCCAGTAAGGAAGATGGAGAGAAGACAAGGAAATGGTAAGAGATGAAGAGGATCCCAGGAATCACACAGAAGGGTTTAATCTTAGTGAGTCATCTTTTTCAGACCTTTACCACACTTGCTGTTGTTCTCTGAACTCAAATTGGTCCAAGCTTTCTTGAAGTACTGTGCCCATGGTACTTCCAATAAGGGTTTACAGATTTTTATATATTTTAGAAGTCATGTTTTTCTTTATATGTCTTTGTATGATATTACTCGTAAGAACATGACATTAGTAGCACATGTGCAGCTACAGCGGGGGTCTTTTTCTCTGCCAGCTGTCTTTCATCCTTTCTGTTTGCAGCTGAATACCTTTGCCTTTGAACTTTTCCACTTTAACGATGAAAAATTTACACCTTCTATCCAAATGTAGTTTTCTGACCAGTTTCACTGCAACCTTTGACAGTTTCTTCTAGAAAATGTTTTCCTTGGTTGTTTACTAGAATATCGTTGAAGACTGTCAAAAGCCTAGTTTCTCATCTCTATAAGTCTGTTAGCCTGGAATAGAAGGAAGTAATTAGATTAGTCTGACATGATTTGTTCTTGGCAAATCTCTATTGAAGATATAGATATATATATAGATAGATAGATAGATATATTGGTTATCTTCCAGATGGTTTTCTAGTCTGTTTCCTCCCTTTCCTAGTGCATGACAACCTATTCCCAATTCTAGTTACTTTATAAGCTCAAACAAGGAAGGTCCACATATAGGACCTAAAGATTCCAAGAATGTAGATGCTAATATGATGACATTTATTTGAATATATACTTTTGCACTTTGCTTTTCAAAATCTGGAAAATTCCTTCAAAACACTTACAGAAGATTTTAAACAAAACAAAACAAGCACTCACAAGGTAAGAAATGGCAATAGTGAGATTCTTTTTATTATCCTAATCTTCCTGTTCAAGAATAATCATACAGACTTTAATATGGTGGCAAAATTATATTTTATGAGAATTCTTGTGACTCATTCAGTATTCCAAGTATATCTACTCTTTATCCACTCATGGTTATGCAGTACAAAAGTATGAGATAGTTTTTATGCCCTGAACCATTTTTTGACTTTTAATGAAAGTCTGCAAGACATAGATGCTCTTAGGACATGCTGCTGAGACCACCTTCAGTGGATCAGTTTGATGATACCAGGAAGGTGAAGTTATAAGAAACCTACAGCCCTGCCTGAAGTTCCAGTTGAGAATGTGTATTATTATACAACCCTCTTCTGCAAACAGTCTTTACTTTTTGTTGTATGTTTCTTATCTGTGTGATGTCTAGCACATTAGAGCTCCGGTTTCAGGTAGCAAGTTTGGGAACTACAATAATTACATCTATCATTATCATCATCAAACAAGAATTTTACTGTAAAGCTCCAAAAACATGTTGATGTAATTCATTTTAGCCTTGTTTTATGAAACAAACAAACAAACAAACAAAACCAAAACAAACCACTGTGCAATGATTGAGTTTATCTACTTGCTGTATTAACACCGCCACATGAGAGTCGATGGTCTGGTGCAATACAAAGGAGTGATCTGTCTCCTTGACTGCAGATGTACCTTACTGAAGAAAACCCCATTATTCTCTTTTACAAATATTCTGTTAATGGAGGTAAGGTTCATAAACACTGAATAACCAGTATTACCCCCAATTTAAATAATTACTGCTTTTACACAGATCCTTTTTGTGAAGTAATTGTACATCAGCTGAAAATGATCTTTTTATCTATGATGATGTTAGTTTTGTATTAAATGCTTATACATTACGTTAATCAAACAAACAATAGAGTTCTGGTAGAAAGATGAAATGTGGACATGCTAACAACACTGCTTTATGTTAAGATCAATGACTGGGATGAAAAAAACAACAGCCCAGTCTGTCATTTGCAAAAATTGTATGGCCGATGTAAATATGCCAAGCTGAGTATTAGATAATATATGTGCGGTCCCCTTTCTGTGAGTGATCAATAGGTTTCACTGAATCTTTGTTAGCACAGTGCCCACGGATATCCCACCTTCAACTAAAAACTGAAAATACCATTCAAATCACATATAAAATGTCCTTTTTAAAAATGTATTCATTGCTTAAAAAAGAGTAATGGAAGGATTTTTGTCAGACAACTGATTTCTAGGCAATCAGAGGTTGAGGACCCAGAATTGTGCCCTCATTAATATTTTATACTAAATTATTTTGTACATTTAAATTCAACAATTTAATTACTCACATTGCTCCACAGCCTCCCCAGTGTACTGCTTATATTTAAATTCCCAATGGGATCTGTTCCCTCAGCTTCTCTTTTCATCTTCAAATATCTGCTGAATTCCCTGACTGCCCATTCTCAGAAGTTGTTAACTTCTCATGTCCACATCTTTTAGCTATTCCTGAATGCATTTTTCAGTTTTTCTGACATCTTTTGGCTCCTGGTGTCACATCTCAGTGTCAGCTCTCCAGATTTCACTCACTTTCATCAGTCAAGCTTTTAAACAGTCTCTGCCTTCAGCTGCAGTCCTATCATGTACCTGCCTTATTGTAAGTGCCGTTGCCAGGTCCATACTTTTTTCCCTTCACTCCTTCAGCACCTACATCTCCAGACAGCAGTGACGAAATAATAAGCCTTACTTTCACAGGCTCTATAGAAACTATAGCTGCCAGAAACACATCTGCATGACCGCAAATGTACCCACTGAACTAGATTCTGTCTTGTAAAATGCACAAGTAAATGTGATCTGGGAGGTACAGTGTCTCTGAAGCCAAATTTTCTCTGTTTCACCCTTGCTCCATAGCAGCAACTATTATGAGAGCTATAGCTGCTTGTCAGTGCTAAATATGTTTGGTATGAGAAAATGTGACACCGCTTTTAAGACTGGTGGGCCAATAATGCTAATGTTAACATGCACTGCAAAAGGCTCCTGGGTGACACCGCTTTTCCGCTTCTTTAGCACTGCTGGTGTCAGTGTAAATGGTGGTGTTTGTCCCACTTGCCTCAATGTTCAAGCCAAGAACTGAAATGAAACCAATGCTCTTCCCATTCCTTGTTTCTCTTTGCTTCACATCCTAACTCCTGGTCATTTATGAAATGGAATATGGTCGGGAACTGCAAAAGTAATTAGTTTTTCCAAGTCAACCACCCAAGTGGAAAATAATCATTGTAAACAATCCACCTGGGTACTTTAAAACACTTTTAAAATTTATTTTCATTAAGTTATTATTAAGTTAGAAAAGCAGGAAAATTGAGAGCTTAATGAAAGACTTAAGCCTGAAATTGAACTTTTCTTCTTCATAAACTCGTATTTATAACAACCCTTTTTGATGAGTAACTCTGAGTTATGTCGTAATTGGGAAATAATTTGATGCAGTTTAACACCAGTTAGCTGCCACTTTTTCTTCTAAGATTGCTTGCACTTTGGAGAAAATAGTAAACACATTTTTTACAAACACCACGGAAAGCCTTTACTATGTTAGCCAATGAAAGTAACCCAATGAAACAAGGAAATACACAATGCTGACAGCAAGCATTTTTCCAACTAAAACTAAGCAGTAAACAAAAGGACCTACCAGAAAAAATACAGGAACACACTTTCTGATGTCGCCATATTCTCTAACTGTTTTGGCATTTGCTCGGTGTAATTGCTGTTCTTAGATTCTTCATGGGAATTGATAAGTATTTAACCCATAGCACCTCACTCAAAAAAACTGTCATTGGAGAAGGAGGATTATTTACAAAATAAAAAGGGAAGTAAGAAGTGGTTTAGCCCATAGATACATCCTAGAACAGTGTCCAAAGTCAGCCAGAACAAAATTCTATAATTCTTCAGGAAATTCCATTTTCCCAAATACATAACCCAAGTACCATAAAATACTAACATTTTTGAAGATGTGGTATGCATAACAGCTTTGTTAAACAGTTTTTTCAGCATTTCTTTTGACTGAGCACAGTGAACACCTTCACCATTTCATGCACCACTAGCTTTTGGCATTTCTAACTTCTGCCTCTTCAATCTCAACTATTGCATTTCACTAAACATGTTATTTCCCATTTACTGTCTTCTCAAAAATTGGCCCTGGTGTCATCTGAACACCAGTGAAAATGACACATATGCTTAAGGTTTTTATTTTCACTGCTCTGGTGAGGAAATCCAGAAATGTTTCTGCTTGTTACTCCAGCAGATCAGTAAACTCCTGTAACTTTAAATGCCACTGACAGCATTCAAAAACTTGAGCCATTATGACGTGCTTGTCAAATGTGCCCATAGCAACACTCATCAGTGTCATCTGTTTCAACTCAACTCTTATTTTCTCAATTGGCACAAAAAAGCCAATACACCAGTCACAACTATTCCAATTTTAGTACAAGTTGAGGAATGATAACATTCATATATCGGCTGTGCCAAGCTGTGATGCACTTCATCAACTTGAAATTTCACGAATAAAGAATACAGTGGTAGGCCTGTGTACTCTCTTCTGCTGCTAAACAGGTTTGATATCTATTAATTGTTTCTTTTTTTCCTTATACTTTTTAAGATAGTTAACTAAAGATGAGAAGTTAGGCAAGAAGCTAGCAAAACTCTGTTAAAGAAAAGCTAGAACTATGCGCTATTGGACTTTTTGACGTTTATAAGTTTCACTGTGAGTCTGGATGTCTGTATTTTGTCTGCAGACAGTGGAAAAGTGAAATACTACTAACAGAATATATCTGTGGCTGATATAAAACATTCCACATTAGACGAAAACTGTGTGGATCATTATTGCCACTGTTTTTGTCATCCAAGCATGTTTTTCTTTTTAAAGTTGTTTCTAATGCTTCAGCACTTGAGGCCAAGAGACTTTAGCTTTCCCAGACCTGAATGTCTTGGAATAAGCATAGGCTCCTCCGTGTTTATGACTGTTACAAAAGCCAGGAAAGAAGAGACACTTGTTAACATTCTTCCTAATAATAGCTTTGTTATCTGCTCTTTTTCAGTCCTTTCTGGTTATCATTATCTGTGTGACGCATATTAAAAAGGGAACAATATTTGCCTTGCACAGTAGTTACCTTTCTGTCACATTGCTATGTATAAGCATACTTTTGTTGTGGAGAATAACCTTAGTGGCAGACATTGCTTGGCACTTGAGGTTGGGATATGATGTGGCACACAAACCATACATTTATCCTCCTCTGAACATAGGAAAGCACTTAAAGAATGTTCTTTTTAATAGAGACTGGACACTGACTCTCACTTAGGAATCAGTACAATTAAAGCAATGCCTAATTCTCAAAGCACTATATTGACCTGAAACTCAGATGAAACATATAAATTCCATAGCACTTTTTAATCTATATGCATCTATGTTTATCTAAATATTTAGCTAGCATGATATGTCGCTTATGGGTCCAAGCCTGCATTACAGGAAAGACTCTTCCCATTCTTTCCAAACTTCCTTTTTTTACTTACAGTCAAAAGAAGGCTATGGGAAACTGCAACCATGCATTTTACTCAGAGTAGGTTTCAGGCCGCTAATGGACAAGATATTACTGTTGATTCTGGCTGATCATGCTGAAAAGCAAATCTCTGTCTCTCATAACAGCCTTCACCTAAGAATTAAACTTTGGTCTTGAAGATTTTTTTGCAGAGCACATCAGTCACTCAATATTCTGGACATGTACCACAAGCTGGACTTAAAATGCACATCAAGCGTGCATCAATAAACCTTAAGTTTCCCAGAGGTGTATTTAATGGTCATTCTGTGACTGCTGAGTTAGAAAGTAAGGGAATTCTTGTGATGATTTAGATGGTCAGTCTGCTTTTTCATAAGTCAGGGAAGCAAAGGTTTGCTGAGTAGTGGGGAATTCTGCAAGATTTAGTGTCTGTCCTTTTCCCTTAACTGTTTGCCACCTCTTAAGGCAGAGGTCAGGAGCACTCTATTAACGTGCATTCTGGTACAGTAAATGGTATTGATGCAATCCCTTCAAGCGCCATGGAAAAAAATTTCTCAGTGAATTGTGGTTTCAGAGAAGTGAAAAGGGAATGAGTGCACTCCCTAATGTACTTGTGAGATTCACTATAGGCACAGGCAGTCAGAGAACCTCAGGGAATTTTTAGGACTTGCAATACGCAAACAAGTGCTTTCTATAGCACAATATATGCACTAAGCCCTGGCTTTTAGCTTGCTGTTGTACTATCCCTCAAAACCCCTTAAGAATCAGGTATCTTTTTCCTTCCCTTACTGCTCAAATTAGTGCTTAGTGCAGTGAAAAAAAAAAGAAAATGGTAACACCACACATCATATTGGGAAGTGACGAGCAAAGATCGTTCAGGACTCTAAACTAGTTTATATGTTTCCTTCATCTGAATTAGTTTGGAATAATACATTTTGAGTTTAAGACGAAGCCACTCTTCTTCTCCGAATAACTTGGCACCTCTTTTTTCTTTTCCTCTCTGGACAAACAGGAAGAGCGAAAAGCAAAATCTTCAGCCCAAATTTTATCCAATTTTAAACCATTTGTCTTTCACAAGATATTGTTGCTGGTTTTCCTGTGCTTTGGCACTGTGACACACAAGGTTGAAACACTCTCATTTCTCTTTCGATATCTCCAATGTCTACGTATGTATATCTGAGATGTTGATTCTAACTTCAACTTGTGGTCAATGGAGAAAAAGAGACACTTCTAGGGTCTGTTTATGTGCTCTATTTTAGACACCTACATCTGGACGAGTTGAATTTGCACAAGAAACTATTTGTCTGCATAAGCTATGGAGTCTAAACAATGAGCTGAAATGTAGATGTTTACACAGCAAACATCTGTATTTAGCCAGGTAAATCTGATCTCAAATTTCTCTTCCTCCTCTTCTTTGGATTAGACTGTATAATTTAATTAGTAATTTCCTGCCTTTAAGCTGTTTTGCTATCAGAAGAAACATTGTTAACATGTATATATAATGATATGGAACAATCAAATGGTGCTTTTACATGAATCATAAGTATTTTCTTTGCGTGAAAGAAGTACAGATATTAAATATGACACCATTGATAGCACTTAAATTGAGTAACTACTTCTATGCCCTTCATGTTTTGTTTTATGCCAACTGCTTCTGGGCACTCTCACACTTATCTGTGTCGAACAATGGAATAGAGACTGGAAGATGCTGCGTAGAGCAGAAGGATTATATATATATCTTTATATACTTTCCTGGCTGTACTCCTGTTTTACCTTCCAATATAAAGCAGAGGGACATTGCTGATTACGTAGCATGTGATGCTCTGTAATTCCATATCCTTAGCAGAAGTGGCATTTACTCAGTTGTTTCCTCTATTAAATGTAAGTACTAGGTTGCTTTTCTCTGGTTGTCTGGAGACTTCCTCATCTCTAGATAACGCCGGTAGTTCTGAGACTACTTTATGCACGTAAACAAGACACAGATCACTACAATTATATCATCATTTCTGAGATCCTTTAAATGTTGATTTTCATTATTTAAAGTTGCATTTTTACCCCTTGGTTGCTAATATGTGACTAATTCAGAGAATGTTACTGGTATATGATGGCAGTAAATCTTTTCAGTAAGGACTGATACAAAAGATCATTTAAAACTATCATTGGTTACGAGTTTGGTATCAGACCTTTACTTGATCCTTTGTTTGCATCTGACTACTGTGATCCTTGTAGGATGATTTAATGATGCTTTTAAGTAGTTGCCTCTTATTCTTGTTACATCCTATTTTTCTTTATAATTCTGTCCTTACACATCTGTGCTATACTTTTTAATTCTTCCTTAATAACCTGACCTTAGTCCTAGGTTCTATATTCCTCATTTTCATGTACGTGTTCTATAGAGGGTGCATGATTTAGTCAAACTGATCTCCTGGTAGTCTCCTTATTTTCCCTCTGCAGTGAGATAATTTGTAATTATGCCCTTACTTTTATTTCTCTAAAGGTTCCATCTCTCTTTAATTCTTTTGCTTTTGGTTACTATCCCCAAAACTATACCCTTCTACTTCTTTGAGTTGATTGAACTCTTTACTCCTTTTTTACGTTTTTTTCTGCCCTAGAAATTGTGAAGACTGCTATTTCAACCTAAGTCTTAACAAAGTTCCCCTCCATAATGACAGTCTTAAACAGTTCTTCTTTATTACTTATAATCATATCTAGAAAAAACTCTCATTCAACCTTTTCCTATAAGAAAAAAGTATTGCTAAAGCAAGAGTAGCAGAGTGTTACACTCAATGAGCCTGAGGTTCTTTTTGGCCTCTGTAATGAAACTTTGCACGTCCTCATACCTGTGGAGAAAAGACTTAAACAGAAAGCCCAATATACTGAAAATAAACAGACAACATTGAGAGATTTAAAAAGAATCCCAAACGCATTTATTGTTTAAATTTCAAGATCTTTGGACGGACATGACACATGTGCTGGAGTGCCCAGTATTGAGTTAGCAGCAGCAAATCTTAGATAAAGTGAAGTAGGGAGGCAATATTTTAAAAATGGAAAACATTTTTAATATACATTTGTTACCCTAAAAATAAAATCCTAAACAGCTTTTATTTGTTCATGTTTAAAAGAGTTTAGCTAAGAGTTTAGTTTTCCAGCACAGAACATGTTTCTCCATCTTTTGTGGATGATTATGTAGACTCATCTTAAACACTATGAAAGCAGAAGTTAAGTGCTTGTCTTGAAATTCAATAGGAGGATTTTATCTTTGCCAATGTGCAAACAAATACAGAAACTCAGTGGATTCCCAGGAACCAGTACATCAACAATGAATGTAGCTGTTAAATATTTCTGAAAATGCAATGAAGCAAACTGTGAAACTGTATTTTTTATTGCTAATAAAATCTACATAAGAAAACATTAAAAGATCTGTTATTCATCTTGTGAATTTCTCTGACAACCTCCTGTACCTGAGCAGAGTGAGTGGAAACTCATTTCCTCTTGCTGGAGCAAGGATAGTTCTCACTGAGCTGAGCCACCTCCAAGCACCATCATTCCTCTCCTCTTTGGTCCCTGGGATCCATGCCACCCTGTCCAGTCTGTGGACTTATAAATACCTGGAAATACTCTTAGTTTAGTAAATTGTCTCCCTCCTTTTTTTCTAATACCTCTTAGGATCATAGAATCATAGAATGATTTGGGTTGGAATGGACCTCAAAGATCATCTAGTTCCAACCCCCCTGCCATGGGCAGGGACACCCTCCACTAGACCAGGTTGCCCGAAGCCCCATCCAACCTGACCTTGAACACTTCCAGGGACGGGGCCTCCACAACTTCTCTGGGCAACCTGTTCCAGTGTCTCACCACCCTCATCATGAAGAATTTCTTCCTAATATCTAATCTAAATCCACTCTCTTTTAGTTTAAAGCCATTACCCCTTGTCCTGTCACTCCATGCCCTTGCAAACAGTCCCTCTCTAGATTTCCTGTAGGTCCCCTTCAGGTACTGGAAGCCTGCTCTAAGGTCTCCCCAGAGCCTTCTCTTCTCCAGGCTGAACAATCCCAACTGTCTCAGCCTTTCTTCATAGGACAGGTGTTCCAGCCCTCTGATCAGCTTCATGGCCCTCCTCTGGACTTCCTTCAACAGGTCCATGTCCTTCTTATGCTGGGGGCCCCAGACCTGGACACAGTACTCCAGGTGGAGTCTCACAAGAGCAGAGGGGCAGAATCACCTCCCTTGATCAGCTGGCCATGCTGGTTTTGATGCAGCCCAGGATACAGTTGACTTTCTGGGCTGCAAGCATGCAGTGCAGGCTCATGTTGAGCTTTTCATCAATTAACACTCCCAAGTCCTTCTCCTCAGGGCTGCTCTCAATCGATTCTCCGCCCAGCCTGCAGTTGTGCTTGGGATTGCCCTGACCCATGTGCAGGACCTTGCATTTGTTGAACTTCATGTGGTTTGCACAAGCCCACCTCTCCAGCCTGTCCAGGTCCCTCTGGATGGCATCCCTTCCCTCCAGTGTGTCAACCACACCACACCGCTTGGTGGTGCTCGCAAACCTGCTGAGGGTGCACTCGATCCTGCTGTCCATGTCGCCAAGAAAGATGTTGAACAGTGCCGGTCCCAGTACCGACCCCTGAGGAACGCCACTTGTCACTGACCTCCACTTGGACATTGAGCCGTTGACTGCAACTCTTTGAGTACAACCATCCAGCCAATTCCTTATCCACTGAGTGGTCCATCTGTAGAATCCATGTGTCTCCAATTTAGAGACAAGGATGTCATGTGGGACAGTGTCAAATGCCTTGCGCAAGTCCAGATGATGTCAGTCACTCTCCCCTTGTCCACCAATGCTGTAACCCCATCACAGAAGGCTACCAAATTTGTCAGGCATGATTTGCCCTTAGTGAAGCCATGCTGGCTGTCACCAATCGCCTCCTTATTTTCCATACTCTTAGGACTATTACCAAATATCATTAGAATTGATAGTTTTATTACCTTACTGACATGCCTTTCTATGCACAGAAATCTGAAAGAAAGAAATCCAGAAGAGGTCTAGGTAGGAACAGTTCCATAGAAATATGGAGTCAGAAAAACAGCAGAGGTTGTGGGAGACTTAAAGTCAAGGCAAAGAAAATTGAGGTAACATAAGTGTTCTAGACAGATGGCTCTGACTTCTCTCACAACAACCTTCCACTGTTTCTTGAGTAAGAGGGAACAGCTTTTTCCAAGTGGAAGGATATAAAGAAGCTCTTTGGCAGAAATGTCAAAATATTTTCCTTTCTTTTTCCTGTACAAGCTGCTTTTTATTTCAGATTTTCAAAGCACTGGAGAAAGTTATTTAAGTAATGTTATCTGCCATTTGAAGATAAGAAACCGAGATTGAGAGTTCTGAAGTACCTTGTCATGACATAAAAAGTTAGGGAACAAACAAGGAATGAAAGCTTGTTAAAAATGTTATCTCCATTCCTCCCTCCCTCTCTTCATCTCTCCTTCTATTCCTTCTGCTTTTCTTTCCCCTATTCCTTCCTCTCATCCTCTCTCTCTTTTGCCTGTGCTTGCTTTATGTTAAAGTCTGTATCTTCCTGTCAGCAAGAATCTACCATAATTTAAAAGTGATAACAGTAATGCAAGTGAACAAATATTCAACTATCTCATATGGCATAAATGTCAGAAGGGAAACGCTCAGAATAATGCATGCAACATATAAAATGCAAATGTAATATATAATGTCCCATGTGGAAAATGAAAATGCTGAGCTCAATTCTTGCCCTTTACTTGCCTTTTACTTTGACTACTACTGCTGAAAAACTAAGTCATAAACTCTCCTGAATCTCATCTCACCTTCACTGCACAGATAATGGTGAAGTACTGAGGTAGCTGGTTTCTCTCAGAACCAAGAGAAAATGAAGCTTCATAATAACTTGTTACATCAGGCCCACCTTTTCTGCAAATACTTTAGCTTGTATTGACTGGCAAAGAATATACTTCTTTCAGCTTTATCCTGTCATTAATCTCTCTTGACCCTGTCAACAGTATCTCCTGCAACTAGCCATTAACAATGTGAACTTGCAATAAGAATTATAAGTCTTTTACTTTTCTTGTGAAAGAAAACCATTTTTCCTCCTTTTCCTGCTATTAGCTGGTGTTTCTCTCCACCTCCCCATCTGCTATTATAATGTCCCAAAGTTCTTAGCAAATTGTTGAGGCTTTTTTGTTTGTTTTCTGGGTAAAAGAGGGAGCTGGCTGTGCAATATATTTTTATATCTTATGGAGAATTCCCATTAGACTGTCACATTTTCAGTTACATTATAACTATAAAACTTCAAAAGTTTTAGACTGATTTCTTTTTAATGTCCTCAGTGCCTACCTCAGATCAAACTTTTTATTTTTTTTATTTTTTTTTTAGCTTAGCCAGAACAGTTCAGTCATTTCAAAAATTGATAAAAATTCTGGAGATCTTAGTCCTTAACAGCTTTAATACTCTGTGGTTTGGCAGAATTAGCAGAGGGGCTGCCGTGTGTCAGAAGAGTGCTTTTTATAATCATTATGAAAATCTGCTTTGCTGTATCTTCTGAAAAATTGCCAGTGCAGGAATCATTGGTGGTAATTAGAAGCAACCTTTAATGATTCCTCCCTCCAGGACAGAGCCTAACCCATCCATAAAGCAACATCTCCAATGGCACGTCCTCTCCACCGCAGAGTTACAGCAGGAAGAGAAAGATTTTGGCCCACACCAGCCACAGCCAGAGAGTGGAGAGTAAGCTAGGCACATTTGTGACCATCCTTAATGAGCAGTGTAAAGGATACTCCTGAAGGACAGCTGTCAAAATGGGATGTAAAAAGGACAAAAGCCAGAATATAGGGAAAGAAAAAAATGGACTTAGGAAGCCCATGAAAACTGTAGCGCCAGAAAATGAGATAAACTGTGGGCAACAGCTCTGAGCTTGGCAGCAAACCACGGGACAGATAAACAGAGAGGTAACAGGGGTTTTGATGGAGAAGAACAAGAAGGAGGCAAGACAGTCTGTTAAAGTCTACAGGGTGTCATGGTTTAACCCCAGCCAGCAGCTAAGCACCACACGGCCACTCGATCTCCCCTCCCCCACCAAGGGAATGGGGAGGAGAATGGAAAAAACCTCATGGGTTGAGATAAAGACAGTTTAACAGCATAACAAAGGAAGATTAATAATAATAATAATAATAATAATGATAACAACAACAACATCAACAATACAAGTGATGCACAAATGCAATTGCTCAACACATGTGGAAGGAAAATAAAACAACCTGATGCCCAGTCTGTTTCCAAGCAGCCAATCTGCCTCCCAGCTACCTCCCCCAGTTATATAGGGAGCATGACATTATACGGTAGGGAACATCCCTTTGGCCAGCCTGGGTCAGCTGTCCTGGCTGTGCTCTCCCAGCTTCTTGTGCACCTGGCAGGGTGTGGGAAGGTGAAAAGTCCTTGACTTAGTGCAGATACTACAACTACTTAGCAACAACTGAAAACATCAGTGGGTTATCAACATTATTCTCATACTAAATCCAAACCACAGCACTATACTGGCTACTAGAAAGAAAATTAACTCTATCTCAGCTGAAACCAGGGCATGGCGTAATAATGCCAGAAAGCTGGCACTGTTTGAAAAAAGCAGTTGGGTTATAAACTTCTGCAAGGAAGAGGACAGAAAAGCGGAAAAGACCATGAGAGAGAGATTAATGAGCAAACGACTCATTCATGAGACTGGTTGATACATTACTAGGGAAATGGTATGGTTGAAGCCATCAGAAAGAGGATGCTGAAGGCTGAAATATATAAATACATATCCAGGCAATAAAAACGGGACTGAACGGACACCACAAACACTCAGGCAGCTTGTATGACTCCCTGCATACTGGGGCAGCTGGCACGGACTTCTTCCCTCAGGAACCTTGTCATCCCTGTGTATTGTATAGAGACTCCAGATACTTACCTCAGAGCTGTGGATTGCATTTGGCATTAAGACATTCAAACATTAGTCTTTGCAACGATCTTTCTCCAGCCTTCCCACCAGAGCAACTGTCTATTTTCCTTTTTCCCATTTTCACATCCCCCACATCAGTGTAACCATCTGGCGAGTTGGAAAGTCAGTGTATTGTGATGGACAAATCTGGATTTATTGCAAATTCAGAACAGATTGCTTGTTCTGGGGTTGATAGGTTTAAGCTCACCCTTTTTGTTATGGCAGGAGGGAAAGGCAGAGTTAATCCAAAGTGGTAGGACAATCTATACATAGTCTTTATACGAACTCTCTATAAATTTTTTTGTGCTGTGTAAAAAACAAAGAAAGTCTCCCTGTTTGATCAGAATTCATCATCTGAGTGAAAATAATTACAGCATGATGTCATAAAGCGTCATTGGTCTTCAAGCCCAGAAAATATTGGCCAAATTTAAACAGAAGCTCATAATTGTGTCCTTTTCTGAAGATGTGGCCCACATTGACGTAGCACTTACGAGCAGGATTTGCAGTACACATTAGATCGAAAAGAAAGATGCATATGTTGATCAGCTGGAACTGGGAAAAAAATAAATGCTTAAAAATCAGGTTTTCTTATTGATATAGCCCAGCTACAACCCTGAAATATGCAGCTTTCTGAAAGGCCCACCTTCTAACTCCCAGCTGCCTGCCACAAGAGCAACTGGCTGTCTCTGTGACTTTTTTTAATCTTCATAAGAAAGGCAGTAGCCCTAATGAAAATGTCCTACTGGATGGAGCAAGTCCGAGGGCTGTCAGTTGACCTGCCTAATTATGTTGCCAGGATAAGTTCAACTCCCTCCTGGACCTAGCCTTAAATTCTTTATTTCATATTTCAGTTGTTTCTAGAGAGGCCTTTTAAAACAAATACAGTTAATATTTTTTAAAATTACAAACATGTATTTTTCCTTGACTTGAAGATAGCTGGCTAGAGTATCATTAAACCTAAAAAAAACTAAACAAAAAAGCCCTCATTTGGACACAGAACAATATGGAAAGTTTCCCCTGAAAGGGACAATTTAAACTATTATGCAGGTGTGAAAATTAGAGGTTATATCTGAAACCATTTTGCATCCTTAACTATTGTGTTTGTTACCATGGAACAAATGTGTTAAGATAATGTATTCTAATTTGGTACATTTTATTGAACTGTTAGGTAGTTCAGCTAATCCCTGCAGTTTTAATGTGAAGAATTTCCACATAAGAAAGCAGAAAAAGGTCCTTTTCATATTTTCATATTCTTTTCATTTTTAGGTTTATCTATTTTTTTCTTCCCTCCTCACACAACACTTCTCCTGTTAACTTCTAATGCAATATAGCAGAAACATTTGATAAGACAATAATAAACTGCTTATTTTTGAGGAAAGAATTTCAATGTTCAATAGAACCTCAGTTCACATTATGAATCTAACAGGGGAAAGTGATCATTCTCTTATCTTGTACACTATGAAAACCTGAATTCTTTGAAAGCAAATCACCAATAAACAACCAGCTACATACCAAAAAAATAGTTCTGGCAATGCCACAAGTGATAATGCTGTTTTAACAAAACCAAAATTGGGTCTGATTTATTACAACTTTCCAGGTAAAGTACAGTGATCAGAATTCAGCAGTATTTTAAAACCTCTACTGTGTCCACAGCCAGCAAAATTATTTTGTTTTTCTTTAAAGTGATGTCACTAGAAAAACTAAATTATTTTTACAAATAGAACTGTGTATATCTCATCTGCAGTTCTTCCTTCTTTGGTACCATAAGGCTCTTGTTAAGTAATGTCATTGTTTAGTAGCACAGTTTTAAACAATGTCTTCTGAAAGCTAGAAAGTTATAGTTATTACTCTGCCAGGGAGAGCTTCTCCATACCAACGTGACATAGGCTGTAGCCCGAACAACTTGTTTCTGCAGTGTTGTTGTTGCTATGGGAACAGATGCGAAATGCTTGCTGCTGTACTATAACACAATTAAGCATATTACGGCCTCTTTAATTGCATTCTTTAGGAGTCACCACAAACGAAGAGAGAATATCAGTCTTGATGGACCATCACTTATATTCAAATAACAATTTTGAATTAATATTGCAGGATATTCTTTCACCTATTGTAACTGCTTCTTTCTCCTACAGTTCTTACACCGAAAGAAAAAAAAATCTGTCTTCTAAAGATATCAAACAATTTACTGCATTTAAAAGATGGAAAGACAAAAAATTGAGTTTAGGGGCTTTCTGAGCCAGCAGGTCATATTTAGTAGATCTTGGCAATTCCAATCTAGTAACAGTGGAAAATTCTTGAATGAGAACATGCCAGTTTCTCCTACATCATTTCATTATCTCTTTTTAAATAGCTGGGATATAATGATAATAAGTATAGATGTAAATATTTTTATAATGGTTATTATATCTCCTTTATTTGTAGTTTGTACTATAAAACAGCTGCTTTCCTTTTTTTTCTCCTCATATTGACTCTCCCTTCTAGTTTATGTACTACCTAATGAGTTACCAAGCTCTTGTCTTCAAAAGAAAGTTCCATTGAAGAAAAGAAAAGAAACAAAACAAACAAACCAAAAACCCCACAGTGTTTGATAAAGAGAAACATAGCTTGTGAAGAGACAGAATGAGGGGAATTTCCAAGGCTCCACTAACTCTAAATTCTTGTACTACGCTTTAAATACTGCTAATCTCTCACTGCCTCTGGCATAATTCTGTCTCTAATCTGTTACTTCCTACAATCCACTATGAAATCCTAGCTGTAGAGAAAAAATTGCTCTGGAATTGTTGGAAGGAAGGGAGGGAGGGAGGGAGGGAGGGAGGGAGGGAGGGAGGGAGGGAGGGAGGGAGGAAGGAAGGAAGGAAGGAAGGAAGGAAGGAAGGAAGGAAGGAAGGAAGGAAGGAAGGAAGGAAAGCAGCACAGCAGGTGAAAAGAGGAATATCAGATTACGAGTCCTTGTTGCCTCCCAGCTAGGGAAAACCTTTGGAATAGTGAATCCTGCTGAATGAAAATCGCAAAATAAAATACATTAATTCTGCCAGCTGAGGACAAGTTTTCAGCTTTGAAACCCTGTATTGAACCAGGGCATTCATTCATCAGGAATACTAAAGTGTGCAGGCAACAAGAGGACCTTTTGGGGGCGGAAGAGCAAGTAATAGCAGGAAGAAACACTTTGAACTGATCATAAAGAAATAGCTGAACTGCCAAGCAGATTGGCCTGTGATGGATATCAGAGGCAAGTCAGGGATACGAGGTTTGCAAAGCTGCCAAAAGATGGAAATAACTGAGAAACAAAGAAAGCTGAGGTATGGTCCAAGTACCATGATTTTTTTTTATGTTCAAATAAAGATCACTTTTGTTCAAAATATTACTACTAGTACCTCTATTACCATCACCACTGTTATCAAACCGTATCATTATTAAATGCCCATGTGCTTCTGTGTCTCTGCAATCTAGCTGAGGCTTGGGCTGTTTCCAGCAGGAGCAGTCAGCTGGACTGAATTCTCACAGTCACTGGGAGAGCCAACAAGAGCCAGGTAGAAGCTATGGCCCCATACTTCTGCTGGCTGCCTACAGGCAAGGGGGTAGCAGGTATTGTTTCAGGGCAATGGGATAAAATGTGTCAGCATTATTCCAGTCTCACACACAGTAACCGTTCAGCACATTTTTGGTTGTCCAATAAACTCAGCGTCAGCACAACAAAACCTGTGATTAAGTCTCCTCAAAGGCTCACAAGAGGTTGGATGCTGCTGTCAAGTCAATCATCTGGACAATTCTCTACTCATGATTCTTTTTCTTGAGGAAAGCACTGGCCTCATCCATTGGTCAAAAGATCTGTTCGAAACTCTGACCTTGGCATTTGGAGGAGAGAGGACATAAACACAGAAGACTACAGAGGGAACAGCAAAAGATTTCGGCTTCAGATTATCAATGAATGCTTAATTCATGTCACAACAACAGTTTTTCAGCAATGATTCATGTGTGTTTCAACAGAATAACTTCAAATTGATAGGCCATCTGTTAGGATGAGAGAAATCAAATGGAATTGGGAAAGAAAATGAAGGAATAGTAATAAATTATTTCTATGTATTTGTTATTTTTGAATTGATATATGATTCATTTATATTTATTAACTTTATTTCTTGCCTTTGGGAGCAATGCAATGATCCTCTTATAGGAGAACAGTTATTTCAACTGGTATGTGACATATGTTTAGAGTGGGACTAACGCATAAAAGGACATAAGCTCCTAAGTCTATCTGAAAAACTCCTTTAGGTGCCTGAATCTGCTATAGGTGACTGGAGCAACCTACTAGGCAACTGGCTTTAGGCAGCCCTGCTTGAGCAGGGCAGTTGGACCAGATGACCTCCATAGGCACCTTCCAACCTCAACCATTCTGTGACTCTGTAATCCAAAATTTAGATTCTAAAAACTTGCATTCAGCATGCCTTCGCTTTCCCTGAGTAGGGACTGCTTTTAGATATTACCAGAACTAGTGGTATATAGACAGCAAAGAAAAAGTTGCTACATTGTCTGCTAGGCTAAGTTCAGTAGACATTCATAGCACATTTACTTATTGGCTGACACAAAGAATGTTTCTGTCACAAGAGGATATGTTGTCTACTCCAGCTTTATCAGTAAAGAAAGGCACTTCTCCAGATTTTGGGGATGTCCCATGTAAAAAGCCATCCCACCTTTATCTCCCACTACCCGTGCCAGCGTTGTTAACACCAAGCTTGTTTCTGTTCTGCTGCCTGGCGAAGCGAGAGCAACACTCTAGTCTCCTCTGCTGTTTCGCTCAGTAGAAAATGATTGCATGTTCAGTATTCAATATTTAAGCATGACTTCACAGGCTAGTGGATAGGGAAAGAATCTTTGATTATCTGCTCTACTGAATACTTAAAATACAGTAGTGATCATTTACAGGCACCTAGTTTCTTTGTTCAAAGGAGTATGCTATACACTGGAAGGAAGTTTTTCTGTTTATGTTCGCTGGTCCAACAAAAAAGTATTTTGTAGGGGAAAAAAAGACAGTTTCAAGAGGAGGTAGTGATGGAAACCGTTTTCATTATAACCTATTGTTGTATTGCATGGAAGGTTTGAGGGAACAGATGAGAAAAAGGACAGGAAACCAAACTCTTTCCTTCTTCCAGCCATGTACTGTCAGAGTAGCTGGAATAAGCAGCCGGTGTCAGCAGCACTCTGAATGGTACCCTGTAATTGGGACTTTCTGGGTTCAAACCTTGTTTTCACTGTGTCTTATTAGGTACCTCAATGTCTCCTTTTGCTACCTGCTGTCTTTTATGGATCTTATCTTGAGAAATGAGCTCCTATTTCTATTATGAACCTTATTTCTGCGGACCTAATTTTCTCCAGGCATTTATGGGAAGCCTAAGCACTGGAGCTGGGATGGGGGATTCCACTAGCCACCAAATGCTTTTAAGAGTCAGTACAATGCTAGCCATTGCTATGCTTAAATCTTTTCATTAATCTAATCCCAAATTACTACTGCTCCCAAGAAAGACTATAATTTACAATAAAATGGGAATGTGTGAGATGAGGAAGATATTTTATTGCTTTTTCCTTGTTTGTAAAATTAGAGATCTCAGTCCTAGTATTCAATTGCTTTCTGTATGTATACTTCAGATTATGCCTGTTGATACAATCTGTGGCATGTATTTTGCAGTTCCGGTTATGGTTAGCTAGGATTATCAGCAAGATCAATGCCGAGGAAGTGGTGAAAAACAAGGATAGTGTCTGTTATTACAACCATTATATTCTACAATGATTACCAAACTATAAAATAAATTTCAGCTCTGGAGCCAACTGTTATGCTTTTACATATTGTAAACATAAATAGATAGGATCAGGAATTTCTGAGTATATCAACTAATTGCAATCAGGTCCACTTCTATGAATGGCAGGACAGAGTATGCTATACGCTTTTCTTAAAAATAATTTGGACCACCATTTTTTATCTCCTTACTGTATTTATATAGGATAATAGGACCTCTTGTATATAGTTGAGTGGATTTTTTTGCTGCATTTTCCAAAGAACGGATTTATTGTTTCAAAGCAAAGATTTGACTTTGTGGATATGCTTCTGTGTTTATACAGACAGGTGTGTCTGATGGGTAAATCTAGCTACAGCATTAATTTTGGCTCTGAAGCTAAGAGAAAATCCACTCCCTTCAATTGTTTTAGTTTAAGGCATTCAAACACCAGTGGATATTCTTCAAAACAGACGTTCTTTATATTAGAAATATAAAGAACAACATCAATTTGGGAAACCATAAAAAAGAAAATGAGTGTATTCTGTCACCAGCCATTATTAATTACTTTTATTTTAGTGAAATAAATGTTTAGTTATACTGATACTTCAAATAAAATGGACAGTCAATACTGATGTAAAATAGAACAATGGCCTTTAACCAGGTTGCTTTTCCATTTTCTTTGTTTCTTCCTTCTTCCTTCTTTTTTTTCTGCTACAATTGCAGAAGTTAATGCTGCTATAAAATTCAGAGCACAATCAATCCTTTCATGCAGAAGCTTTGTTTGTTTCCTTGATAACAGCTCACATAATTTCACATCTGGGTTTTATTTTCTATTTAAAATAATTATGCTGAAATTAATTTATATAACCATATCAATGCAGAAATACAAGGTAAATATTTTGATTTGCATATTGTATCCTCATGGCTTTTAAATATCCATTTATCTTTTTATTGTCACTGCAGTGAATCTAAAATCCATATTACAAACTTCAGTGTTAAACACCATCCTTAGGATCTGCTTGCTCTAAGATCATTAGGCTGTGACTATGAAGAGATCAATTGCCACTTCCGTTGTTAGTACACAAATAGTCTGAGTCTGAACAACCACATACTTAGCATATGAAACTCTTCACTGCTCTTACCTCATATATATGTCTTGGTTCTCCATCACAACTGGTATATGCAGAAAAAGGAAAAAGGAAGCAATGACATGCTAAACTCAGGAGTAAGGCATCTGAAAAGGCACACTCTTTCTTGCACTGTGGTAGATATAATTTTCATTTAATTTTATTGTCCATTATGCTCTATGTTATCACAGGGTCACTGCCAGTGTCACATATTCTATATGTGTTACCTATGCAGTAATCATTGCTCAAATCTTTCACTTTTTTTTTTTTTTTTTTTCCCTAAAGAACATGTTTAGTTTAAGGCCACAAATATTCCTTAAAACTAATTAATGGTCAATCAATTGCAAACTCCCCCTTATTTCCAATGTGAAATACAAAAAGAAAAACTGAAATGCATAATGGCATTATCCTGCTGTCAGAAGAGGTGAGGAAGGGGAACAGATAGGATTTTCCTGGTGCTGCCTTCTTGCTGGAGCCTGCTGTGGCTGGAGGAGTTCCAGGGAGAGCAGATCTGCTGGCCAAGCTTGCAATGGGACCAAGGGGACAGTTACTAGAAGGGAGAATCGATGACTCCGTGTTTACAGGTGTCGTAAGGATGACTGGCAATATAGACATACTTTTGGAGAGTGCTTTTCAGCAGGAGGCTGGAAGTCAATCAACTGAAGAGAAGCCCTGGCAAGGAAGAGCAGTATATCTCCTTTACACCCCAAAAAAGTAATTGTGGAGTGAAACTTGAGTGAAATAGATCTTTGACGAGACTCTGGATCAGGTGAAGAATCTATAATTCTGTGCTTCTAAAACTCATTAATTTAAATACATGATGTGGTAGTTATGGCAGCAAGAGGCATGATAGATAACGTGGTCTCTCTTACAATGTCCGTAAGTGGGTGTCTTCTAACCAAGCTTGAGTTACCCACAGAGTTTACATCTGAGTTCATTATCCTAGTCTTCCTTTATACTCAGCAAAGAGGAATTCCTACTTCTAAGGTAATATTCACCTCACCCTAAATTAGACATGCAAAACAAGTCCTAAATTAAGGCTGCAGAAATGTTTGTTTCTATGTACTGATTGCCTCAACTGTAAAAGTCTGTGTGGTGTCTGTGGGGTCTAAGTAAGATAGACTGCACTGTATGTCTTTGATGAGCTGAACACACACTCCAGCATTGATTTAATATGTACTTTATTATATGAACTGTAGTTTGAGAAGAACAAATACTTATCTACATATTCAGATTAATGAAACACGCTATTCAAAATCCTGTGCAAGTGTCTAAGTAATATTTAAGTATGCTAATGATGGAAACTACTTGATCATCATTCCTATTTATCCACTACAGCTTTGCTTCCTTCTGCCTTAGCTTCAGATTATCACTGCAGAAACTCACTCGTTTCATTGCTTAGTTGCCATCATGTGTCCTCCCTGGAAGTCTCCTGCCTGCGTGTTGCATGCAGATGCTTCACCTCTTATCTCACATTCCCTTCCTACTTCTTCCTTGACTCTTCATCTCTACTTGTTTTTTCGGATGAATTGACAGCTGTTGTTTGATCTCAGGCAAATCAAACACTTGTGAATTCATCTCATTCCTAATCTTTACATGTTACACAGCCTAGCAAAATGTTTCTAGCGCATGAAACCTGAGCAGTGAAAGTGGATATATGAACCCCATAGGGAACCACAAAAAGAGTGGAGGTGGCAACATGTACCTGCAATGGATTTTATGAGTTTTATTCAGCTCCCTCTAGCATGTTGGTATAAATTGGTGGAATTCTGGGGTGAAATAGACTGATATTATTTCTATAATATCTTCAGCACCATCAGCTGTTCTGAAAAACAATAAAAAGGAAAAAATCCCCCAGAAAATTATTTCTGATTTTACAGTGTCCCTTTTGCTGCAAAATATATGATCCTGAGCATAGAATTTGCATGTCAACTTTCAGCCTAGAGCAAAGTTTTATTGATGAATTACAAGCCCTTGAAAATAGGGAATTATAATGTAAATCCTGACAAAATCCTTAAACATTGTGGTACAAATGACAATAATATAATAAGTAGCCTGTCCTGGTTTCAGCTGAGATAGAGTTAATTTTCTTCATAGTAGCTAGTATGGGGCTATGTTTTGGATTTGTGCTGGAAACAGTGTTGATAATATAGAGATGTTTTTGTTATATACAGGTGGTTTTCGTTGCTGCTGAGCAGTGCTTACACAGAGCCAAGGCCTTTTCTGCTTCTCACACCACCCCACCAGCGAGGAGGCTGGGGGTGCACAAGGAGTTGGGAGGGGACACAGTCAGGACAGCTGACCCCAGCTGACCCAAGGGATATTCCATACCGTATGCTCAGCTTATAAGGGGTTTGGGGAAGAGGAAGGACTGGGGCAGGGGGGGCGGCAGCATGTGGAGTGATGGTGTTTGTCTTCCCAAGTCACCGTTACACGTGATGGAGCCCTGCTTTCCTGGAGACGACAGAACTCCTGCCTGCCCATGGGAAGTGGGGAATGAATTCCTTGTCTTCCTTTGCCTATGCATGTGGCTTTTTCTTTACTGTTAAACCGTCTTTATCTCAACCCATGAGTTTTCTCACTTTTACTCTTCCGATTCTCTCTCCCATCCTGCTGGGGGGGCAGTGAGTGAGCGGCTGTGTGGTGCTTAGTTGCCAGTTGGGGCTAAGCCATGACATAGCCTACCGCATATTGTTGTGTTAATAAATGTGCACAAGATAAACCACGCCATTTTAGTATTCTAAACTCATATAATCAATATGTTAATATATTACAATACACTTCCCTGAAATACAGCAATGCACATACAAATCTGAGGCAATATGCTGTTAGAATGTCCCAGCTAACTAGAAGTAAATAAAATGCATAGGTGATATTAGTATAAATTCATTGATACAGCAGCTCCCTCCTTTTATCTTTTGACCTTGTTTTTATTAAAACTTTGCTGAATATCTGGGGTTTTTACTTTTACACATGATCTGAATACTGAAATAATTTACAATGTCTTCAAGAATTCTTACCTAGCATCTAATTACATCTAAATATAAAATAAAATGCATATAGTTTGTGGGTACTGTTGATAAACAGTCAAATACAAAATAATTACTTCAGTAGCATTTCATAATTTTTATCTAACAAAATGAAGAAGATATTGTTGAGGTCTCTACGGAACAGGTGAAAACTCAGATAGCAATTAATGTTTGTAACCTAAAATAAGGCTTCCTAATGCTGTGATATGAAGAAAGGAAAGAAATATCTCAAGGGAATGGGTTGTTTCTCTAATTCAGCTTTATCATACTAAAAACTCTTCTTGATTATTTTGGAAATGCTGGTACTTGATCCTTATCTCATTGGATAGATTAAGTTTTAACAGTGATGATCCACGTTAAGTATATTTAAAGCTTCTGAAAGCATATACTTCTAAAACTCTATTAATGACAGTAATTCAGTTAAGGTATTTGGAGACTTGTCTATAAAAACTGTTGAAGACTATTTGTTGTACTGAGATTTTTGGCTACCTTGGCTAACGTGGAAGTTTCCAGTGTATTGCATGATACGCTACATCAATGCCTGGGCAAAACATATGCACAATATTTTTACATTTCAGTTTAGTCAGTGAAAAAGTAGACTGTAGAGTTTACCAATGTCCTTTTCACCCCAAGGACCTCATTTCAAATCTGCCAGCAGTTAAAAGTCCTGCAATCTAAGCTATCTTTAGGGCTGTTTGCAGTCCTCAGCCTTGTCCTCAGGAAAGAATCCAGACTCTGAATCACGGAAAATTAAAAGCCCAGTGTCCTCACTAAATCATGAGAGGAGACAAACTGAAAGACTGGCATTGGAAAAATGGAGGTTCCACTTCTCTCATTTTACCCTTTCTCTATACAACCTAAAACTGTATGTGAGTTTTAACTAGTCTATTAACAAATTCTCATTCACTAGTATCCTGCTCTTGTTCAACTGACAGAGATCAAACACTCTCTTTTTCTCCCTTCACTGCATTAATTTTATGTGTGGTGTGACCTTCCTAAAACAGAAAGTCAGAATAGGGAGCAGTAAAGAAAAAGCACTGATTCCAAAGGTGGGCTGCTAGACTTCTGCCTGGGAAATCCTGTGCAGAAATATTAATATACAGTCTGTGAAACCAGGGAACCCAATGCAGCCCTAAAAAAAAGTGAATATACACATTTATTCTGAAGTGATTTTTTTTAATTATATGCACAAAATATTTAGATTATATATTAACAAAAGATGATTAATAATTACACTGAGATACTGTTTGGCTGTATAATGCTATGTTTCCTACCCATATTCTCTTATTCTGTATGTAGTCTGAATATGGTACCAGATTTTTTCCCAGATACCTCCAGAGAGACCTGCAACATTAGAGTCTTCTCCATCCAGATAACCTTTCTACAACTTCAGCTACACCTCAGTTCAGCCAAATATTTCTATGAGAGTGTGGCAATTAGCATAATTTAAGGCTAATGGACAATAGTGTTATCATATGAAATTTCGCTAACCCTGTAGGAAAAGAGAGTCGCTCAGTTATAGGAATAGAGGACCATAAGTATAAACAACATGGGAAACTCATGAAGATGTTGAGAACCACAGAGTGTGAGGGCCACTGCTGGTGGCACCCAGTTGAGAGTCACGGAGAGACTGTGTCATGTTCCTTGTGGGGCGGGAAGTCATGAAATTTGTAAAATGGCATATATGTGTAATTAAAGTGTTTTGGTATCCAAAGTCATTTTATTCTCTTCACTGTCATTTGGTGTGGCATGATGAAAGAGAGTCAGAATGGTTTATCAAAGTGCTTACTTCTCTGGTTATATCATTGGTCATTTTGCTTTTTTTCCCCAACATGTTTCTCTGTAGTTGATTTCTTCTTCATTATAATTGTTTGGGGTTTTTTAATAGTGTAAATATTTCAGTGCTAACTTTGACAAGCAAGCAAATGTTTTTATTGTCATGAAGGAATGTGTCTGGATGAAAGGAGGCGAATATCTTCTCTGCTTCTCCTTAGGCCTTTAAGAGATAAACAGCCAAAGTAGTCTTACCTATTTAGTGAACAGGCAAGTAATTTCAACATTTCTAGAAAGCATGAATAAGAATAATTGAAGGTATGTTTTACTCCACCCACCTGCAATGTTGGAAATAGAAATAGTATAAATGTACCAGATCTCAAAGAACTGAAAGCTGCAGAATTAAAAGCTGTATCTTTGGCAGAGTAATGAAACAGTTTGTGGCTTTGGGGAGATTTGAAGAAGTTAGAGTGAGATTTTAGCATGTTTTCCTAGCTGAATATGTGTTTTTATAGTCCTGTGTAGCATGGCTCTATTATCTGGCCAACAGAGAAGTGACCACAGAGCTTTTCTCCTTCAGGCACTGCAGAGTGGTCAAAAGGGAAGGGTCAGTAGTTGACGAAGTTTTGCTTGACAGCATGTACAAACCCATTGACTTAGTTTCCTGGCACAGTTCTCATTTGCATTTCTGATGGCCACATGCGATTAACTACCTATTTGCACAATCAACAGCCTCATTGGCTGATTTTGCAGAGATATAAAGATAAAATATTTGGAAATCTTTCTCCATATCACACATAAGACACACTGTTGCTTCAGAGGGGACTCCTATTCTGACTGCCTTTCTGTACATAGTCAGTGACAATAAATAAGAGTTTCTCTTCTGTACCAGTCAATTTTATACTTTCCATAAGCATTAAATTCATGTGAAAGTATGCTGTTCTTTTATGGAACCACAAAGGATGATCTTTATTATAGTATTTTAAATCTTCATTCAAACATGCTAATGCTAAGCCTTTCACGAGCACTGTATTTTGTATTGAAAATTGTTCAGAAAGAATGTGTTGTCGCTCTACTGCTTCTGCTATGCATAAAATGCACTTAAAAGGAAGTCATTCCTAAGAATTTAAGCCCATAGAAAACAATAACTGATTTGAACATGATCTGAAGAAAAATATATGGTTGTTATATTCAATTTTCTTGCATGTACAATTCCTTGCTCCATAAATCATGCCACATAGTTGTAAAAATGGACGTTCCACATTTTTAAAAGCATAGTTCCTACTTTAGTAATGTAGTTGTCAGTCCATGGCATAAACATTTTTAGAAAAGTTAATATTTTGAAATAAAAGTGCTACACACAAGCCTATAATCAGCCAGTCAATAAATATGCATCTTACATTTCCTCGCTATTGCAGTAAGAAAGAGAAATAAAGGACAAAGCCAACCGCAATCAATAGCTAATTTCACTAAGAAGAAAAGACAGTAGTCTGGTATCTGTATGTCTACGTGGTGTGCTCACTTTGGATGAATCACCACATTGGAAGGCATCACGTAACAATTGGCTGAACGGAGTAAGTTAGTGAAAAGAGAAATATGGGAAAATTTCATTTATTTTGGAACTCAGAGTATATGATGAAAAGTGTAAACAACACAACTTACTCAGAGAAGCTTAAAAATACAGCCAAATAATAGAGGGTCTCAGGAAAATGTTTCAGAAATGTCTGTTGGTACAAAGACAGCTGCAAGATATGAATAAAAGAGGCTGACGGATGCCATTTCCTGCTTCAGTAGGTTATAATGTAACAGATTTATATAATTAACCGTTTGTACATTCAATCAAACAACGCTAACAGGAGTACAAAGAGAATTTTCTAATATAGTTCTTGGTTTTTGTTATTTAGATCTTCATAAAACAACACTTTTATGTTATGGTACTATAACTTCAAACATTTCATAGTGTCCTGCAGATCTTATGAGAGCAATAAATGCAGATGTCCTCATTTTATTAAAACAGAAGTACCTTATTTTATTAATGTACATTCTTGAGTTAAAGATATTTATAGCATAAAGATAACTGTGCTAAAGAGGCATACAGCTAAAGAAAATTAATCAGCATTTGAAACCTAGTGATTGATTTTCTCCCAAAATCAGTTTTACAATGAATATAAATTGAGAAAAACACTAAGAAGTAGGCCAGCAGGAGGTCTCAAATGCAGGTGAAATTAAAAATAAATACTGAGTTTTCAAAAACTCCATTTTCTCATTCTCACTCTGAAATAGATCCATTGGAAATACAGATAGCAATTGCAGTTTTCAATGAAAAATCTCTGCTCAGAGGTTTTTTGATCCTAAATTGTAGAGTATTCTTTGAAGGCTAAAAACACATTGAAAAGTTGTACTTCAGCTAAAATTAAGCAAGCTGATTTGTTTATTTGTCATGTGTGTGAGTCACAATGTTATCCGCTCTGATGTAGGTAATAAAAAAAATTAAATGAAATTGATTTTCATGCCCAGGGGGATAACATTCAGAAAGGCAAATTCACAAGCAGAACTCAAGTTCTGGACAAGTTCTAAAAGGAAAGAGTTAATGAAAATATTCCCAGGAGACCAAGACAAGAAGCAAAGAGGCAGTTTTGGCGTTCTTGCCTGTCCCATCGCCCTAACACATGTCGTGTACCGAGCCTGGAGTCAAGGGCGTAGCAGCCTAATGCACTAAAGCTCAGGTCACGGTGCTGAGCACATGCTCAGATATCCTGCAGACACAGGCCACTTACACACCAGCAAATTAAACATGCCTGAGAATACCGCAGGCACTGGGATCATTCGCAGCACGGCTGGCATCTGCACTAAGAAAGGGACAAGACGGGGGGTAGCTGAAGGCAAACTGCCCCTTGGGTATTCTCCTGAGCTGCTCTGACAGGCCATGCCAGGGAGTTGTTGGGGGACATCAACAGCTGCAACAGGCCAAGATTTTTTTAGGGAGTGTGATGAGAGTTGCCTAGTGACGTGGTTTAGCCCCAGCCGGTAGCTGGGTGCCACGCACTACTCACTCACCCCTCCCCCGGCAGGTTGGGGAGGACAATCACATTCTGTGGCGGGTTGACCCTGGCTGGAGGCCAGGTTCCCCCCAAAGCCGCTCTGTCACTGCCCTCCTCAGCTGGGCAGGGGAGAGAAAATATAACGAAAGGCTCGTGGGTCGAGATAAGGGCAGGGAGAGATCACTCACCAGTTACCGTCATGGGCAGAACAGACTTGACTTTGGGAAATTAATTTAATTTATTACCAATCAAACCAGAGTAGGATAATGAGAAATTAAACCAAATCTCAAAACACCTTCCCTCCACCCCTCCCTTCCCAGGTTCAACTTCACTCCCGATTTCTCTCCCTCCTCCCCCCCAGTGGCACAGGGGGACGGGGAATGGAGGTTGTGGTCAGTTCATCACACGCTGTCTCTGCTGCTCCTTCCTCCTCAGGGGGAGGACTCTTCACACTCTTCCCCTCATCCCTCCCGTGGGAGACAGTCCTCCACTAACTTCTCCAATGTGAGTCCTTCCCACCAGCTGTAGTTCTTCACCAACTGCTCCAGCGTGGGTCTCTCCCACAGGGTGCAGACCTTCAGGAGCAAACTGCTCCAGCATGGGGTCCCTACAGGGTCACAAGTCCTGCCAGCAAACCAGCTCCAGCATGGGCTCCTCTCTCCATGGGGCCACAGGTCCTGCCAGGAGCCTTCTCCAGCGTGGGCTTCCCACAGGGTCACAGCCTCCTTCAGGTGTTTCCACCTGCCCTGGCATGGGGTCCTCCACGGGCTGCAGGTGGAATCTCTACACCCCCTCATCCTTCCTCCATGGGCTGCAGGGGGACAGCCTGCTTCACCATGGTCTTCACCACAGGCTGCAGGGGGATCTCTGCTCCGGCGCCTGGAGCACCTCCTCCCGCTCCATCTGCACTGACCTTGGTGTCTACAGAGTTGTTCCTCTCACATCTTCTCACTCCTCTCTCTGGCTGCAATTGCTCTTGTGTTGCACAGTGTTTTTCCCCCATCTTAAATACATTATCCCAGAGGTGCTACCACCATGGCTGATGGGCTCAGCCTTGGCCGGCGGCAGGTCCATCTTGGAGCCGGCTGGCATTGACTCTATTGGACATGGGGGAAACTTCTAGTAGCTTCTCACAGAAGCCACCCCTGTAGCCCCCCTGCTACAAAAACCTTGCCACACAAACCTTGCCACACAAACCCAATACACATTCCCATGCCTTGAAGCATCCCAAAGCATACTTGAATTGACAAGTATAGATGCATCCAGGCAGACTCACATAGGCAGTGTTACATAGACACAGGAGATCGATATCATTAACTATAAGACCTAAGCTGGGAGCCAGTAATGAACTTCTAGAGCTGCTTCTAAAGTCTAATTTAAAGCAGGCTGTCATCACACAAAATATTTAATGGCAGCAAAGCTTAAATTTTTTTACTGTGAGGATGACTCAGCACTGGAACTGGTTGCCCAGAGAGGTTGTGGCATCTCCAGTCCTTGGAGATATTAAAAATCCACCTGGACACAGTCCTGGGAAACTGGCTCTAGGTGGCCCTGTTTAAGCAGAGGGATGGACCAGGAGACCTCCAGATGCCTCTCCTAGCCTCAGCCATTCTTTGATTCTGTAAAATGTTCCAACTTCCATGTCATGGCACTCTACCCTTCTGTTGTATCAGTTCAACTGCTTGTGAAGCTTTGATCTGAACTCATCATAAACCAGACCTAGATTACAAAGAGAAGAACAGTTTTTATTTTGCTTGTATTGGAGAGTTGCTTGTAATCCAGATCAATACAGTAGTGCGAACTAGATCATGGAAATGATAGGGGGTTACAAACAATCCTGCAATACAAATGAGCAACAAGCCATAGGGCAGGGCTGGGATCGAACGGCAAGGGGTGGAGAGGCAGAAATGCCATAAATGTCAGTTATTGCCAAAGCTTCTGCAACATGAAGCTGTGACCTGTCTGGGCTTTTGAGTCCATCTCATGCAGGAGAAAGATATTAATTTAAAATACTTTATTCTTTTTAGCCTCACCAGGTCTAGTTTTTTTGAAACAGACTAAGAGCACTTGCACAACTATGTACAGCTGCTGAAAAGCACTTCAGGAAGCTGTGTTGTCTGAGCAATTTTTTACTGCCTCATTTGAAGCACAGAACCTCACTGTAACAATGTGGATATCTGAAACATATGCTGGCACATTAAAAGTGAGTGCAAATTAATTTTGTGAAAACCCTGTCTGAGCAGGGGAACAGATACTGCTGGTCAGCAGCAAATGCTGAACAATACTTGTCTTTCAAGTTTGGAATCAAGAGTCCAGAATTTGGCCTCCTCTACATACACTGAGTAGGATTCCATGTTTTTAAAGGCTGGCAAAAGTGCCTATTTTTGTGTAGACACTCAAAACATGCAGGAAAAGAGAGCAATGTTCTAGGACTTCCGTAGATGAAGGAAATTTAATTTGCTACTTTTCATGTTCCAGGAGTGTCTGACTATACCCCTGACATCCTCCCTAAGGCTATTGTGTATAATCTCTACACTGGGATCTCTGGTCACAAGAGTCGTGGGGTACTATGCCAAGGAGCAGAGCAAGATGCAGTCTAATGAGGTATTTGGATAGAAAGGGGAAGATGGAGTTATCATTCCTTTTAGGACAGAATTTAGGTTTCTGCTTGGTCATTTTAGCTTGCTACTTGACTACATGAAAATGAAAATACTTCCTTGTAATAGAAAGGTTGGTGGTTGCTTTTATTATGCATATAGTCCCATGCATTTTATGCTCTTACATTTGAAAACATTTTTATTATGGCCATCCTTTTTTTCTCTTTCCTTTTTTTCTTATTGAAAATGTCTTCTCACTAATCATTGATAGTGATTTTTATACTTCTACTTATTTTTCCAAGGTGACAAATGGAAATATTAACTGACATTGTTCCCATGACCAATACCAGAAACTTCTACTGGCAGTCTCCCTCTAGCTTGCTCTGTGTCTACTCTTTAGCCAGTACCTGATCACTTTACTATTTACTATAACCTCCATTACTATTTACATACTGCTGCCAAACTAATAGTTTTCCAAGTGATATCATTTCAGATGACTTACTGAAATGTGAGCATATAAATTTCAGTAGAATTGTTATGTAATAGACTTGTTATACAGTAAGTACAATATGTAAACTTACAATAAACTTACTTTATTTCCTTTATCTTGAAAATTATCTGGTTTAATATTAAAAGATATGAGCTTAATCTGGCACCGTTCCTTTTGGAAAATGCAGTTTGCATTTATAATTTGAAATGTTGTATACAGGCCATATCAATAGTTAATCTTACTATCTGTGCAAGGGAAAGATGTGATGGCATTACAGCTGTCTAGACAGCAACTCAGTTCTAGCTGAATTGGAACAGAAAAAACAGGCATAGAAAACAAAGGGGCGAAAGAGACTAATGCCTTTATGTTTTCAGTAATTCTATACTTGATAAATACCCTTCTTACTGAGTAGATAATTGTAATCTTAGAAGCATCTCATGCTTCACATGTGAATTGGAGGCAAGAAATGAAGAAAAATTAACAAGACAAATGTGTCTTTCATAAGAATAGATGTAAAAGAAAATACAGCCACATAAGGTTATGAATTACTAAATTTATTCATATTTTAATACTATCTCAAAATAATATTTTAAAATGGAATTTGGGTGAAAAATGTGTGGAGAAGGTTTGCAATTCCATTTGTGTAAGAAAACACTCATGAGTTTTATTTATGATTTTTTCAAGTGGAAATGGTTGTCTGCATGAATTGAAATAGTGCTATTGAAGTCAATAGATAATTTTTCAACATGGTGAACAGATAGATATGCCAATGACAGTCAAAGAAAGACACTACAAAAAAAAATATTTTTTATTGGCACAAATCCAAATTTTTCCATTGTTCTAATATTTTTTAATATCCATTTGCTTGTTTGTTTTATTTCTTTGCCTTTTTCATCTTCACTAAGTAATCTTTGTGATTCAATTTCATGAAATAACCTTGAATTCACAGTCATTTTCAATGGACTGAAAATGTACTTGCAGATTCACTCAATTCCATTCAAGTGGTTTTGACAAAGTAAGGCACCCTAAGTGTGAGGTTTTTTATCCTTTTTGTTGTAACTGTTTTTCTATGTGATTTCACAAAATATCTCTAAAGTAATGTACATATTTGCTAATTCAAAAAGTTATGAAATGATAAATAAAATTCTTATGTGTATAAAGGCAGTTTCGGACATGTGCCAGTGAGGAGGTTTTCAGAGCCTCAAACTCAATTCTCAGCCACATATTTTTCAACTGACAAATCAAGTTGTATTAGAGGCTTTTAGAATACACGAGTTGAGGAACTGCAACATGAATAGGACATGCTCTGAGACCTGCTTTTGCGTCTTTAGATGAGATTCAAAAGGGAATATCTAATTAAGACACAGACTATGACACCTTCAAATTCTTCCCTGTCTTTCTGTAGAGTACATTCAAAAGCATGTTTATTTATATGTATAGACATACATTTTCTGTGACTATTTTTGCAGGGGGGCTTGAGTCATGAGAGTGCATGCAAGAGCTCAAGTGATCAAGGCCAGGCTGGATAGGGCTTTGAGCAAGCTAGTCTAGTGGAGGGTGTCCCTGCCCATGGCAGGAGGAGTGGAACTAGATGATCCTTAAGGTCCCTTCCAGCCCAAACCATTCTATGATTCTAAGTTGATTGCTGGAGGGCCAGGGGGTGCACCCACAGAAGTCACTTAGAGTAAGACTGCATAGTACCAATCTCTCACCACACAGATCTGAACCAGATTGTACTCCCTCCATATTTCTGTGCTAGTGCTCCTGACAGTCACACAACCCTGACTCCATACTCCTACTTCTCACTCAACCATCATGAATGGCAAAGAAGTTGGTCAATATCTGTTACATCTTCCTTTCTCCCTTTCTCATCACGCTCACATGCAGAATCTGACAAAATGAAGTATTTGCACAAGATGTAAAGGACATCCTTATGACTTTCATCCATACATGTGCAGCAGGCTTCATAACTGAACCCAAAGGAAAAAAAATATATTTTTTGAATGTGAACTGCATTTAAATGAGTGTTTATTTGGATTCTGAACAGCAAAACTTTATTTTCTCAGAGACTGAAACTGAAAGTTCTTTCTGGAGAAGATGCAGGAAGCCATCCCAAACTGTGAGAGCTAACTTCACATTCCTTCCTGGTAGTAAGTCATATTTTGAGCCCCAACTTACATGCTAAAGCACACTGACACATACAGACTATCACAGATGTCTAGATTCTGTATAAAGTCTTCCTAGAAAAGCTGTATCCTGTAAAAACTAATCTAACTTTGAAGTTAGTCCCACCTTGAGGAGGATCTTGACTAGATGACCTTCAGAGATCCCTTCCATCTTAAATTATTATATGACTCTATGAGTCATATGCTGCCTTTGAGTTCAGTAGGTACTGAGTAGGACTGGTGTTTCTTGCAAAATATGACATTTATTTAAATTTGGTGTGTTAAGTCCATTCAAAAATATAATTCTGGGAAAAGTAATTTCTGAAAAATCTCATTATGGGTTTGGTTCTATTTTTTAACTCAGAAGCAGGAAACAAGCCTAGAAAAATAAATGTTTGTGAAAAATGTGTCTGTTAAAAACATTTTTTTCAAAAAAATTCTGATAGATACCATTCACCAAAACCTTTAAAAAATACAGACATTTTAATCTTTCCTTTTCCATTTTACATAAAAAAGCCCGACAATAACACTGACAATTTTTTTCTTAAAATAAATTTTAGATTAAAATTCAAATTTCCTTATTTTTCAATTACATAATTACTCTTCAATATGTGTTGTGGGTTGACCCTGGCTGGAGGCCAGGTGCCCACCAGAGCCGCTCTCTCACTCCCCTCATTCACTAAGCAGGGGAGAAAAGGTATAACGAAATGCTTGTAGGTCGAGATAAGGACAGGGAGAGATCACTCACTAATTACCGTCACGAGCAAAACAGACCGAACTTAGAGAGGGAATTCATCTGATTTATTACTAAACAAAACAGAGTAGAGGAATGAGAAAATAAAATCAACTCTTAAAACACCTCCCCCCACCCCTCCCATCTTCCCGGGCTCAACTTCACTCCCGGCTTCAACCTTCCCCCCCCTCAGCGGCACAGGGGGACGGGGAATGGGGGTTACGGTCAGTTCAGCACACGGTGTTTCTGCCGCTTCTTCATCCTCAGGGGGAGGACTCCTCTCATCGTTCCCCTGCTCCAGCATGGAGTCCCTCTCACGCGGTGCAGACCTTCAGGAGCAAACTGCTCCAGCGTGGGGTCCCCCACGGGGTCACAAGTCCTGCCAGCAAACTTGCCCTGGCGCGGGCTCCCCTCTTCACGGGTCCACCGGTCCGGCCAGGAACTTGCTCCAGCGTGGGCTTCCCACAGGGCCACAGCCTCCTTCAGGTGCCTCCACCTGCTCCAGCGTGGGGTCCTCCACGGGCTGCAGGTAGAATCTCTACACCCCCTCATCCTTCCTCCATGGGCTGCAGGGGGACAGCCTGCTTCACCATGGCCTTCACCACGGGCTGCAGGGGGATCTCTGCTCCGGCGCCTGGAGCACCTCCTCCCCCTCCTTCTGCACTGACCTTGGTGTCTGCAGACTTTCTTACATCTTCTCACTCCTCTCTCCGGCTGCAAAAGCTCTCTCTAACTTGTTTTTTTTTTTTCCCCTTCTTAAATATGTTATCACAGAGGCGCTGATTGGCTTGGCCTTGGCCAGCGGCGGGCCCGTCTTAGAGCCGGCTGGCATTGGCTCTATCAGACACAGGGGGAGCTTCTAGCAGCTTCTCACAGAAGCCACCCCTGTAGCCCCCCCCGCTACCAAAACCTTGCCACACAAACCCAACACATATGTATGTCCTGGTTTTGGCTAAGATGATAGAGTTAATTTTCTTTCTAGTAGCTGGTATAGTGCTGTGTTTTGGATTTAGGATGAGAATAATGTTGATAACACACTGATGTTTTAGTTGCTGCCAAGCAGTCAAGGACTTTTCAGCTTCTCACACAGCCCTGCCAGCTAGAAGGCTGGGGGTGCTCAAGAAGCTGGGAGGGGGCACAGCCAGGACAGTTGACCCCAACTGGCCAAAGGGATATTCCATACTGTATGCTGTCATGATCAGTATATAACTGGGGGATGGCTGGGAGGTGTCGGAGCTTGGGAACTCCCAAGTATTGGCTTTGGGTGGTGAGAAATTATGCTGTTCATCACTTGTTTTGTTTCTTCTTCTTCTTCTTCTTCTTTCTTCTTTCTTCTTTCTTCTTTCTTCTTTCTTCTTTCTTCTTTCTTCTTTCTTCTTCCTTCTTTCTTCTTTCTTCTTTCTTCTTTCTTCTTTCTTCTTTCTTCTTTCTTCTTTCTTCTTTCTTCTCCCTTTTCTATCCTATTAAACTGTCTGTCTAAACCCACGAGTCTTAGGTTTTTTTCCTTTTCGGTTCTCTCCCCATCGCACAGGGAGGGGGGAGTGAGCAAACAGCTGTGTGGTTGTTTTAGCTACCATTTGGGTTAAACCACAGCAATCTATCACTACCTTTTTTTTTTTTTTTGGTATGGGTAAAATAGTTAACTAGGTAGCGTAACTGTTTTCAGAAGCTACAATATTGGATATTAATCAGTTTTGTCATTTCACAGAAGAGCAGTTTTTCTTCCAGATACAACATTCTATACCAGCATAAGCTGGTTATCTTCTGAAGTAGATAAAAATGCAAAGGATGTTAGTGATCCAGATTTAAATAAGATAATAAGGTTACATATCATCAGGGCTATATAGAGTGCTGTTCTCATGTGTGCTGGTGTCAGAACAAGCTAGCTTGTCACCTGGATTTTCATATATTTCATTCAGAAAAGTTTTGTACAATAAATGTCACAAATTCCTGTCTTAGTTAATGTTATGTTACGTTACATGTTATTAGACTAATTACAAAAAGGTAATAACTTAGACAAACTTTCTAGGGGACAGATTCTCATTATTGGGTCAGGGAAAACAATTCAAGAACACCTGACAGTGGCAAGCTGCTGACTAAGATCTTCTAATTTAATTGAGAAACAAACTGTTATCAAACTATTTTTAAGGTGCAACTGTTGGCTCCTTCCTAGTTATTGTATCTAAGTTTACAGTGACAAAAAAGCACGTCTCAAAAGCTGGAGTAGTCTATTATTCCTTGTGACTTCCTTCAAGAAACAGTTTCAGACAGGATCCCTTGTTACAATAAAATGCTAGGAATAAAGGTAAAGAATGAAGCTTTCATGACAGCAGTTGATAGATTTGCTGAATGCAGCAGATATGTGGACTTCAAAAGAGAACTAATAAGAGAAAGAATAGTCACACATATAAAAGGATCCCACTTCTGGGAAGAGACATTGTCACTCAGATTCAAGCACAGGCAATGTTACTTACTATTCCCAAAGCAGAAGTTCTCTATCAGGTGGCCTCAATACACAGAAGATGAGCCAAACAGAACTGAAATAGCAACAGGAGCTTTCTTATAATACAAAAATAGTGCACAAGTAAGGGACAGGGAAAACAATCTCTCTTCACAAGGGAGAACAGTAGAGCTGTAGAGGAAGGAGCATGATGACAAGCAGCAGCTGGAAACTACGAACAGCAGAGAGGAGGACGGATGGAAGTATCATAAAATAGGTACTTTCCGAACAACACAGAGTCTGCCCAGAGAATCTGGAAATAGCATTGCTGTCATCAGTGTACATCACATGATGATTTCACATTCCAAGGGGCAAATTATGCAGGAAGAAACATACAGTAGTATTCAATGTTAAACTGAACAGACTATATCTTACATTTAAAACTAACATGAGGCAACTGCTGCATTGTTGCCAGAAAAAAATGAAAAACAAAACAAAACAAAACAATTCAGGTCAATATTTACTCAAAGCAAGACAGCTGTGAAGATCAGGTAATATACTATATGGGCTCAGAGAAACAATGTTGGACATTTATGTTTCATTCCAAATGTAAGTAGATTTTTTTTCAAATGAATTTATTAAGAAACAAGGATTGACAGTATATCCTTAGGTTCCAGACATATTGAAAAAGCCTGGTTCACCTCTGTGATAAAAGAAGATTTGGTAGAGGCTGTTTAAACAATTCACATGAGGAGGAGGGCTGCTCAGGCTAAGTACCAAAAAGACTTAATCAGCAACTCCAGGTGCACCCTGATATCTGCATCTGGGAAATTAAAAAAATCTAAGAGGCTAATAATATGGAATTAGATATCACCTAGTGGAGCGGGAGCAGGTTTAGCAAGAGTGCTAAGAAAGCAACACTCTTCACCTTCTCCTGTCCAAGTCACACCTCATGGGACGAGGGCTGACATGCAGCTGCACAGCTCCTGCATCCACATGCAGGCTGCATTGTGCCATCAAAACACAGCAAATGCTTTTTGGCAATGGCAAAATGCCTGCTATTTTATATTTACAGAACAATACTTATGCATGGGCAAAGACATGAGCTTTCTACAGCTAATTAAACAGTAAATCTGGTATCAGACATCAATGTATTCTCAAGACAAGAAGTCCTAGCAGGCCTTGGAAAACTCCCTCTTGTAACAGTCCTAAGCAAGCCTGGAAGATATTACTCCAAAGAAGAAATATTGTCAAAGGTTAAACAGGTCTCACCATTATATTATTGACTTCTTTTCTAACGCAGTGTGAGGTGGAGAGACTGTAATGGATTATTAGATGCAACTTCTTAATTTTTCCAAAAGACTACACTTACTGTATGAGTAGGCAAGGAGCAGGTAACCTAGAAAGTATGTATGTAATCAAAAATTTAGCAAGAGCCAAGCAGAAGTGCTATAATATCTGTCTTATCTTAGTGTTATTACATTTGTGATATCCAAAAATCCATTAAAATAGCCATTTATTTGGGAAAGTGTTACTTATATGATGCCAATATAATAAAAAAATTAAGTAATCTCTCAATGATTGTAACATAGGGGTACTGAGGAATTCACAAGAAAATAAACGGGAGAATTGATATCCCTGCCTCTTTTGACAGTGTTAAATGCATTCCCCATCTACCTTAGCAACAGATACATCTCTCAATGCTTTTAGAGCAATGCTCACATACAGCAGCTATCAGTAAGCTAAGAACCTCTTTCTCTTTCATTCATGGTGTTTCACGGGTGACCACTATATTCTTATTGCATTAATAAGGACTGAAGAGAGCAGCTACTCAGGATTCACATCCTAACAGTGACAAAATGCGAAAACAACAGCTAAGCCAGCCAGCCATTTCTCAGAAGTCCTTTGCAGCATTGCATTGTCCTTCCTTTATCCAAGAACTGAGTAATCCAATAGCTCCTTTTCACCTGATATGCATTCAAATCTCTTGTTGGTCACATAAATCTGAGCTGATATCTCTACCTGCCCAGAAAAAAACAGTATGGATATATACCTTCCTTGCCCTGTGGAAAATGTTTCTCCTTGAATGAATTCTTAAAACATAGTTCAACAAGAGATTGACTCTAGGTTTTAGAGCTTAGACAGGTGAAAGAAGTATTCCTGTCTCAGATAAAAGGTTTGTTGTACAAGCGAAATAGATTTAAGAAATCTGAGAGGCACACGCAAAGCGAAATGCATTCAAATGCTCTCGAGGTGAGGGGAAGGGTGAAAAAGAACTGGACTTATATCATCCGTATCCATAGTGAGTGCTCTAACCAGCCTCTTTTGGCTGTGCTGTATGCAGAACATACTCTGCACAGCATGCAGTAAATAATTGTCAGGTCAGACTGTGCAGAAAAACTAAAAGAGGTCCCTAGATTATGACTCCTGGTGGGTACCAGTATAAGAGGAACATCGATCTACTCCCCACTATCAAGAATTCATTGGTTTTGGAAATTTTACTGCAGAAATAGACTTTCAGCACCTCGGGAAACATTATGAGAAAATTAACGTATAGGGTGGTTATGCGCTCAGGATCTAAATTTGAGACTAGTCTAGCAGAGAAGTTAGAAAAGCCCCAATTATTTGTAGCTGTAGCTCTTGGCATACTGAACTGGATTTTCCTTCCTAAGTAAATAAATAAATCAGTAAAATATCACAAGTCCTCAGGTGTCACCATTTCACTCATAACTAGTAGGTGACCTTCTGCTACAGATGTAAATGGCCCAAATGCAACCGCTACAATTTTCTGTCAAAAACTGAGCACAACCCAGTCAGAGTAACAGACACTGTATGAAGAGCTTCAGTTAAATACTTGCTAATGCAAGTTGAAAGGACTGTGGGAGTCAAGCTCCATATTGACTTAATGAAAGCAACATTTTCAGTATCAGCCAGCTAATAATGAAACTACCAGCAACTGCGATGTATTCTGCTAAAGGAAAACAACAACAAAATAAAACAAGCAAGCTTGCAAACCCAAAAATACACTCATCTTTGCCATAAAGGTTTGCGTCAAAAGCAATACATTTCTGACAGACCTGCTTCCACATGGGTCGGATTGCAGTTACCTATATGCAGTTGATTGCATGCCTGCAGAAGGACAGCACATTTTATTACAGCACCATGTCCTAAAAGCAATTATTTCGGAAAAATAGAATCTAGCAACCTGTTTAGTACTCTGCCCTGAGCAGGTAAATTCAGGCTCTTGTACAGAACTATGAAATATTTAACATGAAGAACAACTACTCTGCAGCATAACCTGATGACGTCTGTTTGTTGGCTTGCTTGCTTTCTGGATTAAAACACATACATTTGTTGTGGCTGATCATTTCTCCTGATACATAATCCGCAGTTTTTACAGAAACTACAGATATTTAGGCCATATAGAAATGGAAACTGATATTTGCAAAGCATAATATTTTTCCTGATTTGATTTTTCCTGCTAGTTCTCAGTGTACAGATCAAGCCTCATAATTTTTACACAGAACTTTGACTATAACTATTGCATTAAATTAAGGTTTGTGTTATTAACATAATAGCGGGGATACGTAGTGAGTAACAAAGACCTTTAAGAAGACTTATAAACTCAATTTGTGTAATGCCTGTAGAATCTTCTTGATTTTCCAGTGAAAAACTTTTATCAGAAGATGATACAGAACTTATTTATCAGAGTCAACTATAACTTTAACTAGCTCTACCTTCAAAGCAGTTCAGTATAAGAGACACCTAACTTCTGGGACGATTCTGAAATGAAGAGAACCCAGTTTGCACAAGTATCAGTTTTAAGGCTAAAAAGTCATTTCTCCAATTAAACTGAACTCCTACACAACAGTGACAGGTACCAGATCTAAAGCAACTTCTAAACAGGTCACAGACAAAAGCTCTTGTATGCAGCCACTCATACTATTGAATTCTTAGCATGGTCCCTAAAACAACTTTGACCTGTGCCAACCAGGACAGTCCTACACAATGCCCAAGCAGCATTCACGGAATAGTTTGGGCAAGGGACTATTCCCAACAAGTGGGATGCATGAAGCCTCTGAGTGAAGGGAGAAAACTCTGTGCAACTTGCCACCACAGATTGGCTCTTGGCCCATTTTACTTGCTTACTAATACAGCTGCTACTAGAAAAAACTGTGTTGGGAAAAATCACTACCTCTGTCAGGAAACACTCCAGAGAAACTCTTCAAAACTTAAACACGCACGGGAAGACCATCAGGTCTCCACAGAAAGCCTTGGGTCAGACCCTCATTTAACACTAATGAAGAGAGTTCTACCGATTTCGAATGAAGTCAGTAGTACTATGCTGATTTCCATGTGCTAGGGATTTAGCCCTCTGTTTCACAGCACAAAATCATCTCTGTTTAAAGTCTTAGTTTAAACAGGTCTGAGAGATTTCATTTGTCTGGAAAAATCTCTGAACTGTGGTTGGTTTGTTGGTCTTTGTCCCTAGATAAAAAGGGATTAGAGCTTTAAAGGCAGAGAGAAGTGGAGCTAAGTTAAAACTATAAAGCACTTCATCCATTTGTTCCTACAGAGGATCACTAAATGCAGTAAATCAGATGCTATTAAAATCTTGGGGGAACTGGTTCAGAGAATTTCACTGACAGAAGCACGATGCCTGCTTCTTCCACAGAGTAATATAATAAGAAACAAAGGCAATGATGCAGGCCAGAGCTTTGAATGGAAGAACACAATTTTAATTTGGTAATCAAGGCAAAATATTTAAAAGTAATTACTTTCCTCTGTATTGTTAGATATCTGTGATTTAAAATAGATATTTAACCTCTTTTTGGCAGCTAGTGACAGAGGAGCTAAAGTGACGAACCCTTTCACAGGGCCAATGTCCAGTCATTAGCTGCCAGGAAATACATGACTGTAAAATTACCTTATTACTTAGTATCTTAAAACTTTGTGACATTATAAACACATTAGAAAACTAGTGCATGTGAGTCCTCTATGTATTGACTATTGCCTCTCTATAACTATTACATGGTCTATAGCTGCTCTGTAGTCTCTCCTTTTTTCTTGTCTCTTGTTTTTGTTTTTTTTTTTCAAAATGAGAATTACCTTATCTGCAAACTTTCAAATGCAGTCTGTCACTTTCTATCCAAACCTACATTATTCTAAATGCAGATTGATGCATCTGTGAAAGAACACTTTATAAGGAAAAGGAACTTCCAGAGATGACCCTCAGGAAAAGGGAATCTGGGCTAAGAAGGGGGAGTGTTTTCTCATACAATGATAATGCACAAATTCCCTGTGCATCTCTGTACACATAAGCGGAATAGGAGAATGCATGAATGTTGAAACCAACATGAATGAAGCTTAGTAGTTTTGCACTGAAAAATATCTTAAATGAGAAATTCACCCAGGCTTCACGTAGGATCTGCTTAAGACAAGGTGGGTCTGCATTAGCCGGGCTATCATGACTTGACAAGTCTTTCTTTTGGAGCATCCCACTTTGGGTAGCTCTCATTTGGCCAGGATGACTACAGACTGAATTTAGAGGTTTCTGGTTACAGTGCTCAGGGAAAAGGAGGATTCAAAAGTCCATCTAATTGAATAGTTGGAATTTGCAGTTGACAAATGCAGCAGTCCCAGGTTGTCAGAACATTCAGATTCAAGTTCCTGACTTCAGTCAGAAGAACTGAGGGCATGCAAAAAATGACTTGACCATGGATATATAACATGGGTAGATCAAGGAAGGAGGATAAAGCTTGCAAATCTCTAAAAAATTGCCTTACAAATTGCTGCAAGATCATAATTTTATTTTATTGCTTCATTTCTAAAAAAATTGCAACTATACTTTGGAGATAGAAAAATTGATTCTCACTCAGATCTCTTTGGGAGAGAGACTGCTGACATTTACTGGCATCCCCTAAACACAGGTAACAGAGCTACATCTCCTAGGGACTGCTCCATTTGCAGTAGCTTCTACAGAAGCTCTGCTACAGAAGTTCTGCTTCACAACACGCAGGGGTAGTATGTTCCTCATTTCATCAAGCATTCATCTACCCACTTTCTAGGCTGGTTAGTCAGATCATGTTTGAACTTGCTTTTGCTGACAGGATTAGGAAAATACACCCTAACACTACCCATAATCAGTGAGTCTTCCTCCACCATCCAAGGACTTACCCCAAGTATACTAAAGCTCTATCAAAAAAATCCTGCAAAGCCACATACTCACCAACAGGAATATATTCAAACTGGAGGATAATAGTTGATTCTTGTCTTAGTTATTGATCTCAGTTTGATTCCTCTAAGGTCAGCTTATTCTGGAATATCTGGGAAGAGAATTAGTCCCCAAATTAGTTTTTTTACAACTACAAAAAATGGTATAAAACCGTTAGCAAATAAATCTTTTCTGGATTATGCAATTGTACTCTTTAGGTTCTTTCAGAACCTTAATCTAATCCTTCAAGTAGTATTTAACCCACAGCTAGTAAAGAGGCCTTTGGTAACCTCCAGATCATGCCATGTATTTCCAGTGAACCAGTTCAGGAGCTTAATTCCCAGAGAGGATACAGAAACAGCTCAGGAAAGCGCTGACTACCTGGGAACTAACGGAGGCAACTAAACCCATTTAGGCCCTTCACGTCTAAAGAATATTAAATTCACAAAGAAGAGAAACAAAGAGGATTTTGCTGGTCAAAAAGTAAGTCACAGAGCAGAGCTCTGGGAAAACATAGAAGCAACCTTGCATACCTCAGAGTTTTTATTTTGGGGAAGGATTTCCGTTTGTCACACTACAAGGAAGAAATAGGGCTAGAGACATTTTTGTGTTTAGTGTCAAGCTGGATAAATCAAAAATCCTTGCAATAAATCCCTAACTGCAAAATGAGTTCGAGCCTGAGCCTTGAGTGAATTTTCTTCTGCTGCTGCTTCTGGCTTGCTTGAAATGACAAAAAAAATCAGTAAACTCCAGATAAAGAGAAATAGGATAATAGCAGAAGAATGAATACACAAAAAGCTTAAAAAAGGATCTTAAAAAAGTATAGTGATACTTGGCTATGCAGTGGTATTTTTCCTGACAATTTATTAATGTATTTGCCAAGGGCCAAGTTAAAAACTGCTTTGCAGTTCATGTAATAGAGAGCATTTAGGTTGAACAACTTTCCAAATAGGCTGTGGGATGACCATATGAGCCAGTAGGAAGGACATAAGGGGATTAGTATGAAGGCTAAATTTGGGTATGATGTACTGACTTTTAGCAGCTTACGTATCCATGGCTTCTTATTTAAATTGGTTGTTCTCCATACGGGTTCATTGAGGAAGTTCCAGTCAATGGTATATTTCTGCTTCTCTGTCGTTTTCCATTACCTGACCTCCAGAAGAACAGCATCTGATCAGACTTTCACAGACTGCAGCAAGTGAACAGGCTCGCTCCTCAGCACGTGGCATAGCTGGTCCCTCCATCTGCTTTGCAGCGAGAGTAGAAGACGTCAGTATAGGGAATGAAGATTTGGAACCATTTCTCTCGCCTTCTGAATTGCTCAGGAAGCATTCGGAGCCAAGGCCATCTGACGGATGACTCCTTTGCTCAGGTCTAATGTCAGTGATCAGTATGATGTAATGTGTGTCTCTGCACAGAGCACCCATTGACCAGCTGATTTAAGATGTTCTTGCAGGTAGATCATCCATATATACTTTTCTACTCAAACCAGAACCATGATTATAATTAACCATCAGCATATTGCAGACTTTCAAAACCTATCTTATAAATGTAAAATGCAAGTTTATGTTTGCATTAAACTATTTTATTAAATTACATTAAATGTTTATGTTACTATTTAAATTTATAGAGAAGAGAAATAAACATTGGAAGTTAATTGCAATTCTAGACTAAAATTTTATGTTCATAGAAACATGAAAAAAAATCCCAAAGTAAAATGTTCTTTTTCTTTTAGTAATTACTGAATACTAAGTCTCACACAGGAAAACATCGAGTCAAAACATGTTACTCCATAGCTGACTTGAAAATATGTACTCTGTGACTTATCCCTTGGCAGTTTCTTAATATTCTTGTGTCCCTTAGAATTAATAAATGTTCAGTTAATTTCTACAATGGATGGATTTCTAACTACCCTTATAGAGTGACATTTTGACTACGTTTTCAGCCAAAATTTCTTTGTTAACAAAGTGAGGTTTTCCCCTGTTATACTGAAAAAGTTCAATACGAAATGCATTTATATTCTTCTCAGTAACAGAATATTACTAAATCTGCACACCACCTCAGATCTGGTAACATTCATTTAGAAGAAAACAGCTGGTTTACTTCCAAAAAGAGTTATACAGAGAGGTGGCTATACAAGGATATATCTGTACAGATACAGACGTACAAGCAGACACTCTGGAAACGCATACTGTCAGAGAGAAACTGATTTGGGACTCAGAAAATACCAAGTCAAATGTAACTTCTGACCCTGCTTTACTGTCCTATTTTCAGAAGATCGTGTTCCTTTCTTATTTCATTTTCTGTATTTGCAAGACAGAGATAATGAGCTCTATTGTTGAACCAATACATAATAAAAGAGCGAAGTACTTTTTGCCTTGACAAATTTATACTATGAATGAGCTGGGACAAGTGATATGAGTCAAGACAATATGAAGTTTAATTTACCCTGATAACATCTGGGATACTTTGTAAAACTACTCCAATAAAAATACTCATTTATGTAAGTTAGGCTTGGCATTAGAGTGTATTATCCAGTAAAATCTCTGCATTGGTTGATATAGGTGTCTTACAGGTCTTAGATTCTGTTCAGCCCTTTGACCTCTGTGAAAAGTCATGCTGCTGAGTCATATCAAACTCCTGTAAGCAAGCGGCTAAAAGGGATAAAAGTTTATGTTGAGACACTGTACCAAGTATGATGGCAGTATGAATGGTTTGCTGTTGATGGACGCATCTAAGCAGATCCTTCCGTGTCAGAGAAACCGCAGGGCCATTCTTCCCCACCTTTGTGTCATTGGCAAGTCTCCCTTTTGATTAAAGAGGAGTAGCACAAGATCTTGAAAAAATAAAATTGTAAATTTATATATCCTTTGCCCAAAGAATGCTAGCTCACAAGGCCCAATTCAGACTTTGGCCATCTCGCCCATTTCTGTCAGAAAAGCCTTTGAGGACAGGGGTGATATTTTATGCTTCATATGCAAGACAGAAAACTGGAGCAGCAATGACAGTGCCATAGAGCTGAGGGGATAATTCAGACTTAATAATTTATTTGCTGAATATAGCTTCCTTTCTTCCTTTTTGAACAGTTGTGAAAAAGCATCTTCCTTTCAGCTGCGAGAAGCAATGGCACACTGGGTCATTCAAGGTGAGCAAGAGGCGATAATACACCATGCACCTATGTACCCTGCCTCCTTGCTGGAGTCCTTTGAGCACAAATCTTCGCATGATGACCCACCCCTTGGTGTACAGCAACTTGTATTTGGTGATTTGTGACCCAGCCAAGCTGACACGTGGGCTATAGAGCACCTGAGGAACTGTGGTTCTCCACTGCAGGCACCTGAGACCCACAGGCCCGGAGTTGGGTGTTTACAGGCAAGCATCAACAGCGTCCGTCTCATACACACTACATGGTACAGCTCTCAACACAGGGCTGAGATTAGGTTAAAGATTCATAATATAGTAATACTATTTATTTATTCATTAACATTAGCCAAATTCTGTCTGCGAACATACTTGGTAATAGTGTATTAAGCAGTTTACTACAAGTATGGAAAAACCAGAGACAGTGAAGATGAATTTGATTTTGATTTTTTTATTACTTATCTGTAGTAATAAACAGAAATAGGTCTTTTGTTTGATGCACTTTATCATCTATGTGAAGACAAGTCTTGCCCCAAAAGTCTGGCTTCTTAAATTTCCCATTCTACCAATACTTCTGTCCATGTTTGGTCATATTATAAGACCATTTTGACTATGCATTAAGTTACAAATACATAAAATGTTTGTAGGAACAGACTATGTATTTGATGATGATGATGATGTGTGACTATAATAGAAAAGAAGAGCAGGAGATTACAGGCAAAGTATTGCAGCTAGCATATAAGCAGCAGTCACATTTTCTGTTTTGTTCTCTGCAGGGCAGAGCAGAGCTTAGAACTAATAGCTTATTGTTCATTTTCAATAATTGCATATTAGAACTCCAAGTATGACTTTCACTGGTATCATCCACTATTCAATAACAATACATATTTTAAGCAGCCTCTCAGTAAATTAATTTCCTATAATATTCTTGCAAAGTGAGCACAAAACGAGTTAGAATATTGCCATGGAAAATTCAATGTTTCATTTAAATAAATATTTGCAGATTTCACCCCTCATTATCTGCTTAGCTATACTCGTCTACAAAAAGAGAGCTTATTAAGTATTCACTTTTTATGCATCAAGAACTGAAAATTTAGTTTAGATTTTTTTAAGGGCTGAAAGCCCTCCTGGAAAAAGAATAGGAAGAAGAGAAACATAAAAAAATGACCTTTCCGAAACTCTTCCATGTATACAAATGTACATGCATATTTAAACCATAGATATATGTATATACATTATATATATATATGCATGTATAGGTAAGCTGTGTATAAAAATGGATACCAACTGAAGCAATAATAGAATTTCCTTTGAAGACCTATATTAACTGCCCCATTCTAAACAATGTTTGGAGATTTTTTTGAGAGACATAATTTTGGAATGGCTGCGGTGAAGACAAAACTATTGTTCAAGTCTTTAAACATAAAGACACAATAAGGTCACAGCAAACTCCCTGCCAGAGCATTACAAAACCAAGACAATGTCAAATGTTTATGGTAATAATATGCATACTGTTGTTTAGGCAATGAAGCTCAGTAAAGCAACACCAAAAGGTTCAAATGAGAGTTTCATGTTTCATTTCATCACTGAGGTTATTTGTTTCATCCTCAGACTATATCTGCATAGTGATTTGCAGAAGCCCAAATAGAATGAACAATGTCTCTGATTGCCGTTTCATCCTTAGGGCAACTAGTGTGAACTCCATTAGATGACAGGTCTTGTTACCAATAAAATAGAGTTTGCATAGCCAATTAAATAAACTGGGTGAGAACTTTTATTTCATGAAGGTAGTCCTTTTTCAATGACTTTGTTCAGACTGTCAGAAGATAAGCATCTTTCACATAATGTTACATGACAGCTTTTCACAAAGTGGGTGATGGTATTGTTTCCTCCTGATATATAAAAAAATGAAAATGAGAACACAACTATATTTACTCAAGGCCTGCAGAAACTAAGAAGAGAAGGGGGACATACACCTTCCCACTAATAACATTGCCATAAATGCAAAAATTAGAGGGATATGTTTTTAATCCAAGTAAGGCAGACTGGGTTTAGGAGAAGCTATGAAATACATTTTACTTCATCAAAAGCAAGGAGAAGAGGCCGCTTTATAAATTCTGTGATAACAACAAAAAAAATTTGCACACAATTCCTTTGTTTTTTCTTATGAAAGCTGGCAGATATGCTTCACAATAAAAGAGGTTCTAGATGACTTCATTAAGCTGGACTTCTGAACTGTCTATCTTTCTTTATACTCATATCTGGGCTTATCTCATATCTACCTACCCCACCAGGGAACCTTTCCCATTTCTCTTCCTCCTTGTTGTCCCCTATGGGCTTATTTGCCTTGAAGTCCACTTTGCTCTCCTCCTCCTCCTCAGGACTCCCTCTCTGTTCACTCCCAATTATCCATGAAAAAGTGTTCTGGTCAGGAACTTTACTGACAAGTTTTCCAGCATCTTTTCTCCAAGTGTTGGGTACAAAGTAGAGACAAGCATTACCCTTGAAAATTGAAGTGCCTTCTGCCCTTTTTTCCTTTTCCGGTCCTTCAGCTGGTCAAGGACTCTTCACATCACCAGTAGCAGCCTTCACTGGAGAAATGAACTACTAATCTGTGTGGACTGCCTGCCTTAAAAACCAAGGAAAAGTGATCTCAATGGGGCAAAATATTATCTTGTCAGGATCTACTGCGAGCATCTGCCAGGCGTATACAGCAGGGACCTCTGGAGAGCCCCTTAGCAGCTTTACAGTTGTTACTCTATTATGAATGTGGCAAATCACTGGACAGCCATAAGATCTGAAATCTGAGGAAAAAATAAATCACAGCCACGTTGCACCAATTTTGGCCAAAATTCTCAGGGGACATGCACTACGTCACCTTTAGAATATTTTTTTATCTCTTGCTGTAATAAATTAAAATTTATTTTTTTAAGTCTTGCAATAAATTTAGCCTGCCTGTGATCCACTAACACTTGAAGTATGATTATTTTAAATTTTGATGACATTTTAAATTCTACTAATCACAAATTGTCCCCATTTGACAAATGTTCTGTTTTGTCTTTTATTTTCAATGAAGCTTAAAATAAAAAACTTTTTTCTTTCTGTCATTGTTTTTGCACCAGTATCATTGTTGGTTTCATTAATGTCAGCACAACTCGGAAATGAGTTTTAGATGAGTTGAGCCGCTTTTGCTGACTAAATTTGCAGCAGCAAAGCATAAAGCATTTCAGGCTCTTCAAAAGCACAGTCTTTTTATTATTTCTTATTGAGAGACTGGTGGTTTAAAAACAAACAAACAAACAAACAGATAGATAGATAGATAGATAGATAGATAGATATCAATTCACTCATTTTTTTGCAATCTCCATGCAATGAGGGATTTCTGTGCACTAGAAAATTAGCAGACTTTATAAAGGTTTTTGTTATTTGGCACCTGCAAAACACGCATAGTACCAAATACTTAAATTGTACAGCTGTTACAGTCACACAAGATTGTCTCTATAATGAAGAAATACAATATATCCAAACAAGAAATACATATTTGTATACATCATAAATATATGTAGATACACACATATAAAATAGTTCTTTTGCAGTAGGAGTTGATGTGTTTTGTGGCATGTGACGGTTCTCTTGGTGAAATTAAATGCACATCACATTTTGCCTTCTCAGCTGTTGCATGCTGCCTGGTTTTCAGTTTGGCACTGTCTAGGTATGCAGCCACAGATGGAAAGTCAGTGTGTGTGACATGCTTTTCACCTGCCATGAAATGCTGAACTCCCTCTGTCATTTTGTATAAACAGTTTACAATTAATTTAGTTCGCACACAGGGTATTCCAAAATAACTCAGTAAAATGTTTACTATTAACAGTACTGGATTTAAAAGCAATAAGAAAGAAATCCACTTTTGGAAGCTTTTACATGCTACAACTTCCAGATCTGTAACCTACAGCACAGGATGAGGGATTAAAATTATGTATGAGGTTCTGCATTTGAGTCTCTGATATGACTTTCATGTATTGACATCTGGAACAAAAAGGATTAGATGTATAATTTAATCCTATCAAAGACAATTGTACTTTTCCTTTTCTACACTGTGTTAAATGCACGGAAGCTTCATGCAATAGCATAAGACTATCTAACAGCGATTACATGACACGGAAGGGATGTTGACTTAGGACACATGATATAAAGAGCTCTGAGATCAGTAGATTATTTCTATTGTGAGGCCATGTTTCACTTTTCAGTTCACGACCTTTTGTATGTCTTACAGAGTAAGGAGTATTTAATGTCTTCTTGCTCTCACCTTTGATGCCAAAGAGCTTTAGAGTTATCTTATAAAAATCTCCTGGAATCTGATTTTCTATTATTTTTTAATGCAAAAGTATTACAAATATTAAGAGTAAAGAAGAATATACTGAAAGATAAGTAAAGACGAGATACAATTTCTTGCCTTCATTGACAATAGAAGGAGGTTTGAATACTTTCTTAGAATAAATTCTTAATTTTTAGATGGTTTAACTTCGGTGAGATGCATCCCACCTTGCAATGTGCCTTTAGAGAGACTGTCTTTACGTTCCTCTCTGGGGCCGATTCTTTACTAACACTGAGTAACACTTCATTTTGCTAACAGTCTTCATTATAACCTTGCAATGCCATCAAATAAGCATATGTCATCCCAGGAATTACCTTTCGCTTACTTACCTCACAGAATCATTAATATATGTACATGCCAAATACCTAAAGATTCATTAGACAATAATTCAGTAGTTCACGCACAATACACAGTACTAAATATTATTAGGATTTCCTCTTGCCACTAGTAGTAAAAGCTGCTCTTTACAGTTGATATTAGTAAACCCAGGGGAGGGGTTTGTCATATGTGTTTTTCTGAACAATAAATAAGACCATCTTTCAATCTTTTCTGTTAGATACAGGCGTATCATAAATGGGAGGAAGCAGCAAATGGACAAGAGTGTTTAATTTTTATAATTTAGGCCCAAATCGTCTTTGAGACTCTACATATTTAGCCTGCTTTGATCACTGTGGGAGATGTAAGTAAGCATATAAGATTACAAATTAATCTTACTTACACAGTAGGAGAAAGATTTTATGTCAAGAAGTAAGAGTTACAGAAGTATAATCAGAACTCTTATTAGCTTATTACATATATTAGTTGTACTGTAAAACATGAAATACTCAGCCAGTATAAAAATAGAGGTAAAGAGCATCCAAGACACTAGTAAGTTTTCACATAACCATTCTGAAACTAATGCAGATGTTCTGGATGGTTCTTCAGGGTCAAAATACTTGTTCTAGAGTGTAACTTTAATCATGTATGCAATTACTGGGAGGATCAAAGCCTAAAAAAATGTTATCTTTCCCAATTACAGGCTTAACTGATCAGCATAGCATAATGCTGCAAGGTAAGCATGTACATTTTGCTTCAAATAACTATGGATTTTCCAACTGGCTACCATACCTTGCACGTTCCTTTCCTAAGACAACACTCACTGTGGGCACGTTCATGTTTACAGATGGGTCCTTACATGAGGAATCAGCAATTTTAAAATCAGGCCTTGGTCCTTCAGTAAGAATTCTGTACTGAACATCCCTGTGCCCACATAAAACCCTGCTGAAGTCATGGTACTTACAATCATAGAATCATAGAATGGTTTGGGTTGGAAGGGACCTCAAAGATCATCTAGTTCCAACCCCCCTGCCATGGGCAGGGACACCCTCCACTAGACCACGTTGCCCAAAGCCCCATCCAACCTGGCCTTGAACACTTCCAGGGATGGGGCATCCACAGCTTCTCTGGGCAACAGACTCAAACCCAAATAGAGGACATCTATGACCTTTTTGCCACAAACAGTCCATTCTCTGAAAAAACAGCTTTTGGGTTGAAATAACTTTTAATAGTTTTGGCTGAAAGGGGAAATCAGAAAGTCTGTTTTTTGACATTTTCTAGGTAAGGCATTGCTTTTTTATTTCTTTGAAATTACTTTTTGCTTTGTTAAATGCCAAAATTAGTGAAAATTTTTAAAATAATGTAAAAACCCTAAATCACATGTTTCTAACAAAATTTTATAAATAAGTCAATTTGTTTTCATTCTTTTCTTTCAGTGGTATAATCAATTAATTTTAACTTTGGGTCAACATACAACAGTGTTTTGATTTTTTTTTTTATTTTTTCTGTTCAGGCAGTGAACTGGGAAAAAAAAAAGATATAAAACCAATTATTTGCAGTTCTACTACCAACCATAAATTCTTTTATTTGAAAAGCTACCAGCTTGTTAACTACATATCCAATACAAAACAAAACAAATAAAATCGGAAAGAAATAGCAGTAATCTATCTATCGTTACAGTTTTACAATGAAAAATGTACTTGTCTACTGAAAACTTTTTAGATCAAGCTTAAAATGACACAAACATGTACATTTCTTACTTTTCTATAAGACTGTACGCATGTACAACTTTTTCACTATGTCATTTCTATTTTACTTACACTCATGATATTTACATTCCACCAAACCAAATGGCAAACTGTCTATTATTCAACACAACATTGGATTTTGTAATTTCCTGAAAGGTTGAGTACATTTAACCAGATACTGTATTTGAGCTTTCCATACGTAATGAAACATAGTAGGAGATTATGAATTCAGAAGAAAGGCAAGCACACTTATGATCTGACATTGTATCTTTAAAAAAAAAAAAAAGAAACATGAATTCTTTATTGCCCTTTGTTCCTGTTAGTCAAAGGAAGGAGAAAAGGAGAATATTTACAGTAGAAAAAGTGCTTCTTTCGTAGTGGAAAGATTTCCTCAGTGATACAAATTATATTAACCATTAGTTCTACCTTTGAAATAACCATTTTTTCATGATACACCAACAAAAGTGAAGGTATTAAAATTCTTCTCTTAGTTACACACGTTTAAATCCTACTAAATCTGTTTGCTCCCATGGTTTTAATCATAAGTGCAACCATGTAAACTGGAGTGAATGTGGCTTGCAATAGTAAAATCACTCCTTGCTGAATTTTCCTGTTTAATATTGCATGCAGAATATGGAGTCTGATCCTTGCGAAGTGTTTCATATATGGCAAATTAATTCTGGGAAATTTGCTATAATTAAGTTGTTTAACAATAATTTTTACTGGGATTTTTTTCTGTAAGTATAATTTTGGGTTGGTTTTATTGTATTTTAAAAGTTAAAATGCTAGATAGTTTAGCCTTTGTTTAGATGTTTTTAAATACTGTACATATATATATTAGTTAAAAAGAGAAAAATATTGTCAGGTATTATACCAATGTAATGATTGAAACATTAACATATATAATTTATACAGCACATCACAGATCAATACATCTTGATGCTGACTAAGAAAAGCCATTTACACATTGGCAGCTACATTCTGAGCTGTAATTTTACCCATGTGGAAGCATAAGGAAAAATAGATACACAATCCATACAGCACCTCTTCCTGATGGTGCTAAAGTTAATAGGAATGACAAACGAGGGCTTAAATTTAATAATTATGACCCACTCTGGTATCTTCTTTGGTGGTAAATAAGAACGTATTCTTGTGAGGTGCTAAACAACCTTAGATGCCATTAATTTCATTAGGAGCAGGAGATGGGCAGCACTTTGCAGGCATTGCTCACCATTAGCTCAAAATCAGATTCCTAACACCTGGCAATGAGAATCCAAACTGTTACCGTATTTAAAGATGGCTCATTCACTCTCTGGTCTTCAAGGTCCGAATGCACTTAAACATTCATGAAATGTCACTGAAAATATGACACTTTAAAAAGGATGAAAAGTTGCCCAACAGCCCCACCCACAACATGATATGGCAGGAAGAAATAGGAAGAAAACAACTTAAGAGTTTCCCTTTAATATTTTTATAGACTAGAAATGGCTTAGAGAAATGTGTTGTTTTTTTAAAAAACTGCTGCTCTCCCAATTCTACAAGTTACTGGGATCAGGGGTAGCTCTTATCTTGGAGGTACTTTATGAAGCTCACCGAAATCTTTCTTTGTTGTTCTGTCTTATGTGACACACAGTGATAACAGAATGCAACAAGATTGTACGCAACAAGACCTGTATAGATTATTTATTATCAAGGCAATACTAACAAGTAACAACTATTTAGTTGTTGCACACTGGAAAATGGGGGGGAAGGGGAGATAACTACCTTATTTGTAACTTTGTTTTCCTTGACCTTTTTCACACTCACCTGGGGCTGCTACGTGCCTGTCTCTGCCAGCCTGAGGACAGCCAGACAAATCCCCGATATGTAAGAAGCTGCATCAAGTAACAGGTTCCCATGGCTATGTTTTTTACTGATGTTTAAGCATGTTACAGATTTGTCAGACAACAGTTCACTTCCACACTTAACAGATATTTTGCAGGCTCTTCCCAAGCTCAGAGAGACGGACTGCAGCAATACCTCAAAAATCACCAGGATCTTTACCAGTTAAAGGCCTTTGTTTCCTCCCAATAACTACTCTCATTTTGTTAGTATCATTGTAATAATGAATAACCTAATCTGTGCTTGTTTTGTACGATAGTGTTCTCTTAAACCTCCACTGCATTATACCTGCACGTACACACATAAACACACAAGTCTATTACGGAATTTTTTTCTTGAGCTCCCCAGAAGCTGCTAAGTGTTTGAGCTGACGTGGACTAGGGTCTAAGCAGGGAAAATGCCACTAAAGAGATATTGTTCAAGAACAGATGCTGATCTACCCACACGTCTGGCTAGTAGCTGCAATTGTTTACATTAGCAGCTGTGGAAAATCTGCAGAAGGATTCCCACTTCTCAGTTGTAATTCTTTGTTGTAGTCCAGGGGCATGGCAACCAGGCAAGAGCAACCTTTATGCTATTCCCTGTAACTGCCCGATGTAAACAGAGTTTCGCCGACAGAGAGAGAAATGTGGAAGTCCACAGTAAAGAGACTGGAAAAGACCGTGTCCAGATCTCTCTTTCCTACAGTAAACTGGCTAGAAATTCTCAGAATTAACACATCAAAATAAGGAGAGATGGCAATTTGTAGCCTGGGTTTCTAGGTAATTGAGTAAATTTCCAAGTAATTGAGTGAATGCGATCATTTCCCATGTCAGTCTGTCTGTCAAACTCACAGTAATTCTTGAACATCATTTAAGAGGGGTAAAGAGCCTAAAGATAAGCAGTTTTTATAATTTTATGAGAACTGGCAAGTGGATGGAGAAGAGACATCCTATTATTATTCCTTGTGAAAGAGGCTAATGAGATCACTCTTTCTTAGACATCAGAGACAGGAGGGAAACCAGACATCATTAGTTATGCTGCACACAGCTGCACACTACTCTCTTTTTTTTTTAAAGCTTTCCATGTTATATCATCTTCTGTCCTAATTTCTATAACTGGGGGATGAATTAGAAGAGTACAGTATGGGGGTTGGAAGGATTGATGTCCCATCTAGACAACATTTCCATTCAGTATAACAGATAAAATTAGATGATCAAACTCATTGTGAATTATACGAGCAGTTTGCTGAAGCTGATGGGAGCAGAGGAGAAGCCACAAATGGACTTCGACCCATAACAGAACTGTCATTGATTTTGGGACCTTGAGTGGTTTCAAGTTGTTTCTTCTAACAGAGCTGTATTTACAGAAATGTCCCCACTGCCTGGTGTTCCACCCTTCTGCTTTCTATTGTTTTAACATGAATTAGACTGAACGGCTTTTTTTTTTTTTTTTTTTTTAATTCACATGGTGTATGTCAAATATCTAAACTGTAATTGCTGTAGTCTTGAGGCTGGTTTATGTTATATCATATAGCAGTTCTTTCAAGTGACTGTGCAATGCTGCATACACAATGGGAAGGAAACTAAATATCTGACATTGTGATGATTTTGTTCCTTATTATCTTGCTTTAAGAAACTTGTAATTCAGATTAGATATTTTCTTGCTATTTGATTTATGAACAATGACATTACAGCAAAATAATGTTTTTAATTGGTAAACAAAGCTACAGCTTTCTTATGAAGCAAGTATGGTTTCATTGAAACACACTTCTTTTAGCTTGGACAGCAATAATTTTGTGCAAACCATCAGATTGTCTTAGCAGAGTAATTTATAACTGAATAACCTGTGCTGAAAACTGCCCTTGAGGTGAAGTATTGTTTATCAGGCAATAAAATTGTCCTGGTTTCGGCTGAGATAGAGTTAATATTCTTTCTAGCAGCTGGTTAGTGCTGTGTTTTGGATTTAGGATGAGAATAATGTTGATAACACACTGATGTTTTAGTTGTTGCCAAGCAGTCAAGGACTTTTCAGCTTCTCATACTGCCCTGCCAATGAGAAGGTGGGGGGGTACACAAAAAGCTGGGAGGGGACACAACCAGGACAGCTGACCCAAACTGGCCAAAGGGATATTCCATATCATATGACGTCATGCTCAGCATGTAACTAGGGAGTGGGCTGGGAGGCAGTTGGGCTCAAGAACTAACTGAGTATTGTTCTCAGTTGGTGAGCAATTGTGCTGTGCATAGTTTATTTTGTATATTCTATTATTATTTATTATTATTGTTGTTGTTGTTGTCTTCCTTTTCTGTCTTATTAAACTGTCTTTATCTCAACCCACAAGTTTTACCTTTTTTTTTTTCCTTTTCGATTCTCTCCCCCATCCAACTGAGGGGGAGTTAGTGAATGGCTGTGTGGTTGTTTTAGCTGCCTGCCAGGTTAAACCACGACAAAAATATTTGTTTAACTTTGTGATGAAGCTAAATAATGAATAAGTCTAATGTATCTCTGTGACATATTTCTTTTGGAAGCATGTAGAGCATAAAGACCAGTATATTTAGGACAGTTTTCAATTTTAACTTCTGGATTTTATGACTGCTAGGTCCAGATGACATCCACTAACACCATGACATGAAGTCTAATTAAGATGTTTCTCAGGGCTTGTTAACTTTCCACTCTTATACCCTCCTTTATGTTCCAGGGGAATAAAACTGGGTTAAGATGTTATGAAAAAAAATGCTATCTTTTATTTTTTTCAGCTTGATTTTTTAAATTAATTTCATGCAAACAGTCATATGGTTAATAATGTTAGACAGACATTTTATTTCATCCTTTCTTTCTGTTGGAAGCTTGGACTCAACACCCACCGCAGCAGACACCAGGAATGCCACAAAAAAATTTATTTCCTCCCTGAGCTGGAGAAGTAGCTTGCTATAAAGGACAGCTTTCTCATTGCTGTTTATGCAATTAGAAAGCAATCATTAACATGAAAGAAGGTTTCTATTTCCTGTTCTGAACTGTGGTACAGGGGCTATTAGCAATTACTGGCGTAAAAAGTGCCCCTACAGGCAGCTCTCCAGATATTCTCAGGTTTGAAGAGTTACCAGCTTCATGCCAGTCTGCTTGACCTCAGGCTTCTTCCTTTCCTAAGAGCCGGCTGGACTAAGGAAGTAATTTGTAATGCAAGATAATAACTTTATTCAATCTACTAACTTCTGAAAAATGTTCTATATTCATTTATGCCAGCGAATGACACATTGTTGCTATTAACTATATTTTTGCACATATTCATCCCTTTCATATAGGATTCCTATAAAACCACTGAGACTTGAAATGGTGGAAGCTTTGCTGGAACAGAAACCAGTTATTAAAAACGGGTAGGATACAATTCCAGTCACTCTTGGTCGAAGTGGTATTACCCCCCTCTGGGTACCCTCCACATAAGGTGCTGAATAGCAGAGCCAATCCAGTAACAAAGCAGTTTAGAAAGGATTCGCAGTATAAGAGAGATGGGACTAATTAGGCAAGGAGCCATTGATCGTTGTGAGGCTTTTGGAGGAACAGAGGAAGGTGGCTGACATCCAAACCCTACATTTCCTGGAATACAAAGAAAAAGGAGCATATCTAAAATGGTAAAGTTTGGATGGAGATTGAAAGATTGCCATGCTGTGAATACGTTATAGAGTAAAAATGAAAAAAAAAAAAAAAAAGTGAAGTAAAAAACTGTGAATTAAAAAAAAAATAATTCACTACATTCTTTATTTTGTTTTGGCTGATAAATCATTTTACCATACAATCTGTTGTCTATGACGCAAACAGCTCCTAAAGTGCAGACCATAGAGAAAGATCTGCTAGCAAAATATATTTAAAGAAACTTAAATGAAATCTAAAGAGCATCACTTTTTAATTTATGTGTAACTCTCAAAACATTGTCCAAATCCATTACAAAGACTGAGGTAAGAAAAATCAGAATGGAAACTCCTGAAAAAAGTATTAATTTTACCAAGTTTGCTTTGCTTATCCACATTATTCCACAAATATACCACAATTTGAGAATTTTTAGCAATATTGTGCATCTTAATTGAAATGAAAGCAAATATAAAGGACACTAACTTTTTTCTTGTTTTATTCAGCCGACATTAGGCATCTATTCTATCAGGTATCATCCAAATGGAACAAAGATTTAATAATTCCACTGAGCAAAGATTTCATCATTTCACTGATCAGATGAATTTTTCCCAGTATAAGTGGATAGACGGATGGTAGGGCTATGGATGGCCTGGAGTAAGGAGCTTAAAACCTTAAGAGGAGGGGGAGAAATTTTATTCTGTGATGTTCTTCATATTCTTTGAAGCTGAAAGCTACTGAAATGTAAACTAACTTATTTTTTACCCTGGCCCTTGTCTATGGACACTTTTAAAGAAGAAAAGTAACCTGATTTGAAAATGGAAAGAGTCAAGCTTTCCAAGCTTGCGCGAATGTATTGGATCCTCCAAGACTTTGTTACCACCCTAGTGGAGTGTGTCTCATCTATGGTTACATTGGACCACAGTCTGCCCGTGTCCCTTTCAATGCTCCTCCCTGCGAAGCAGTTCTTGTTCAGCAGATCTTGAAGCTCTCTTTGATAAACATTTCCAGGCAAGTTCCTTTCCTGCTGAGACTGAGATTCTCATCTGATTTACCCTTTTCACTGCTGTAAAGCTGGAGAACTTACTGAATAATTTCAGTTTAATGTGCAAAGTAGGATTCAGCACCCTAACTAAAATGACCTGGACTCATAAATTGTATTTATGTTTTGGCCCACTTCGGTCCTTCAGTTTAGCCAAGCTTTCTTCTGAATAGAGAAGGAACATATGAAGCAATGGTCATGACTGAATCATAGACTCATAATCCTGAAGATATTGTCTGCCTGCTGCAATATGGTCTTTATGTGCATCGGTCTTTGAGAACCAGCTTAGAGAAAATAACTTAAATCACATCTGATATATATTTTATCCAATGGCTCAAGCAAACGATGAGACTCATTTGTTAGAGAATCAGTGGACAGAAACAGGGCAAATAGAAGTACCAAACTCTACATACTTCAAAGAGCCAACCAGTTGAAGTGGCATGTTGTCACGCACTGCTGCAGAGATTTGTCAGTACTTTACTAGTGCATCACACTTCATTATGAGGAGAGAGTGTTTCTAATGCATGCTATACATTCTAAGAAGGTTTCTTACTGGTTTTTCTCTTTTTTAAGTGCTTGTGGAGAGCAAGGTGAGTATCTGATAACACTGGACATTCTGCATGTGATTAGAAATGCGGCTACAGTAACACAGATTAAGGCCGGCAAGAGACATCCTTGTCAAATAAGACTTCCCAAAGTGCTTCAGTGCAGCCAGGAGTATGAACTCTAGTGGTTAATCAGTTTTCCGCATTAATTCACTCTTAGTTTCTCTTTCTAAGGACTGTGATCTTAAAGGCACTTGGAGACCAGGGTAGTTTTCCCATTGACTTAGCAGACTGGCTCAGGTTCTCAGTCCCGGTCTCATCCTGCCTAATTTAAAGCATTTAAGACTCCTAAGTTAAAGGATCACAGTCATCCCAGTCTGTCTTTTATAGTCAACGGATACCTGTCTACATGCACTGAGATTGTAGATAGCATGGATTGCTCTCTGGAGTTGTTTCTCTAGGAAGTTAGGGTGAGTAGGCTCTTAATCAGGTAGCACAGGTGCCTAAAGCTACATTGGTTGAAATTGAGCCTCATTATATAGATGAAACAACTATTCCTTTGAAGATACTATATGAGCCAAAACATGAATTCAAAATGAGAAATATGTATTTATCTAAAATAAAGTTTACAAGTTTTTATTTACCATTTCATTGGTGGTTAAAATATCACTAATTTGAACAGGAATTCCCAGAGCTTAATATGACTAATACATAGTTTAATACAATTAATCTTTTCTATAATATACTGTACATTGAGAAAAACATATATAATTGTTAAATCAGTAGGTGTTGGTTTAGAGCAGATAAAGTACAAATATTTGAGATTGAATCAGCTTCTTTGGAAAAATATGAGGTTTTCTTGAGATGATTCCAAGTACTGACTTAACCTCACCTTAAGCAAAAAAAGAAACCACAGCTCTGCCTTCCTCTTCAATCCACTAAGTCTGTAATAAATGCATAAAAAAATATTTTCCACAGAAATAAGGGTCTTTCTTTAGGTTAATGACGGCTATACTAACTATCAGATTGGCTTCAGAATTTAAAATAAATGGTGCACATTGTGCACTTCCCCCACAGTATGTCTAAATCCTTGACCAGTGAGAGGTCATTTTTTAATGTCCACAGCAATCCATTTCTCCATATAGAAAGAAGGACGACAAGCACTTGCACTGCAGAGTGACCTGAGCCTATATTACCAAACTCCCAGAAAGATGGCTTTTTGTCTTTGGAAAATTATGTCCATGTCAAAAGCCTCCCACTTATTCTCTCTGGTCCACAGTACAAAAAGCAGCTAGTTTTAGACAAGACAAATCTATGAAGGCAAGGAAACTGCAGACTATGTATACATGTATTTGTGTTGATTGCATATTTGACCAAACCATTATTTTTTTAACTTGCATTATAGAATCAAACATTTTCCTCTGTGACCTAGTTCTTCAGTGGGGCTGTGATCAGCACTCTAGAAATCCTTATACCAGACATTTTCTATTTAGAATGTCTCAGGAATGTTCCCTCCATTAAAAAAAAAATCAAACACTCAAAACACCAAAACTGCAAACCTCTTTTGCTCAGACTGAGAAGTGCTCAGACCTTCAAACAAGCAACACACTAGTAGAAAAGGCAGATTAGTAGAATATTCTGCTAATAATAACCATAGTGGGTTTTGGAAGAAACTTTTGTATTTTGAAAAGGAATAAGTAATTTTGGTTCATATATATATATATATTATTTTTTTTTTTAAAAGAAGCCCTTTGCATTGTTTGACCAAAAGTAGATAAATATGTGGGGTTTTATGGAAGCTATTCTTACTAATCCAGAAGGGGGAAAATAGCATATATTCAGAACCCAGTTACCTCCACATGATTTTATGGATTTGGTATTGTGTGTACAAAAATATTAGTATAAGAATGCAGGAACTGTGAAATTATCTTCTAGACTGAAGACGAAGGAAAGAAAAAAATCAGAGGTACAGCTGAATCTTGAGGTTAAGGCTTACAAAGAGTTTTAAATATTTGTAGTGTTCTTTTCTCAAAAGGAGAAACCACTGGCTTAATACTAGAGAAATTAGGAAGAGGGGATGTACATGTACATTCAGTCTGTAAAGAAAATTCTTGATTTGAAACATTCTAAATACTTCTAAAATATTAAAGATAAAATTAAATGCATTAATATAAACTTATGCATCATAGCTGTTATCTTCTTTAATCCTCAGAGAGTTCTTTGTGCCCATGATTTTGGAAAGAATTAAGAAACAGCTCATATTAGAGTCCATTGTACAGTCCCATTAGTACCATTTTCTTCTTTTCCTACAATTACTAGGATTTATTTTCTTTGCTTGAAAATAGGATTTTTGTCTCATTGGAGTCCCTGCTACTTAATTCCTGCTTGAAGTCATAATCCTCCCTGTCACATCACGCCAATCTCTTGGTAGCTAATTCTGATGTCACAGGCAGGATTTTGACTTCAGGAGAGCTGATTATTTAGGTACACTCTATGTACCAGAATTTAGTCTTTCAGAAACATACAAAATCAGGAATACTACACCCAGACAATTTCAAGGCACTAAACTCAAGGCACAAGCTGTGAAAGTTTGAGCTCCTGGTTATTACTTCTCAGTAGCATATTACTGGACTTTCTGTTCGAATAAGAAGGTAATAGAGTATACTCTTTGGGTTTTCCTTCCGCAATACTGTTTCTGAAAGAGGGCTCTCTGATACACAGGCTATCCACAAAAAATTAAGGTGCGGTTATCATTTTTTCAATGGTGTCAGAAAAGACTTTGAACTTGGTCTGTTTTCAAACGTCTGATTTAAAACAGACACAATGTTATAACACTACCTGATACCAACTTGTCCAAATGTATAGGGTTCGTTGGGTTTTTTTTTCCTTTTCTGATGAGATGTGATAAGTCTCTGAAACAACATTAAGATTACAACAAGAACCCAAGTGATTCTTTAATGGAACCCATTCTCATCTCTACAGGGGAGAAAACCCTTTGTTGCAAGTGAAGAATTCTGTTCTGGAAAAACTGCAAAGAAAAAAGCAACTGAAAGCAGTAACTGTTTTCTGTAAAGCTAGGCATGTTAAAAAATAAGAGCAGTTATTGATTAGAAGAAGAATCTATAGCTGAAAATGAAACCTCTTTTGACTATTTGTCAGGAAAGGAAGTCCTGTATTATTGTCTCAGTGCTGAGCTGACAGGATCATAAATTGGGCTTTATTAATTGCTACAGGACTGTCTTTTTGTAGCACCAAATCAAAAACCCTAATCTTTCATATGGGAGAAGAATAGCCGCATCATTGAAAGCTCAATACCTACAGTTGACCAACTAATTTCAAATTAATGGATTAATTTATAGGATATAATGTACTGAACATTTGAACTGGAAAAACAAAACCAAACCAAACAAAACAAATAAAAAACCCCCCAAGACAATAAACTAACAAACAGCTTCAATAAAACTACAGAAAGTATCCTTTATTTTATATCATATTTTATTTTGCATGATTTGAGGTATGTGAACAATCATCATCACAAGTTTTCCTAAGTTAGGAATTGCACTCAAACATTTTTAAACCTTTTCTCTGCATGCTTTCAAGTATTTCTTGTGGGACCAGCTTAGAAACTACAGTACTGATAGTGTTCATTTTTTTCACAGGAACTTAAACTGAAGCCTATACATATTGAAGTTGAGCATATTATTAAAATATAGAAAAGAAATACTTCTCGAGCTTCAGTATATATTTGGTTTATTTTTGTTTCGGGTTTCTTTGGCACATGCCTAAAATAGGTTATCAGAGTGGGAGGTTTGGTCAGAAGATCTTCAGGTATAGAGGAACCTACTTACTCTAGGGTTCCTTTGGAAGCCTCCTATTAACTAAACTGAAACAAAGGTAAATCAGAAGGAGCAATACCTTCTGGTATCTTGATGCAAGCTCTGTGAAGAAGACACCGCGTGTTTTCAGAATCTTAATTAAAAAATACAGATAGTTCCTTGCATTTATCGGAGCTATCAGAGCGGCACGCAGAGCTCGAGGAACTACGTGCCCGTTCTCCGCCGGGGATGCAGCGGTGCCACATGCTCGTCCGCGGCCGGAGGAGGCGGCGGGGCCCTGGCGCAGCCCGGCGGGCGAGCGGCGGAGCGGGGAGCGCGGCGCGGGGGGGCCCGCCCGGCCCCGCAGCGGCACCCCGGCGGGGAGCTCACTTCCCGTCATCCACACGCCATCTAGCGACGGGAAAAGGGGGGGGCGGCTTTGCACGGGAGCGGAAAGGAGAGGAGGAGGAAAAGGCTCCCATACCCGTCCCAGCTCTCGCCTTTCCCAAAGCTGGTAAGAGCCATTTGGATATTGCAGCGAGAACTCCGGAGTGGCTCCGGGCGGGTTGTGAGGAGCATCGCCACACTTCACTCCCAGGCATTTCATCCCCCCCTTCTTTCAGTAAATCGTTCCCCTTCCCTTGAAAGGCGCCAGCGCTCCCGAGAAACCCCCTAGATACCTCACCTAAGCCATCTCCGCCGCCCGATCCCTGCCCGAAACACCGCTAACTCCAGAGGGTCTGTGCGGCGCTGCCGGCGGAGGGGTTGGACCGCGCGATGCCGGCCCCGCAGAGACACACACACACACACACACGCACACACACAAGCACTCCCCGCCTGCCCTGCTGCCGCTGCCGCCGCCGGCGCAGCCTCCCGCAGCCCCTTTGTTCCGCCCGCGGAGCGATGCCCTCCTCGCCCGCGCCGCGCCCCCCCGCGCCCCGCGCCCCGCTCCGCCGCCGCCTGGCGCCGCCCGCCCCTGCGCCCCTAGCCCGCGGGCGGCGGCGGCGCGGCAGGGCGGCATGGCCCGCCCGCCGCGGGGGAGGCAGCGGGAAGCCCCCCCCCCCGCCCCCGGCCGCGCCAGGGCCTCGCCGCCGCCGCCGCCCGCAGCCCGCGGCAGCCCCGCGGCAGGGGCAGGGGCAGCGGCCGCAGCCGCAGCCGCGCCTGACGGCAGCCCCGCGCCGCAGGATCCGCGCCCCGAAAGGACGTGCTCCGCCGAGTTGCCAGGCGCGATTACGTTGTTTTTTTCCCCCCACCCACCCCTTGAACTTGTTGCTTGGTGCTCGGCGGTGGCGGAGGGGGGTGGGGGTGGGGGAAAGCCTTATTATCGATGTCCCTTTGGATGCGATCAAGCTTTCTCAGGAGCAACTACTTCCCCGCCGTTCCCGGCGGGGCGCGGAGATCTAGCGGCAAAGCCGGTATTTCCAAAAGTCTCTATGCAACTGAGCGCTCTCGCCAGACTTTCCCAGGTAGGTGCCGCAGGCTGGGCACGTCCGGAGGGATGCGAGAGCAGACCCGAGGGGAAGGGGCGAGGGGAAGGAGGCGGGAGGGGGGGCGGATGATCCACCGCCGACCGCCGAACCGCTACGGAACCCCGCGCCCCTGCCCCGCGCCCGCCTCCGTGGCCCCTCGCCCGCCCCGGCCTCCTCCGCCGCCCCTGCCCCGCTCCCGCTCCACCGCCAGGCTCCCCCGGCTTCGCCCTTCGCCGCCCGCTCGGCCGCTCCCGAGGATGCCCCATGCATCCCACCTTCTGCGGGTGCCTCCTACCCCCGCCGCCGCGGCTCTGCCCGGCCCCGGGCTCCTCGCTCCGGATCAGCCTCTGTCCGTGCCCCGACGCCCCGTCCCGGAGAGACTCCCCTCCGCCCGCTTCCCTTCTCTGGGGCGCTCCCCCCTCCCGGCGCCCCTTCCCCGGCGCCCCTCTGCCCTTCAACGCATTTCCTACACGGAAAACTTGCCTTAAAGTTTAATGCTGCCGCCCGGAGCTCCTCCCCCTGCCCCGCCGGCTCCCCCGGCCCTGAGCCGGGGTCAGGAGGAGTCCCCGGGGCGGCGATCAAGGTCAGGGAGAGGATTCGTCCCGCTGCTGCTCCAGGGCTGCGGCTGGGGAGGGGGCGGGGGGGGGGGGGGACACGGCCCGCCCGGCCCATCCCCTCCGCCCCGCCACGGCGAGCGGGCGGCGGCGCCGGGCGGCCCCGCTGCAGCCCGCTCGGGAAGGGCTCCGCTGGCGGCCGCGGCCCGGCTCCGGCAGCAGGCGGGGAGCGGAGCGGAGCGGAGGGGCGGGGGGACCGGCTGCATCGCGCGTGGAAGAAAATCTCATTCCAGGTGGTTGCACCGCTGCACCAGGGCTACTAGCCGGCTCCCGGGGTTGGCGCTTTGTGGACCTTTATTTCCAACCAGGGACCTCGCAAGGACCCTGTATCCAGAGGATCTGGCTGCTAGAGTAGCTGCTTTGAATACGTTGATTTCCAAGTGCCCTGATTTATTGTCCTAACTGGCTAATCAGCCCCTGGAAAGGATATTCTGGGATGAAAAAAGGGAGGAAACAAAAAGGAAGCAAAAAGATTTTCAGTTGATCACAACAATGTTCAGAAATTCTGTTGCCTCAAAAATATGTGAGCATTTGTATTTTTTCTTTTCCCTCTCTATTTCAGTGGCTGGACCACGACTGTCTCTAGATTGACTCCCTCAGCTGTAGTAGTTGCTTGGGACCATGGCAGCCGGAGTAGCAGCTTGGTTACCCTTTGCCAGGGCAGCAGCCATAGGATGGATGCCAGTAGCCACAGGTCCCATGCCAGCTGCTCCGCGGCAGGAGAGGAAGCGAAGCCAGGACTCTCTGATTGTGCTGAATGTGAGTGGCATCCAGTTCCAGACGTGGCTGGACACCTTAGAGCGCTACCCTGACACTCTTTTGGGCAGTTCAGAGCGGGACTTCTTCTACCACCCTGAGACACAGCAGTACTTTTTTGATCGGGACCCTGACATTTTCCGCCACATTCTCAACTTCTACCGTACAGGGAAGCTTCATTATCCCCGCCAGGAGTGCATCTCAGCTTACGATGAGGAGCTGGCCTTCTTTGGCATCATCCCTGAGATCATTGGCGACTGCTGTTATGAGGAGTACAAGGATCGCCGACGTGAGAATGCTGAGCGCCTGCAGGATGATGCTGATCAGGATCATGCAGCTGAGAGCTCCCTGCCCTCAATGACAGCTCGGCAGAGGATGTGGCGGGCCTTTGAAAACCCACACACCAGTACACTGGCTCTGGTCTTCTACTATGTCACTGGTTTCTTCATTGCCGTCTCTGTTATTGCCAACGTGGTGGAGACAGTGCCCTGCGGGGTAAGCCCAGGTCGCATCAAGGAGCTGCCCTGTGGAGAGCGCTATGCTGTGGCTTTCTTCTGTTTGGATACTGCCTGTGTCATGATCTTCACAGTTGAATATCTCCTACGTCTGCTGGCGGCCCCTAGTCGCTACAAATTTGTGCGCAGTGTCATGAGTATCATTGATGTGGTCGCCATCATGCCGTATTACATTGGCCTGGTGATGACAGATAATGAGGATGTCAGTGGGGCTTTTGTGACACTACGAGTCTTTCGTGTCTTCAGGATCTTTAAGTTTTCCCGCCACTCACAGGGGCTGCGCATCCTGGGCTACACCCTGAAAAGTTGTGCCTCGGAGTTAGGGTTCCTCCTCTTCTCACTCACTATGGCCATCATCATCTTTGCCACAGTCATGTACTATGCAGAGAAAGGTTCATCAGCCAGCAAGTTCACCAGCATTCCTGCAGCCTTCTGGTACACCATTGTCACCATGACAACACTGGGGTAAGTGCAGCTGGTGTTTGGTTACAGCCAACATTTCAACAAGTGTATTGGCATGAACAGAAAATACCCAATTTAAAAAAATGTCGATAGAAAAAAATGCAAGGGTAAGTTCTTGTTACAGAACTTTATGAATACAACTCATCACTTCTTTCTAAATGTTTTACACATACAAGTAAGTTAAAAGTGTTGCTGGAGTTAAAATAACCCAAACCCCCAAACGGCAGATAATCTGAAAAAGCAAACAGCAAAACAAAACAGAAAAATCTTGAAACTGTGTTTGGGTTCTTTGCAGTTTTCTCTAACATTTTATTTCATTTTGGACAGTGAAATTGGAATATTTTATGAATATCTGTGAGGTATCAGTGGATTTTTAATAGAGTAATGTGTTTGCTGACAGGACTTGCTCCAGTGTTACTAAAGTAGTGATAATTACAAGGGGAACCCAAGTGGGATATTTTAATTTGATCATGCATAAAAGTATGTGGGTCTGCCATTTTGTTTGGAGTGATGTATCGATGTAGACTTGGATATTGAGTTTGGTATTACAAAGTGGTTTGTTTTCATGAAAATAAACCAGGTATAGATACCTTAATCTTCACAAAAAATATTCCTGATGTTATTTAAGATGCTGGTTAAATTTCCTTTGATTTCCATGGACTCTTGTAAATGACAAGTGTCAAGCTACGTTAACCGGTGGCAAACTCTGGAAACTGATCTGAGGAAGTGTGAGACATATGGCAGATCAAGCATATATCTTAAAACATAATTCTAATGGCAATATAAATTCTTCCAGAGAATTAAGGGTTAAAAAGGGTTAATTAAGGGTTATCATTGTTGATATTAAACTCCAATGCAGTTTAATGGAAAGATGGGAGTTAGTATTATTTTGTGAAGTCTCTGGTATCAGAGTCATATTGTACCAGCTGATTCCGTGCACCAAGTTGTAAAATGCATTTGTCTGTAATTATAACAGGGATTTAGAAGGTTGACTAATTTGAGAAGACAGTTCTTCCCTATTCTTAATTTTGAGCTGTAGACTATCACCTATGAAACTGAAAATTTGTTGATTCCTTAGAAACTGTCTAGTTATTTAATAATTACAGGTATTAAAAGACAAACTTTTCACTTTCATGAAGAAAAAGCCCATAATTTTATTAGTCAAACGTTTTGCCACATCTTGTTGGGACTGTTGAAATTTATGAAACATGTATAACTTTTAAATTTAACAAAATGAAAGTGCATTATTAAACTATTATGAAAAAGTTAATTTATTATGTGCAATTGTAATTTAGTTGGGGAATGCACATGCAAAATATTGGAAAAGATAAAGGGACTGTCTTATGCCACCATTTTTTATACAAGGCTTTTATCTTCAGTGTGATATAACAAATGAAGATAAATATAGTGCATTGTAAATATTTCATACTACTTGTAAGGGCAAGTTATGCTAAAAAGGAGTGACAAGAGCTTTGGGGATTTTAATCTGCTTTTTAGGTTCCTGGGTTTTTTTGGTTTTCATTTTCTTCTGGTAGTGACAAACTGAAGGGACAAGTTAGCAGAAGGAAAAAGTTATATGTGCTAACTAGTTCGATAGTCCTGTATTTTCTGGTGCTGAAACTTTTTACCACATATTTTTAATTAGAATTGTGATGATTTCAACAAATTAGGTCTTAAGAATTTACCAGTATTTGGAATGTATAATCTTATTATAAAAGAGCAGGAGCTGATCTGTGTGGTTTTGTAACGAAAGCTGGGGTTTGAGTAAGTTGGTGTTGCTGTTAGGGACGGTTTGGGCAGTACTTGTCCATGGTACTGAACATAATTTTGTCTTCAGGTTTATGGCCAGTTTGCAATTGATCATGATGCAGGTATGGTATCTATTTGGCATTGATATGATTGGGTTTTTTTATTTCACGCACACACACACACGCATGAGTATTATTCTATAGTTCCAGGTTTTGAGGTATTCTGAGTAAAATCTTCAAAAGTACTGATCATCATTAAACATCATTAAAAATCTCTTTGAATAGAGCCTAACAACCTATTTTTAAGTAAGCAGCCATACACTAGTTCCTGAGGGGAAGAAAAGGGGTTAAAAAGAATACACTCATGCTTGACTCCTTTTTTGAGATAGTTTGCACAGAGAAAGTTTTGAACAGGTTTTACACACATCCAAAGTTTCACCGTCAGAAGTTCAGGTATGATTATAAGTTCAGGTATGACAGACATCACAAATTTCTGGGAAATCTTCAATCAGTGCATTAGCTAGATGATGTGCTTTTAATCACATCATGATAACCATATAAAGATTATGTTTAAATGTTAAATACATATGAATATTTTAAATAGAATTAACATAAAAAGCTTTGAACTTTTTTTAGTTGATGGAATAATTACACAAAAAGAGAGGGAAATTAAAAGGAAAAACAGCAAGGGTCAGTGAAAGCTGATTGTAATTAGTACTGCTACCTTTGCTGTGTGCTAAAGCTTCTTGTCCATTTACTAATATAAAACTCCCATTCATTTTTGATTTTAGTTTTAGCTGAATTAGGGCTATGTAAATGCGATCTATATGAACAACTTTTTTCTTTTACCAACAAAGCTAGATGAAGTCTTTATGTTTTAAATGACAGTAGCACACAGCAGGTTGTGTGAAATATTACAAAAATTCGTGAAAGCTAATACTGAATAATAGATTAACATAAAGTTGAGTTTTTGAGTCGTGGTGTCATTCTCATATTTTGCTAGATAGCAAGGGTATTGAGTAAGCGACCTTTGCAATTTGGGGAGTTATTATCTTGGAAGCAGAGCTATATTTCTCAGTTCTGCATGATTGCTGAGCAATTAAAGTGTCTTTAAAAAACATAGATTACATTTTCCTCTGCAGTGTGCCAGTGACTTCAAATATTACTACATTTTAACCTCTAAGGATATCCCAGCTATTAACTGTTCTTGACTGCTCAACTCAAGTAGTACACAGATGTACATAAAGATGTTATGTGAAAGAAATGAAAGAAAGGGAAGAAAGGAGGAAAGAAAGAGAGAAAGAGAGAGCAAGAAAGAGATGAAGGCTGAAAGAGAGAGAGAGAAGAAAGATGACTAGAAAAACAGCATGCATTCTGTGAGAAACTGAGCTGTCTGATTCCAAATTTCAATTTAGTGTTTATCAGTATTACTAGGAGCAAAAGCAAAAGTAAAGTAGGGAAAAGGGACACGAAGGGACAAGAGAATAAAATTTAAAGAGGTCACAAAGCAGTCTGTGGAGATTCGAGATAACACTGAAAATCATAGAAGTTAGGGGCATAAAGGTCAAGAGACAGGGTAGTGTAAAACCTGGCAGAGAAAAAAGCTCAAGTCTATTAAATTGGGACTGGCAGACTTACAGAGGGGCTTGGGAACATCTACACCCATAACGACAGAGTTACGTTACTTTCTGCTGTCACCTCATAACATGATAATCTAATAACTTTTCTTCTGCCCTGTCAGTAGCCAGCAAATGAGCTGGAATAGCTGGTAAGGCTTTGATGGTAACGTTTGTTCCCAAATCAGGCAGAGCTGTAGTGTAGTTTATGTTTTATATAGATATTATATTTTAAATAAGGAACACAGTGCTCTTCTGTGACTAGTTCTAAAGCAATCTCACTGCTATATTAAACTTCTATATTTATAGGCTTTAAATCGGGTAGCTTTGTCAAGTCATACAATACTTTTCTAGATGAGCACAATACTTTATCAAGGGAAGCTTAAACACAAGACTATTCATTTATTTGGTTTGATTGTATAAACTAGAGGTGTGTCTTCCAGAAAAGATAAAGCAACTATTCATTTTCATTATCTGTTAATATAGTCCATAATGTATAAAGAATCCCATCTAAGATATATCAAATTCCCTGAAGACTTTATAATCAAGCAGGTGACTGGATGGGACAACAGAAAGTCTCAAATGGTGAACAGGGGAATAGGGCGATGGATTTAATTTTCCTGCATGTTCTGTTCTCTCCCATCTTCATTCCTTTTCCATTCCTATTGCATCCTTATGGGTATATTCCATCTATTTGTTTTCTTCACTTTTCTTTCAAACTACCACTTTCCACAGTCTTCCTGTTTGGGAATTTGTCTGCTGGCTTGGCACCTTTCTTCCCTTGTTCAAGACAAGTTTAACGTTAATAGTTAAGACTCTTCTGGCTTTATTTTTTCTGCTTCTTTGTTCCAGATTCCTCATTCATCCTTCACCACTAGATCAAATATTTCATTCATCATCATTGCCATTCATTTGACCTGAACTTTCCTCATAACAGGTTTTTTTTCTGACCTTTGTTGGATAGATTTTTTCCTTATGAGCATCATAAAATTTCCACAGCGTCATTTTTTTCCCAAATGCCACACACATTATCTTGTTTTCCTTTTCTGACCATTGTAAGTGCATTTAGTTTTTTTATGCTCTCTGCGTGCTAGTTTGAAAACATCCATCTCTTCAGAATTCATATTAAAAAAATTGAGTTCAATAAAATCTAACAAGAGAGCACAAAATTAAAAATCTTTGTTTTGTGAACAATTTCATTAAAAGTTTAGAAATATTCATATGGTGAATATTACAAAGGTAAAGATTAGAAAATCTGGAATGTTGTTTCTGTATCTCATACTTACATATTGGCTTATACATTCATTTTGTGTTTGATATTTTCAACCCTGTTTCAAATAGCATTTTTCTATTTTTGTATTCTTGTGAATTTTGTGTTTTACAAATGTGTTTGATGTCTCAATCTATTTTCTCTTCACAGCATAAATATTTAGCCTGAATAGTTAGAGTACTATATAATAGAGGAGGGACAAAGTGTAGTGTAATCACCTTCAAAGCACATTACTAGATATTCAAAAAGGTCTCCAGGGAGAATTTGAAATACTGAAAAGTAAGGGTCATTTTGATGGCAGTGAAAAAAAATTATTTGTTCTCTAATAAAAAGATTACTCAAACTGTATCGGGCTGTTGTTGGCTTGACAGAGAACAGGAGTCATTATATTCTTATTTAGTTGCACTGGGGACCAGCTTTCCTGTTCAAAAAAATCCTGAAGATCTCTTAGAGGAACAGGAGTTAGCTTACTTCACTCATTTTTCCTGAGCATGAATTTCCTTACTTCAGTTATGAAGAGCATGAAGGTGATGCTTAGCAAAAAGATCTTTCTGTTCAGAATCTAATTTATTTGCTCCTTTGATAGAAACAGATAGATTTTTTTCTCCTTGCTGTTATTGTGAGTCAAGAATAAGAACAATGAGATTGGTGTGGGCCAGGATGCAGCAAAGAAATACGCTGACTTAGTACAGCCGAACAAATCGACTCAGAGAGTAATTATGAGTGGTGCCTGATCTATTAAGTATGGCCTATCATTCAACTAATCCTCAGTGAATATTGTGATTTTCGTAAAAGCCTTAAGTGATCGAACCCAAGAAGTTCAAACTGAGTGATGACAATCTGTACTTGACTCACATCATTGTGCTTCTGTCTAAGAAGAAAAATTTGCAATATAAAAGCCATATAAAGCTATGAATACACTATTAGAAATAGTGCTACTGTGCAAAAAAATCTGGAAATGGAAACTGTATTGCTGAACATGGGAACTTATAAATGCTGCAGAAATAAAATGATTAACCAAAATAAGTTGACAACATCTTGCAACTTCAGGATGACAATTAACTTCTCAGACATTTGGAAGAAAGTCTAGTGAGCTACTCCTATTACTTGGTTTTTATGCCACTGTAGTCCACTGGCAGCAGTTCCTAATTTGCATCATGGTAAACTGATGAAAGAAGAATCTGGTTCAGCAGGGGTTAAGTGGGCAGATTGGTCAAAAGAGGGAATATAAATTAGAAATGCAGAAACAAAGTTTAGATTCAGTCTTATCAGGTTTCATCAGCTACCTGACAACAGAATTGACAGAGTGATGGAAAAGATTCTGTATATTTCTGTACCTATCATTTATTGGGCGATAGAAGGGAGCACAGATTTTTGTGCGATACACAGTCTTTAAAACATCATTTTTCTGCATTGCTCATGCAGTGGAGGAAAGGTTTTTAAATTCATAGACAGTACTTTGAAACGATAGCTCTACGCTACATTTCCCAGACCAATAATAGTTACCGTGTTTGGACTTGGACTCCTATCACAATTAGTAGCCTAAATTCTACCATTATTTCTTAAGTATTTTTTGCTGAAGCATATGATTTTGATCTTCCTGTGCCTCTGGTAATATTTTATAATCCCCCTGTTAAGTAAAAAAGTTGTGGGTTTTGTTTTGACCAAAAAAATCCATTTTCACCAAAGTACACAAATAAATTTGCATTATTTCCTCAGCATAGACTTAAATAAATGTGAATAGAGATGAAATACAAAATAATGCTTTCACTAGAGCACCCGACGTGCAACAGTTGTAAGTATTCTGTAGAAAAATAGTGGATACAAATATTTGCTCAGATATCTGGTGTATGAAGGCTCAGATTTAAACATGAGCACATATGAAGATCATGTGACCAATAGCTCAGTTCTAAAATATTTTAACTTCATTTAAAAAAAATCCAACAAGATTCAGCTTTGTTATTGAGACTGCGGTCTTTTTCTCACACCAGCGTAGACACCTTATGCATTATTAGAAGGCATATCTTAATGTACCCAGTCATCGGTACAGAGTTCCTACTACCATCAGTTCAGATTCTAGTGGTTAAGTGCATTTACAACAGCTAACAAAACATTAAAAGACTGTCTGTGTAAATATTAAAGATACGAAGATATTATTCATATAATCGTGTCCTTTGTGTATTTAGAAAAACAGTTGCCTTTCTTATATTCCACTGCACAATATTGATCCCTACATCCCGAGATAGCCGTTGGAGCCACTGTGTAAACGTACTTAATTAGGGCTTGATCCTGCACTGTTACAGAAAATGGGAGGCTGCCTAGAAACCTACAAAAATGTTATTATATGAACAAAGTCAAATTTTGCATATTTAAAGTATTTAGGAGCAGTATTTTGCATTTCATTCCTGTTTTTTTCAGTTTCATCCATGTTGCTGGTTCTTTGATCTGGTTGGCTTAACGGTGAAGTCAAGTCTTACAGACACAGACATCTCCCGGGTTTATTAGTTTATAGGAGCCAAACACTGCAAGGAAGATTTTTAAAGGCATTTAGGTGTCTGGAGATGCAGATAGGCAACCAGCTTGAATTCTCAAAAGAGGCTTAGGTGCTTAGAAACACAAAGGAGAATAGTTGTAAGCAAGTAAGCTGGGAAACTAGGTACCTAGTCACTTTTGAACACATGGTCCTATGTACACAAGAATAACTGCTAGGACAAGTATTGTACTGAGACTCTGGGTACGTCCTACCCCTGCCAGAATCAAATGGACCTTACAATGATTCAGCTCTTGTTAAAATTACAATATGCCCTGTGTTCACATAACACTGTAGAAGGAGATGGACTGCGGTGTGTACGGTATTCTTAGGAAAGAGCAATAAGTAATTCAAGGAAAAAAAAAAGGTAATATGACTGAAAGCGTGATGTCAAGCATCCAAGGGAAAATACATTTTTTGATCCTAATTTTCTGCCTCTGAGTTTTTCAAACCAACAGTTCAGCATGAAAAGATATGTAAGAAATATAAGCTATGACATGCAGATATTGTCAAATTAAAGAAAATATTTTTAGAAACTGGGTGCAAAATTTTAAAACAGTGTCAGGTAGGAGATTCCATTTTTTCAAAGAAACATCCAACCTGAGGATTTTTTTTGTTTCAATTGGTCTCATATTTAGCTTGTATATGGTAAATTTGTGCAGTAAGAAATAGTAAACCATAAGTCTCGATTTTGACCACTGCAAATCCATCCCCTTCTCTGGTGTGCTGGCAAATATTTTTATTTTGTGTCTATTTGATTTTTTAATGTATGTTGTTTGTAGACTTAAGTGGGAGGTTTGAGAAGTACTTTGCCTGCATTTGCTTTTTCTTTTTTGCAGTAATACAAGCTTTGTAAGCATAGTCTATAGCTCTACTAGTTGATTTTTACCTTAATCTGTGTTCCTAAATGAAACATCTTTAAAACACATTTCCCTGATTTTTCCCGATTCTTTGTACAAAAAGTTATTTTCTTGAGGTAGGCATCTTGTATCACAGTTCTTTCTCTTTGAGGAGACACTGTGATTTGTGAGTTGACTCTTAACCAGATGGTGTCTAGCTCAACTAACTACCACTTGCACTAAAGCTTCATATCAAAAATTAACATATGAAGCAGAGCTCTCGATATTAAGGACACTTGTATAACTTTTTCAAAATATGATTTAATATAATATGAACATTAAAATAAAAATGTTATAAAATCTGTATCTGCATAAATAAATTTGGCTATTTGATTATTGAAAAGTCAGTTTCCTTAAATAGATAAAACTTAGTCTGGTATAACAGGCAATATAAACTTCTAGGAATTTATTTAATTAGTCTGAGTAGTTTGGTGAATTAAAATAAAGTAAGTATATTCCACTACAGTTTTAAATCACCTTGGATAAAAAAGTAACTGTGAAACTTCATAAAGGTACTTATAATGATCTAATTTTATGATAATACATTAACATACTTTAATTATTATTTTGGAAAAAAGTATTTGGAGGCCAAACCCCAACTTCTGTCAAATGTGTATCCAGAGACATGGATTTTTTTGCATTGTACTGGCAGATTCTCAAAATATTTTGGCTGATACACAGGGAACAGTCATTCAAGTTATCACCTGCAAGCGTGGCCATCCAGGCATTCCTTGTAAATGGCTGAGAGTCAGACTGTGAGGTTGTGAAGGACGTAATGTAACATTGTGTAATAGCTCACAGTCTGAGTGTGGCTGCTGCATCCTAACTGATTGCTTCGTTCAGTAAGGTGAACCAAGAGTATTCTGTAGGAGAGCATATGTAACGTGAGTGGGATCCTTGACTTTTCATTGTTGTGGCTGTTCATCTCCCCCTTTTTTTTATAACCCAAAAGAGGAATTTTATTAATGTGTTAGTGGCCTTACTTTCAGTTTCTGCAACTTTCATCTCTCCCACTTGCAGCCAGTTAACAATTCCCTGAGCATCCTTATCAGCTATGGACAGCAACTACTGCACTGTGCAGGGTTGCTTAGGAACAAAATTGATGCTCTTTGACACGGTGGATTACAGCTGCAACATGCTGGTCCCCAAACTCTCCTGCTTCCCACAGAGGAATGAAAAGCAAAGAGGTTGAAGATGCTTTCCAAATCTGACTGTGAAGAGGGTATATACTTTTTTTGTTTTAGGATATCTAATCACTTCATTGTTGGTGAAGAGCAAGTTAAGAATTGTGGCCTTTCTATTGAAAGCGCAGCAGTACCAAAAAATCTTTAGTAACAACTCTTTTTAACAGCAACTTTGTAATTTAAATACCATGGTATCTTGCATCACTTACTGAATTGAGAAATTTTAGCTTTTGAAAGCTTTTTGGTTGGCTTTGGTTATTGATGCGTTTGTTCACATAAGTTGATCAACTCCATGTTGAGACATGGTTATCAAGGACTAGGGACAGGCAGAACTAGACAGAGTATATACACCTATTCTCATACACGTAGTGAGAGCTACGTAAGTTATAGGTGAAGCTATTTC